>NC_091433.1:83385266-83685266 GCF_964237555.1 Oryctolagus cuniculus | reverse complement strand
TCTAAATAACCATTACATAACCCAAGGTCACAAAGACTCCCATATTTTTCCTAAGAGCTTTATAGTTTTAGTTTCATTTTGAGTTAAATTTCTATATGTCATGTGAGGTAGCAGTCAAGACCTTAACTATTAAAACACAAATTATCTTCCTTTCTTCTCAATACACACACATAGTTATACATTTGTGGCTTGCTCTCTTTCTCTGTCTCCTCTTTCTCACTCTTTTACCCGAAGGTAGCATCCCACGAGTGAAATCCTAGAGCTAATTCTTAAAAGCTGAGTAAATTACCATAGCATTCAGGTCCTCTCTTTCCTCAGCTTTGAAAAAAGAAAGTACTTATCTCCCAGGGTTGCCAGAAAAGTAGGGGAAAAGTCTCCTTGTACTTTCCTCCAAAACTTCCCTTATATGGTCAGGCGTCGGGCACAGCAGTTAACTCACAGTATGGGGTGCCCACATACCATATCTGAGAGCCTGGTTTGAATCGTATCTACCCCAGCTTCCTGCTAATGCACACCCAGGTTGTCAGTAGATGATTATTCAAGTGCTTGAATCCCTGCCACCTGCATGGAAAACCTGGATTGAGTTCTGGGCTCCTGGATTCAACCTGGTCCAGCTGTTGCAAACATTTGGAGAGTGAACCAGCAGATAAAAGATATACATCTCTCTCTCTCTCTCTCTCTCTCTCTCTCTCTCTCTCCCTTTCAAATAAAAAGAAAACAGATGAATTTTAAATTTTTAAAAGTTTTTTTTATAGCCTTGGTGTCTGAAAATTGCCATTTCCTGTGGACATGGACTTGACCCATCCCTCCAAGTTCAAGCATTGCTGCCTTCTCAGTCTGTCACAGTAAGATGTACTGATTATAGAACAATATCTGGCCGGCGCCGCGGCTCACTAGGCTAATCCTCTGCCTTGCGGCGCTGGCACACCGGGTTCTATTCCGGGTCGGGGCACCGGCTTCTGTCCCGGTTGCCCCTCTTCCAGGCCAGCTCTCTGCTATGGCCCAGGAGTGCAGTGGAGGATGGCCCAAGTGCTTGGGCCCTGCACCCACATGGGAGACCAGGAAAAGCACCTGGCTCCTGGCTTCAGATCAGCGCGATGCGCCAGCTGCGGCGGCCATTGGAGGGTGAACCAACGGCAAAAGGAAGACCTTTCTCTCTGTCTCTCTCTCTCACTGTCCACTCTGCCTGTCAAAAAAAAAAAAAAAAAGGAACAATATCTGTAATGGAATGCCTGCTACAGTAATAAGTGTATACAAACACAGAAATAAGTCTAAAAGTTGTGTATCATAATTGGGGTGTTACCCAAGTGATTTTATATTTGGTGGGATTTTATGTTTCTTATTTTCTAATTTTTTTTTGCATTGACCACATTGCATACTTAAAACAATTAAATACCATAATGAACACTGAAATATCAAAGCAAGCAACAACTCAGTTGAAAACAGAAAAGGTCATTAATAGTTTATGGTAAAGGAAACAGAAAAACCCTTTAACAACACAGAAATAGGTTCAGCATTTGCTATAAAAAAAGTTTGGCAAGGGATCTAAGATTTTGGCGGCCGGCGCCGTGGCTCAATAGGCTAATCCTCCACCTTGCGGCGCCAGCACACCGGCTTCTAGTCCAGGTCGGGGCGCCGGATTCTGTTCTTGGGCCCTGCACCCACATGGGAGACCAGGAAAAGCACCCGGCTCCTGCCTTCGGATCAGCGGGTGCGCCGGCTGCAGCGCGCCGGCTGCGGCGGCCATTGGAGGGTGAACCAATGGCAAAAGGAAGACCTTTCTCTCTGTCTCTCTCTCTCACTATCCACTCTGCCTGTCAAAAAAAAAAAAATATTTTGGCAATATACTCTATTGGAAAAAGTTTTGAGTAAACATATTTTTATATCATGCCAGAAGGAGGGCAAATTTTATTGCCAGTTGAGGGCAATTGGCAAGAGTTGTCAAAACAACAAAACACCCAGGACTCTCATTTCTGGGAATTTATTGTAGATATACTGTGAATGTGCTAAATAGTATGTGTACAGGTTTTTCCAGAATTATGCATAATAACAACTTGGAATAACCCAGATGCCCTTCAATGGGAGCCTAGTGAATAGATGTTCATGGCATTCAAACTAGACAGCGTAACATAGATGAAGAAGCTATCTGTATACTGTTATATAAAGATTTGCAAGATACATTGTCAGGGGAAGAAAATAAGTCCAGAACACTGTATATAGTATGCTACCTCTTGCATAAGATGTGGGGATGCTATGGACTGAATGATTGTATCCCCCCAAAATCATATTGGAATCTGCTATGGTCTGAATGTATTGCCCCACATTCAGGTTGAAACCTGATCTCCATGGACATGTACATTTGATGCAGAGGTTAAGATGTCGCTTGTAACATCCACATCCCATATTAGAGTGCGGGGATTCAAGTGCCCCTCCGCTTCCTATCCAAATTCCTGCTGATGCACAACCTGGGATGCAACGGATGATGGCTCAAGTGCTTGGTTCCCTGCCACCCTTGTGGGAAACCTCAATTAAATTACAGGTCCTCGGCTTCAGCCTGGTCCAGTCTCAGCTGTTGCACACATTTGGGGAATGAGCCAACAAATGGAAGATCTGTGTCTGTGTGTATGTGTAGGCATGTCCCTTTGAGGTAAAATGAAAAAGGTAAATACATAAAAAAATTTTAAAAGAAAGAAAGAAACTCATCTCCAGCATGGGGTTCTTAGGGAGTGACTAAGTCAGGTGGGCTCTTACTTAACAATGGCATTAGTGCCCTGGTAGAAAGAGGCCTGGGGGAGTTAGCTTGTGCCTTCCCTTTTGTTGTGTGAGAACACAGCAAGAAGACAGACTCTAAGAAGCAGAAAGCTCCCATGAGACACTGAATCTACTGGAAACTTGGCCTTGCCTGCAGAACTGTGAGCAATAAACTTCCACTGTTTGTGAGTTACCCAGTCTGAGGTATTTTGTTAAAGCAGCTGAATGAACTAAGACAACCTATAGAGGGTGTTTGCCTAGAGTCCTTGAAGAGAGAAATCCTTAATAAAACCCTAGGCTTTCTGTTAAATCTTCTGATTAAACAGAGAACCCATAAAGCCACCCAGAAGGACCCAGACAATTGAGAAAGCTGGGGAGAATGTTATCAGCCATTCCTAAGGATTGGTGGGCAGATTATTCCACTGCTTCTCCCACTCCCCCAGGTTGATGTGGCCAGAGGAATTATCTGCTAATACCTGCTAAACACAAGCTAGAGAGGCACAGAAGTATTTCCCAAAGGACCGTGGGTGGTATGAAAAAGCAATCTGACAACTTACTAGCTGCAAAACCTGCTTTAATCTCTCTTACCACTTTTGTAAAATGGGAAAAATGGAAATACCTGCATTATCCACTTCACAGGAACACTGCAGGATCAAAGTGAGAATGTATGTGACAGCATTTTGTAAACCGCAAAAGGCTATACTGATGATAGACATGGTGGTTATTTTTAAAAACTACTTCTGACAACTAGACCTATGAGCCATTATTTCTCAGAAAACTAAATATTATATCATTTCCTTTGCCCTTTTTCTCACTGTCATCAAGAAAGTGTAGTGCTGGAAGAAAGGGGAAAAAAAGTATCATATTGACTTGTGTGACATTTGCCATTACTTTATAAATCTTTATATCCGAAGCTGGTATTTTAAAGGCCATTTGCTATGGGTTGAATTATGTCTGCAAAAAAAAAATAGCTATTTAAAATCCCAGCCCCAGTACCTCAGAATGCAACATATTTGGGGAAAAGGCCATTGCAGGTATAATTAGTTAAGATGAGGTCACACTGGAGTAGGGTGGGCACTTATTCTAATGACTGGTGTCCATACAGGAAGCCTGTGTGAAGATGAAGGCAGAGGTTAGAGCTCAGCTCCTGCAAGCTGGAAAACATCAAGGACCGGTAGCTACCACCAGAAGCTAGAAAGAGGCTAGGAAAGATTCTACTTCAGTCTCAACATCAACACCTTGACTTTGGACTTTCAGCCTCCACAACTGTGAGGGAATTAATTTTGACTTTTCAAGCCATCCAGTTTGTGGTACTGTGTTATAGCAGCCTAGGAAATTAATGCAGGCATTAATTTCATTTCTTTCTCAACTCTTCATTACTTCTGGGTCATTAGTCCCAAGTTGGGGAAATCCCTGGACCTGCTCTGTGGCTCCAGTGGCCTTGGTGCCACTTCCTTTCCCTGAGGACCTCAGAGTTCCCTGAGGAGCCTTCAATACCAAGAATTGTCTAAAATTAATTTACATTAAAATGTGTCTTCACACCACTGATTCAGGCTTCCACCACACCATGGTGAGGCTGAGGCAGACAGAACAGAGAAAGCTTCTCCCAGCTATCCCGGTGCCTTGGACAAATCTACAAGCTTTCAGGAAATATTGGGAAGTGTTTCTACTTGATACATGTGAATAATCATTCCACTGAGGAGAAAGTTGTATTCCAGAGAACGAACCTTGAAGTTGGAAAATCCTTCTGTCACTTTCTCTGTGCAAGTCACTATCTCTCCCAATTCTTGTGAAAAACAAGAAAATGAAACAAGTTACTGATGCTTTTCTGTATCCACGCTTTTGAACCTATTTATGTATTGTTTGTGTGTGTGTGTGTGTGTGTGTTTACACTTAATCAGCTTAAGTTTAATGACATGGTAAAGTTCTTGGACCCATTTAAAATAAAAGTGTTTTACTGACACTATCTGATGGAAGTATTACTTCAGCTCATCCTGATTCTGACATTTTCTGACTTGGTTCAAACGGCCACACTTCTTTAAAACAATAAATGCGGCCGGCGCCGCGGCTTACTAGGCTAATCCTCCGCCTAGCGGCGCCGGCACACCGGGTTCTAGTCCCGGTCGGGGCGCCGGATTCTGTCCCGGTTGCCCCTCTTCCAGGCCAGCTCTCTGCTGTGGCCAGGGAGTGCAGTGGAGGATGGCCCAGGTGCTTGGGCCCTGCACCCCATGGGAGACCAGGAAAAGCACCTGGCTCCTGGCTCCTGCCATCGGATCAGCGCGGGGCGCCGGCCGCAGCGTGCCAACCGCGGCGGCCATTGGAGGGTGAACCAACGGCAAAAGGAAGACCTTTCTCTCTGTCTCTCTCTCTCACTGTCCACTCTGCCTGTCAAAAAAATAAAAAAATAAAAAAATAAATAAAATAAATAAATAAAATAAAATAAAACAATAAATGAAAATACTTCCCAATACATTGAGTTTACAAAAATCAAGTTACAAACAATATTGTAGTATAATCCTGTTTATCTTTTTAGAGATAAACCGGTATTTTTCTGTTAACAGAAAAAAGGTCGTGAGAATAAAAAATAATCTACTTGCTAAGATGTAAGCAATTCTTATCCCTTGGTGGTAGAACTGCAGGAAAGACTTATTGTTTCCTCTTTGTGTGTCTATATTTTCTAAATTACCAATAAAGAACATGCTTGTTTGTTTTTAAAACATTTAAAATTTTAAGCTATAAGATAAATGAATGTGTCAACTTCTCAAACAATTATGCCAAGCTTCTCAATATCTATAGCTATATTTGTCATCAACTGTCAGATTTTACCAAAGGGAACAACCCACAGATGGTTTTTGGGAGTAACCAATTAGCACAGTCATTGGGATGCTACTTGGATGCCTGTCTATTCTCATAGCTATGTCTGGGTTCAAGTCCCCACTCCACTTCCCATCTTGCTTGCTCACTTGAGAGGCAGCGGATAAAGGCTCTGGTACTTGGGTCCCTGACACTCATACAGGAGACGCAGGTGGAGCTTTGAGCTCATGTCTTCAGCCTGACCCAGTTCTGGCTGTTGTGGTCATTTAGAGAGAGTAAACCAGCAGATAGCAGTTCCCCTCCCCCTCTTTCTCTCCCTCCCTCTTTCTCTCTTTCCCTCCTTCCCTCCCTCTCTCAGCCTTTTTTTAAAAGATTTGTTTATTTATTTGAAAGTCAGAGTTACACCAGAGAGAGGAGAGGCAGAGAGAGAGAGAGAGAGAGAGAGAGAGAGAGGTCTTCCATCTGATAGTCCACTTCCCAATTGGCCACAACGGCCAGAGCTGTGCCGATCTGAAGCCAGGAGCTAGGAGCTTCTCCCAGGTCTCCCACATGGGTGCAGGGGCTCAAGCTCTTGGGTCATCTTCTACTGCTTTCTCAGGCCACAGCAGAGAGCTGGATCGGAAGAGAAGCAGCCAGGTCTTAACTGGTGCCCATATGGGATGCCAGCGCTTCAGGCCAGGGCTTTAACCCGCTGCACCACAGTGCCAGCCCCTCTCAGCCTTTTAAATAAAAATAAATGAAAACTTTTGTGAAATTTCTAAAAAAGAATACATTTTTATAAGATAGGATGTTTTCAGGTAATAGAATAAATAGCTCCACTAAAAACAGAATGAAACAAGAAAGGAGATGCCTTATTAGGCAGGAAACATGAAATCCAATCAAGGAGAGTAGTAAAAGAGGGGCGGAGGGGCAGGTAGAGATGAGGACTTGGGAGGGGCTGGCTCCAGGACAGCAAAGTCTTGAGGGGGTGGGAGATGACTATCATTGAGAAATGTGTTACAACCTTCAGAACTTGAAATTCTTAAAAATAGGGATTGAACCAAGTAACTGAACATTTTGGTTACACAATAGGATGCAAATGATATAAACATTGACAGGGTAAAAACAGTAGTTGGGAAACAGGGGTGGGGGAGAAGGGTTCAGAGTGCTAATCTCTTCATATTCATAGCAAGGAGTCACTCAATGTTGTCCAAAAAGGGAACATGAGTTGCAAAACACACATAATGATTTCAGTTTCTAGTTTATTTCCTAATCTTTTCTCATAGCCTCAGAAAAAAGCATTTTAAAGCTAATCACTCTTGAGGTGAAGAAACATTTATAGAAGCTCAATAATTTGTATAAATTCACTTGTTTTTCTTCCAACTTCATATAAGACTAGCATTAATAATTTGTGCTAGAATAAAAGCAACATATTGTCTGATTCTATTTTAGGAAATTATTCCTTTCTCTATCTGCGGTAGAGGGTGTATGAATAGAATGATAAATACCTAATGTTGCTGTTTGAAAGCTGGGTGGTGGAATTGGGTGCACAAATTTTTTGTGCTTTCCTGTGCTGCTACCAGTATACAATGCTTGACCAAAAGTAAGAAGTATAGGTCAAGTAGCTGGCAAAGAGTGTTAATGTAGAGCAAAGGAAGTTTGAGTAGTTCACCTTCTCATAGAAAGCCTTGTTTTGAATTTCAATGGTTTTGAGGCACTGGGTCTCCTTCCATCTGCTGGCTCACTCCCTCAAATGGTCACAACAGCCAGGGCAGGACTAGGTGAAGCCAGGAGCCAGGACTCCCATCTTGGTCTCCCACTTGGGTGACAGGAACCTGGGTCATCATCCCATGGCTTCCTAGGTACATCAGCAGGGAGCTGGAAGAGAAGGAGTGTAGCCAGAAAATGAGCCAATATGGGATGCTGGCAGCATTGCAAGAGACAGCTTGAGCCCTTGCAATACAATGCTGGCTGCAGGCCACTGGGCCTTCTTCCTAACATGTTGCCTCTTGGTTGATGGATACAGAGTAATCAGTCTCCCAAAAGATCTGTAAGAGAGTAGAAAAAGTCCTTATTCCTGCCTAATTTCATGTTTAGACCATCCCTTGGTATAAAGAGCTTAATGAAATTCACTGAATGATTTTCTTACAAAATTGAAATTGATTTAAAAGATGGACAATCAGGAATAAGAAAACAATGAGTACCCATGAAGAGGTAATAATTAAAGCGAATTAATCATATATTCTCCTGATCAGTGACAACTAACCGAGGACACGATGAGAAATGGTGACTTGGTCAGCTCTTGTCCTGACTGTTGATGAACAACTTAATACTTTATCCCTTTTAGTATTTTTTTGTCCTACTTAATATTATTGGTTGAACTCTGTAATTAACACACAATTATTCTTAGGTGTTTAAATTTAACTGAGAAGTTATCTCTGTTAAATATAAGAGTGGGAATAAGAGAGGGAAGAGATGTACAATTTGGGACATGCTTAATCTGACTTGCCCCAAACAGTAGTTAGAAACGTGCCAGGGGATTCCAATCCAATCCCATCAAGGTGGCATGTACCAATACCATCTCACTGGTCCAAGTGATCAATTTCAGTTCACAATTGATCATAATGAAAGGACTAAGAGTCAAAGAGATCACATAAACAAGACTAGTGTCTGCTAATACTATCTGATAGAATTAAGAAGGAGAGAACAATCCAACATGGGAAGCAGGATACACAGCAGACTCATAGAAAGGCAGATGCCCTAAACAGCACTCTGGCCTCAGAATTCGCCCTTAAGGCATTCGGATCTGGCTGAAGAGCCCATGAGAGTGTTTTAGGCATGGAAAGCCAAGACACTCTTGCCAAAAAAAAAAAAAACCTAAATGAAAGATCTCTGCGAGTGAGATCCCAGTGGAAAGAATGGGCCATCAAAGAAGGAGGTACCTTTCTCTGAGGGGAGGAAAGAACTTCCACTTTGACTATGACCTTGTCTAAATAAGATTGGAGTCGGCGAACTCAAAATGCCTTCCATAGCCTTGGCAACTCATGATAAGAGCCTAGGGTGTTTACTGATGCCATAAACAAGAGTGTCAATTTGCTAAGTCAACAACAGGAGTCATTGTGCACTTATTCCTCATGTAAGATCTCTGTCCTTAATGTGTTGTACAATGTGAATTAATGCTATAACTAGTACTCAAACAGTATTTTACACTTTGTGTTTCTGTATGGGTGCAAACTGATGAAATCTTTACTTCATGCTAAATTGATCTTCTGTATATAAAGATAATTGAAAATGAATCTTGATGTGAATGGAAGGGGCGAGGGAGTAGGAGATGGGAGGGGTGCAGGTGAGGGGGAGGTTGGGGGGGAGCCATTGTAATCCATAAACTTTGAAAATTTATATTTATTAAATAAAGGTTTTAAAAAAAGAAAAAAAAAAAAAAAAAAAAAAAAAGAAAATAAAACACAATATTATCTTAGATGTCACTGTCAATGAGTTACATTTGAAAGTTGTCAGAACCACAACATTGTAAAAGACCACTACATCTTTTTTTTAAGATATTTATTTATTTATTTATTTATTTAAAAGGCAGAGTTACACAGAGGCAGAGAGAGAGAGAGAGAAAGAGAGAGAGAGAGGTCCTCCCGTCCGCTGGTTCACTCCCCAAATGACTGCAACAGTCGGAACTGCACTGACCGAAGCCAGGAGCCAGGAGCCTCTTTCAGGTTTCCTACGTGGGTGCAGGGGTCCAAGGACTTGGGCCATCTTCCACTGCCTTCCCAGGCCATGGCAGAGAGCTGGATTGGAAGTGGTACAGCCAAGGCTTGAACCAGCACCCATATGGGATGCCAGCACTGCAGGTGGTGGCTTTATCCACTGTGCCACAGCGCAAGCCCCCACTACATCTTTTTTTTAAAAAGATGCACTTAGGCCGGCGCCGCGGCTCACTAGGCTAATCCTCCGCCTTGCGGCGCCAGCACACCAGGTTCTAGTCCCGATCGGGGTGCCGGATTCTGTCCCGGTTGCCCCTCCTCCAGGCCAGCCCTCTGCTGTGGCCCGGGAGAGCAGTGGAGGATGGCCCAAGTCCTTGGGTCCTGCACCCCATGGGAGACCAGGAGAAGTACCTGGCTCCTGCCATCGGATCAATGCGGTATGCCGGCCGCAGCGCGCCGGCCGCGGCGGCCATTGGAGGGTGAACCAACGGCAAAAAGGAAGACCTTTCTCTCTGTCTCTCTCTCTCACTGTCCACTCTGCCTGTTAAAAAAAATAAAAATTAAAAGAAAAAGAAAAAAAGATGCACTTATTTCTTTGAAAGACAAAGTTACAGAGGAGTTTCTAAGATGGCAGAACAGGAAGGCAGCTTACTGCTCTAGTCCAGGGGAAGACAGTTTAAAAAAAAAAAAATGGAGAGTCCCAAGATGGTGGTATAGGAACAGGACAATCCGAGTCATGCAGGGCGAAATAGAGAGTTCAAAAGGAGAGAAGATACACGCCAGAGATAGAGCCACGGGAAATTCCTGATGGGAAGCCCAGAGACCAACACAGACTAGGCAGGTCCACGCTGAAAGAGCAAGTAAGAAAGGGCAACATCAGAGGTGAGGCAGAGGCGTGGACCAGGCTGGCCGGCACCAGCCCTGAGCAGACCACTTTAAATGGGAAATTGCGGGTCCACAGAGCTGCGAATGGCAGCGGGAAGGGAGTTCGGCAAACTGTTTTTGAAGTTCCACACGGGAAAAGAGAGAAGGTATAGAAGAGCAGAGAGGTTGGGCACCCCTTGCCCATCTCCATCCCCCCAACCCGGGGCCCTGCTGCTCTGTAGGCGGGGCTCTGTGCGCTGGAGCGCTTACCTGCCTCCACTACCATTGAGAAGTGAACAGGGCTCCAGTAGGTGGCGCTCTGTGCTTCCACTTGCAACACACAAACACATAGCAGCTCATGAAGGAGGGAAACCTCACCACAAGAGAAACGCCACAGACAAAAAAAAAAAAAAAAAAAAAAAAAAAAAAAAAGGAAAAATACACAAATTCTGAAAAACAAAGGAAAAACTCTAAATAAGAATAAGGAAGACAATACGAGCCCCCCAAAGGAATAATAAAACTCTTCAATAGTAGAAGATGAAGATGAAGAGATCGAGGATATGCCAGAAATGGAAATCAGAAAATTAATCATCAGATTATGCAGAAGCAAATTCATGAACTAAATGAAAAGCGCTCCCAAGAAATTAAGATATTAAAGAGAAGTCAGAATGAAATACTAGAAATGAAGAATTCAATCAATCAAAAAATGCAGTGGAAAGCATTAACAGAATAGGTGAGACAGAAGAAAGAATATCAGAACTAGACAACAAATTTCTGGAAATATTATAGTCAGGCCAAAAAAAAAGAAGAAATTAGAAAGCTAAGACACACGGTTGGAGATCTACAAGATACTATCAAGCGACCCAACATATGGATCCTAGGAGTTCCAGAACGCATGGAAAGTGAGAAAGGATTAGAAGGCCTTCTTAATGAAATAATAACAGAAAACCTCCCCAATCTGGAGAAAGAGACATCCAAGTACAGGAACTATACGGAACTCCCAATAGACATGACCAGAAAAGATCTTCACCACAACACATTGGAAGTAAAACTCCCCACAGTAAAACACAAAGAAATCAACAAACAACAAATCCTGGCAAGGATGTGGAGAAAAAGGTACCCTAATTCACTGTTGGTTGCAATGTAAACTGGTGCAGCCACTTTGGAAGACAATATGAAGATATCTCAGAAAGCTGAATATAGACCTACCATATGACCCAGCTATCCCACTCCTGGGAATTGACCCAAGGGAAATGAAATCATCATGTGAAAGAGTTATCTGCACCCCCCTGTTTATTGCAGTTCAATTCACATTAGCTAAGACATGGAACCAACTTAATTGTCTGTCAACTGAAGACTGATAAAGAAATAATGGGATTTATACACCATGAAATACTAAAATAGCAGTTAAAAAATGAAATCCTGTCATTTGCAACAAGACGGGTGTAACTGGAAAACATCATACTTAGATAAATAAGCCAGTCCCCAAAGGACAAATACCAAATATTCTTCCTGATCTTCGATAACTAATAGAGCACCTAAAAGGTAATCTATAGAGTGAAATTGACACTTTTAGATGTGTTGACTTTGAACTTGTCTCAACTGTTGAAGAAGTTTTTGTTTTTCATACTATTTGTTGAACTCTTTACTTAGTATAGCACTAATCATATATGTATAAAGTTAATTGAAAATAGATCTTAGTAAAAAATAAGAATGGAAATAGGAAAAGAAGGAGGAAGAGGGGTGGGAATATATGTGGGAGGGCCGGTACTGTGGGAAGAATCACTATGATCCTCAAGTTGTATTTGTGAAATGCATGAAGTTTGTACTCCTTAAATAAAAGTTTTCTGTGGGTGGAACAGCAAAGATAGTTGGGGAAAATTTCTAAAGAAAAAAAGAAAAGAAAGGAAGAAAGAAAGGCGGAGTTACAGAGAGGCAGAGGTAGAGGCAGAGCAAAAGAGAGGTCTTCCATCCACTGTGTTTACTCCCCAACAGCCACAATGGATAGAGCTGGGCCGATCTGAACCCAGGAGCCTGCTCAGGGTCTTCCACGTGGGTGCAAAAACCTAAATGCTTGGGCTGTCCTCCACTGCCTTCCCAGGCACATTACCAGAGAGCCTGATCAGAAGTTGGGCAGCAGGACTCAAACCAATGCCCACAAGGGATGCCAGCACTGCAGGTAATGGCTTTACCCGCTATGCCACAGTGCCAGCCCTAACCACTACAAATTTACACAAAAATCCTTCTAGGAGGACATCTGCCCAGCAACTGTCAGTTCAACCTCAGACTGGTGCTCCAATACTAATTCTTGTGGCCAACGGTTATTGTTTCAAAATAGCTTCTATGAGCCTCCTTATTTTCTCCCATAAAAGTTCACCTTGCTTCAACCTCTTTGAATACACTCAGAGTTTACCATAGCCCATACATTTCCATTGAATTCTATCCTCTTCCTGAACAAATGTAATTAATCTTTAGAGAACATGTCTCTGCTATTTAGGTTGATGCCAACACATCAATCAGTGATGTGGCAAGAAAATACACTGTCTCACTGGAACCCAATAGAACAATTACTGTTTTATCCTTATACTTATGAGAAGTTCAGTTCATAAGCAAACAACAAACATGACAGTCCTCTTTTAAATCTCCAGAAGAGGAAATCTTTCCATAAATCTCTTGGCAAACTATGCATGTATCTCCAAATCCTGACAGACAGCAATTAGGATTAAACAATTAAAATCTATGTCTTCAATTTCAAAAAAGCCATTTCTATCTTCCTCCATGAACTTAGAAGTTTATCAAATGAGTTCTCAGAATTTTATCCTCTATACCAGCAATTTTCTTTAATCAATTTTGCACAAGCTTTATTTTCTATGTGTCTAAACACCCAGCACATGGAGGTGATATCAGCAGTAAATGAATAATCAGCAAGCTTACTCTCTAATCTCTCAACTGAATGAAAACTTGTAGAAGTCAGTGAAAGCAAGTTTGGTACATGCCTTTTTTTTTTTTAAGACAGGCAGAGTTAGACAGTGAGAGAGAGAGACAGAGAGAAAGGTCTTCCTTCCGTTGGTTCACCCCCAAAATGGCCACCATGGCCAGCGCGCTGTGTCAATCTGAAGCCGGGAACCAGGTGCCTCCTCCTGGCTCCCATGCGGGTGCAGGGGCCCAAACACTTGGGCCATCCTCCACTGCCTTCCCGGGCCACAGCAGAGAGCTGGACTGGAAGAGGAGCAACCAGGACTAGAACCTGGCACCCATATGTGATGCCAGCACTGCAGGTGAAGGATTGACCAAGTGAGCCAAGGCACCAGCCCCGGTACATGCCTTTTATCCCCCAAAATGCATACCAGATGTTGTAATTCCAAAGCAGAAACCAAGATAATGGCATTCTCCTCAAAATGTCTAAAAACTCCATTGAGTCATTGATTTAAGCATTGCTATCTAAATTCTCACATGAAATCAAGGTAGCAATGTCTGTCCAATAGAAAAGAATATTCAATATAAGTTAAAGAATTCTGTGAATGTGGACAAGCATTTAGCACAGTGGGATTCCATACCCCAGATCAGAGCACCTGGGTACAAGTCCCCATTCTGCTTCCAATCCAGTTTCCTGTTAATGAATGTCCTGGGAAGCAGCAAGTGATGGCTCAAGTATTTGGGTCCCTGGCATTCTGTAGGAGTCCTGGATGGAGTTCTTGGCTCTTGGCTTCAGCCTGGCCCAGTCTCACTATTGCAGGCATCTGAGAATGAATCAATTAATCAATCTCTCACTCTCTCTCTCATATATATATATATATAATAAAAATAATAAAACTTCTTAAAATTTATGTGAATGTCTGATGGCTGTTCTGAGCAAATTTCTCAGCAATTAATCATTGAATATCTCAGGATCACCAAGGTGGAACAAGTCCTGGGTTGGGAGCCACATAGCTCAGGGTTCTAACTTTCCCTTAGCCAATATCTGTGCTCTCCATGAGTCAAAATAAGCCCTTACTTTGCCTTCCAACTCTAACTTACAAATTCTGATCCAACTGAACCAGGCCATCAAAGTACAGGATGGAATTGATGAAATGGGGGCAACCTAATTTAGTGGGGAGCCAGGAAGAGTGGGTCAGGGCTGCACTTACTGAGCACACTGGTTGGCGAGGAGCAGGAAGACCCTAAACACACTCCCAGCCATGAATGCCACAACAGGAACCCGCCCCAACAAAGTGAGGAGTCCAGAGTAAGACTTGTGGTTCACCAGCACCCAACACAAACCTCTTCCTGTGGATTTTACTAATGAAGCAGTCATCTCAGGGTGGGAGGTCTGCTCTTTACTTATGCATCTCAAGAGGACTGACTGCTCAGAATGGGTAATGGAATTCTACAGCTACAGCTCTGCCTGCAGTGCACTCTGTTGGAGGTGAGGAGAAGCATGGACTGAATCCAAGTTCACAGAAGTCAGTTTTTTACGTTGTTCTTACTTAGCAGAGGAAAATGCAATAATCTCATAAAGCAGGCATTTGATGACGCCCTATCTATCAATCTCACATGTTCCTCCACTCCACTTACACACACACACGTACGCACACACACTCCCAAGCGCTCATAATCCCACCTTAATCTTGTTACCTTCTCAAAAACTTCCACAACAGAGCTGGGTGCTTGGCTGAGCAGCTAAGATGCTCACATTTCACATGGGAGTTACTGATTCCAGCTCCTGAATCCTGCCTATGTGGATGCTGGGAGCCAGTGATGATGGCCCAGGTGATCATATTCCTGCGACCCACATAGGAGACCTAGGCTGGAGTCCCTGGCTCCTGGCTTCAATGCCAGGTAGGAGACTCTTCTGGACATTTGGGTAAGAACTAGCAGAAGGTTGGTCTCTCTCTCTCTGTATGCCTCTTAAATAAATTTAAATTTAAAAAAATATTGGATGCATCAGATACCACTACATATCCCAGAAAAATTCATTTGATTTGCCACTGTTGTCATCAGGTCAACCTGAAGTTAAGAGTAGACATAGAAATACTAGAAAATATCCACATACTAGCCAGTTAACCAAAGTATTGACTCACCAGCATCTCCAACAGACACGCATAGGAGTGTGTTAGCCAATGGAAAAATGCATTCACATACAGCAGCTCTGATAGGAGAGACGGAGCCCCAGTGTTTGATTCCTAAATAAACAACAGGACTTTGGGGCCGGCTTACTTGGTTAATCCTCCTGCGGCACCAGCATCCCATATGGGCACCGGGTTCTAGTCCTGGCTGCTCTTCTTCCAGTCCATCTCTCTGCTGTGGCCCAGGAAGGCAGTGGAGGATGGCCCAAGTGCTTGGGCCCCTGAACCTGCATGGGAGACCAGGAGGAAGTACCTGGCTCCTGGCTCCCATGTGTTGTAGCTCCCATGGTTGTAGTTCTGGCTGTAGCAGCCATTTAGGGGGTGACCCAATGGAAGGAAACCTTTCTCTCTCTCCCCCCACCCTGCTGTCTAACTCTATCTGTCAAATAAAAAAATAATAGACAACAGGACTTCAGAAACTTTGTGGGAAAATGGAATTAAAAATCAATTTATTTTTGGTGCAAAGAATTTTGAAATATATGCATATGAGGGATCTTCAAAAGGTTAATGGGGGCTGGCGGTGTGGCAAAGCAGGTAAAACCACCACCTACAGTGACAGTATCCCATATGGGCACCAGTTCAAGACCGGGCTGCTCCACTTCTGATCCAGCTCTCTGCTATGGTCTGGGAAAGCAGTAGAAGATGGCCCAAGTCCTTGGGTCCCTGCAGCCATGTGGGAGACACAAAAGAAGTTGCTGGCTCCTGGCTTCAGATTGGCCCACCTCCGGCCATTATGGCCATTTGTGGAATGAACCAGCAGATGGAAGACCTCTCTCTCTCTCTCTGCCTCTGCCTCTCTGTAACTCTTCCTTTCAAACAAATAAATAAATCTTAAAAAAAAATTCCTAGAAAATGTATGTCATGAAAAATGTACACATGGATTTCGAATTTTTTCCACCAAAATAAATTTGTCTTTTGATTTTATTTTAACTTTTTAAAAATTCTTTCATTTTTTGAAAGACAGGGTTACAGAAAGAGATAGAGAGAGCGTCCATCCACTGGTTCACTCCTGATGGCCGCGAAGGTCTTGGCTAGGCAAAGCCAAAGCCAGGAGACAGGAGCTTTATCTGGGTCTCCCACATGGGTGCAGAGGCCCAAGGACTTGGTCCATCTCCCACTGCTTTCCCAAGCACATTTGCAGGGAGTTGGATTAGAAGTGGAGCACCTAGGACTCATACCGGCACCTGTATGGGATGCTGGGATCTCATGGCTTTTCCTGTTGCACCACAACCAACCCCTCTGATAGCTTTTTGAAGTACCTTTTTATGTCTGGGGGAGATAGTGAATAAACCAAAGTAGAGGAAATTTTGCAAAAAGAAAAGTACAATTCTACATTTATCTTAGACTTATAGGATCCCAAAGTACTCATAGATCATGGAGATCTGTTTTCAAGACTGCAAAGATAAAATAGCTCAGAGTCAAAGAAGCAGGAGTGAGTAAATTAAACTTCACATTAGCCTGAGGCACTCCTTCTTCCCTTATTTGTTTATTATTTATTTATGCCTGGCCTCATTTTGAAAAACAGTTTGCTGTTGTATGGAACAATCAACAAAGAACAATCTTGCATCTCAAAAGGCTCTTGGGAAACCCAGTCCCAGGCACTGGTTCTTCAAGCTGACTTTGCAGCACACCACAGATCCACAGCAGTGAGGGAGAGACATGCGCCTCAAAGTCTTCTTATTTTCTGCTCCTTATTTTAGGAGGAGACGTTGGCCATCAGCAACCTCAGACTGAGTGCCATCTTCAACATCATCTCCACCCTCCCAGCAGGCGCTAGAGCACAGATCTGCTGAGATCAGCATACACAATTTTTAGAAGGCTAACAAGCATGAATGCATCAAGTGCCTTCCAGATGCCAGACTTAGCTCTTAGGTGAGCAGATGAGGCTTAGATTTATAAAAATATAATCAGCAAGACACAATATTGCAACAATGGGTTGGAACAAAACATAGAGGCTTTTAAGCAAGGACAACGTCAGGGCCAGCACTGTGCTGAGAAGGTTAAGCCAGCATCTGCAGCACCGGCATCCCATATGGGCACCAGTTAACATCCCGGCTACACCACTTCAGATCCAGCTCCCTGCTAATGTGCCTAGGAAAGCAGCAGAAGATGGCCCAAGTGTATGGGTCCCTGTCACCCATGTGGGAGACCTGGACGAAGATATTGGCTCCTGGCCATTGCGTCCATTTGGGAAGTGAACCAGCGGATGGAAGATATTGCACTATCTCTGCCTCTGTCTCCCCCTCTTTGCAACTCTGCCTTTCAAATAATAAATACATCTTTAAAAAAAAAGAAAGAAAAAGAAAGGACAACATCCTGTCTTACTGAGAAGATAAAGGAACATTTCCTGGGAAGATATCACTTGGGTCTTGAATAGAGTGGATTCATGGATGCAGAGCCTTTGATACCAAAGAAGATGGAGAGGCACCCCTGAATCAGGCAGTGATGCCAACAGAAAAGGGCAATGCTGGGGCCTTTTGGTTGTTCAACACCACATGTCTCTGGGGCACAGTGAAGAACAAGAGCCCTGGAGATGCTCATGTTGCAGCCCAGGACATGGCATATCAGCCAAACAGAGGAGGGAATGACATGCCCATGATCTGAGTGATCTGGTGGCCCCAGACTCTGAGGGCAAGATGGAGACAAGAAGAGAGGTCCTCAGCTCATGGATTATACTTCATAGAGGACCACGCAGCCTGGGTTCCAGAACCTGAGTTCTGCAACCTAGAACTATAGGATGCCACATCTTTTCCTTTAAGTTTCTTGAAAAGGAAAGAAATACAGAAAATATCATTGTCCTCTAGCACTTAGAGAATCCAAAGATTAAAACCAAAGATGGGATGGGCATTTGGTCTAGCTATTAAGATGCCCGCATACCATATCCAAGTGCCTGGCTTTGATTCCTGGCTCTGGCTCCTGACTCCAAGTTCCTGCCAATGCTGACCCCGGGAGGCAGCAGTGATGGATCAAGTAATTGAGTTCCTGGGACCCATATGGGAGACCTGGATGGAGTTCCTAGCTCCAAGGCCCAACCTTGGCCCCTGGAGCATTTGGGGAATGAACCAGTGGATGGAAGTTCTGTCTGTCTCACTACCTAGATAATTATATTTAAAACTTTTTTTCATTTATTAAGACCAAATAAATGTTGTGAACAGCACAGTGAGCTAAACACTGAGCGGAGAGCATTATTGCTGAGATACAACAAGATTAATATTCACAACAACTGTTTGAAGTAGCTGCCAAATTATTCCCAAGGCACAGAAATTTTAAGTAACTTTCCTATGATCAAAGAGCCAGCAAGCAATGGTGCCTGAGCTCAAACCTCTCTGGTCCATCTCCAGGGCCTGTGTTAGTACCTTTTCACTTCATACCATTATGGTTCTAATTTCAATAGGAGAGCAGTGTGGAATAAGACCTAAAATAAGGTGCTGTGCTCCACGTTGCCTTGATATCTTGATATCTTCCAATGGTCTAAGCACAAGTTACCCTCTCCTCTGTGTTCCTGTGGAAAAGGCTCCCTCAGTCAAACAACCCTCCTTATCCTGGGAACCAGACACCATAACTACATATCCCAGAGTAGCAAGGTTCAGTTCCCTGCCAGCCCACAGAGCCAGGGGTTACCCTACCCTCTTGATATCACACAGCCTGCCACCTACAGTCCTCATTTGTCCAAACTGTCCACAGTCACTGTGTGGCCCCATATAGCAACAGTGTCCACCTCCCCAGGGCTGGGATTTTCTATGACTAGGAAAAAGCTGTCAATCTCCTCTGTCTGTCAAATCTGTGTTTGGCCATCCACATACTCTTAGGGCGGGAATCCTCCCTCCCTTGCAAGGTGAACAGAGGGAGCATAAAGCAAGTCATCCGAAGGGAGAGGACTTCCAAATGGAAGGTGGCCAGCGAGACACCCTTTATTCCACATAAAGGAATATGCAAGAATAAGGTGAGGGGCCGGCACTATGGTGTAGCTGGTAAAGCCACCACCTGCAGTGCCGGCATCCCATATGGGCACCAGTTCATGTCCAGGCTGCTCCACTTCTGACCCAGCTCTCTGCTATGGCCTAGGAAAGCAGTAGAAGATGGCCCAAGTCCTTGGGCCCCTGCACCCATGTGGGAGACCTGGAAGAATCTCCTGGCTCATGGCTTCAGATCAGTGCAGCTCCGGCCATTGCGGCCAATTGGGGAGTGAACCAGAGGATCGAAGACCTCTCTCTCTCTCTCTCTCTCTCTCTCTCCCCCTCTCCCTCTCCCTCTCCCTCTCCCTCTCCCTCTCCTTCTCTCTGTGTAACTCTGCCTTTCAAATAAATAAATCTTTTATAAAAAAAAAGAATAAAGTGAACACAAACAGAGAAGACCATAAGAATGTCCACATATGATTTAAAGTGCGTGTGTGTGTGTGTGTGTATGCGTGTAGAGAAGCAGGCATTTTAGCTCCATCAACTTTGTGAATCTGAGATAAAGAAAAACATTCAAATGAAGCAGGAATGAGTAATTGACGATCATAACTGTGATTATAAGGCATAATTACAATTAGCTGCACAAGAGTGTTAATCATGAAAATAATTACATGTCAGCTTTCCTCCTAAAGAAGGGAGAATGTAATTAAGTGGCCCAAAGGGGGCAAAGAAAACACATCTCTGGATGAGACAGGTGTAGGGTGAAGGGCTCATGCTTTCAGGGGTAAAACTTTCTCCACGCTTGAAATGAATCAACCCATTCTTTCCAAGAAAATAGAGGAAGGGAAGAAAGGACCAACATTCTTGAGATTATTTTTTTCCCTTAACAAAGAAAAAAAGTAGAAATGAAAAGCAACACTGACCTAAATTTGACGTTTTTTTGCTAACTACCAGATCCTTAACATTTAATTATTCAACCTTCCCCTTAGCCTCAGTTTCCTCAAAAGTAAAAGAATAATAATAGTACATGCCTCTCTTGTGATGATAAATAAAGCTTACAACACACTAATGTTGTTGTCTTTCACACAGTAGGCTCTCAAAAATATTTGTTGTTATTGTACAATAGAGGGAAAAATGAAAAGATAAATGGAAGAGAAATTCCATGAGTTCTTGCTAAATTGTTCAGGTTGGTGTCTATATGAATTCAAAGAAAATCAAGCTCCTAAAGATGGATAGGTAGGCAGCTACTTAGGTCTGCTAACCTGTAAGTCACAAGCCCCCATGTAATTCTACCCTCCTATTGTCAATCAAAATGCTCCCCCTCTTCTTTCCCAGGATGCATCAGCTTCATCTGGGACCTCAGGGAGGACACAATGAAAATGTGTGGATATTGAGCTTCACATGGTGGCTTCACTCCTGGAGGCACCACCCCTCCCTCATAACAGAGACCAACAACTAAGAGGGGCTCTCTTGTGCCATAGATTGTGGCTGGAGGAACTGGAGATCTCTCTCTCTCTCTCTCTCTCTCTCTCTCTCTCTCTCCTTCCCCTACCACATCCCTACTCCTTTTGAATAATCTTCTAGACCACTGCCTACTCATGAAGGATAATTATCTGTGTGGGGCAATCCATGTGTGTGTGTGTGTGTGTGTGTGTGCATGTGTGTAATCACTTTCTCACCTTTTAAATAAATGTTATCACTTCATGCACATTCTACATATCAGCACTAAAAATGCTTGTCTTTATGCATGAAAAAGAACCTGGAGTTGAAATAAATATATCCCTTTGATCACATCACTAACACTTTTTGAGCCACACCACAGAAGATGTTTCTTTTCTGGAAGAGACCTTGCCATTGATTTCCCTGAAGGCATGAGACTGGTCAGGGCTGTGAGTGGAAACAGCTCAGGCTGAAGTCACCTCCTGACTCAGTAGGTTTCTGTCTCATCAGATGCTGTATTTTAAAAAAATAATAATAATTGTTAATAAAAAACTGAGGGCAAACATAAGACTCTGGCTTTTATCTCTCATTGTCTTACAAAAATTGCCTTTGATTAGAATTTTATGCTACCATCTGTTCCTAATATCAGATGTATTATAAACTCCCTGAATCATCTATTCTGATAGAATTAAAAAGCAGAGAACAATCCAACATGGGAAGTGGGATACATAGCAGACTCACAGAATGGCAGATGTCCTAAACAGCACTCTGGCCTCAGAATCAGCCCTTAAGGCATTTGGATCCAGCTAAAAGCCCATGAGAGTATTTCAGGCAAGGAAAGCCAAGACACTGTAGCAAAAAAAAAAAAATGGCTTACATGAAAGATCTCTGAGAGTGAGATCCCATTGGAAAGAATGGGTCATCAAAGAGGGAGGTACCTTTCTCAGAAGGGAGGAGAGAACTTCCACTTTAATCATGGTTTTGTCAAATAAGGTAGGAGTTTGTGAACTCAAGAGTCTTCCATAGCCTTGGCAGCTCATGACAAGAGCCTCAGGAGATTACTGACATCATAAATAAGATTATTAATTGTTAAATCAACAACGGGAGTCACTGTGCACTTACTCTCCATGTAGGATCTCTGTCCTTAATGTGTTGTACTATGTGAATTAATGGTAAAACTAGTATTCAATGGTACTTTATATTATGTGTGTCTGTGTGGGTGTAATCTGTTGAAATTTACATAGTAAATTGATACATAGTAAGTTGATCTTCTGTATATAAAGATAATTAAAAATGAATCTTAATGAAGAATGGGATGGGTGAGGGAGTAGGAGATGGGATGGTTTGCAGGTAGGGAGGTGGTTATGGGGCGGGGGAAAAGCTGCTATAATCCAAAAGTTGTACTTTAGAAATTTATATTTATTAAATAAAAGCTTTCTAAGAAAGAAGGAAAGAAGGAAAGGAAGGAAAGGAAGGAAGGAAACATGAAAATACCAATAACCCTGACAAAGATTGAATCAGTAATAAATTCTCTCTCAGCAAAGAGAAGCCTGGGACTGGATGGCTTCACTGCTGAATTCTACTAGATATTTAAAGATGAACTAACTCCAATTATTGTCAAACTATGCAAAACATTTGAAATGGAGAAAATTCTCCCAAACTCCTTCTATGAAACCAGCATCACCTTAATTCCTAAAGCTTAAAAAGATACTACAGAGGGACCGGTGCTGTGGCACAGTAGGTTAAAGCCGCAGCATGCAGTACCAGCATCCCATATGGGCAGCAGTTCAAGTCCTGGATGCTCCACTTCTGATCAAGCTCTCTGCTGTGGCCTGGGAAAGCAGTAGAGGATGGCCCAAGTCCTTGGGCCCCTGTGCCCACATGGGAGATCCGGAGGATGCTCCTGGCTCCTGGCTTCAGTTCGGCACAGCTCCGGCCATTGTGGCCAATTGGGGAGTGGACCATCAGATGAAAGAGCTCGCTCTCTCTCTCTCTCTCTGTCTCTCTCTGCCTCTCCTCTCTCTGTGTAGCTCTGACTTTCAAATAAATAAAAAAATCTTTAAAAAAAAAACCTTCCACAAATTAGGTATAGACATAACATTCCTCAAAATTCTAAAGGCTGTATATGACAAACCAACAGCCAATATCATACTGAATGGGCAAAAATTGAAAGCATTTCCCCTCACATCTGGAACAAGACAAGGATATCCACTTGGCAATTTGGCAAGATAAAGAAACAAAGGGCATCAAAATTGGAAAAGAGGAAGTCGAATTATTCATGTTGCAGATGACATGATTGACATGATGTTGTACATGGAAAAACCTAAACACTCCACCAAAATACTGCCAGAATTGATGGACCAACTTGATAACCAGTTGGAGGTTACAAAATTAACATGCAAAAAACAGTAGCTGGGGCCGGTGCTGTGGCATAGAAGGTTAAGCCTTTGCCTGCAGTGCCATAATCCTATATGGTCACTGGTTCGAGTCCCAGATGCTCCACTTCCAACCCAGCTCCCTGCTAATGCATCTAGGAAAGCAGAAGATGGCACAAATACTTGGGCCCCTGCACCCAGCCCTGGCCATTGAAGCCATTTGGAGAACTATCAGTGGAGGAAAAACATCTTTCCTCTCTCTCTCTCTCTCTCTTCTCTCCCCCTCCGCCCGTATCTCTGCCCTTCAAATAACTAAACCTTTAAAAAAAAAAGTAGATTATTTGTATGCTAATAATTAATTCACAGAAAAAAATGAAGGAAAAATTCCATTCACAAGAGCTACAAAAAATAAAATATATAAGAATAACATTAACAATAGCCAAAAAATCAAATATTTAGGAATAAAGTTAAATCAGAGAACTTAAAGATCTCTATAATGAAAATTATCAAACACTGATGAAAGAAATCATCAATGACACACACACCAAAAAACGGAAAGATATTCCTTGCTCTTGGATCAAAAGAATCAATACTATTTTTTTTTACCAGAACATCACGTAAGTTTATTTCAGATGTAACAGCAATGTTAAAATTGACAAGTTTAATCTTTACTGCACCAAGTTAACTTAACCATTAAGTATTTTTTTTAAAGTTATCCACTCCAAAAAACTGAGGAAGCTTTTCTTTTTCCACCACCACATATCAAAGTTTCCCAACAGTTCTCTTTTTGGAGGACTTTCAATTGATGAGTAACTGCCTTTGAGATACATTTCAGAACTTCTTTCCTTAAATAAAAACTAATCTGGACAAATTATATATTGCATAGATTTCTCTACAGATGCTTTTCTTTAGAACCCAAATGGAAATACCCTACAGTAAAATGTTAACTGTTTTGCTCACAGTAAGAACTATCTGACCTGAAAAATATGATGAATATACACTGTGATCTTCCAGTTAACACAAGTATTGTTTGACTTTAAAGATAGTTTTCACCATATATCAAATAATCAAATCAACATGGGACATTACATTAGTCTTTACTGATTCATAGGCATATGAACTAGACCTAGCTTCTACCTGTTCCACTTCCTCTTCCTCTATAAGTGGACAGAATACAAGTTTGATGTAGGACAATTAACCCTTTACAAACATTTACAATTTAGAATAAGTCACTGACTAGTGTGGAAAAAGAAATTCTATAATGATAGGGAACCTAAACACTCAATTCAAAATTTTTTTTCTTCCTTAAATAACATGTACTTAATAATGAGGCAGCTATTCAGTTTTTCAATAACAACATTTAGGGATACATTCATAGGACTGATTAGACAGTCCAGGTGAAATGGTTATAGAAATAGAGGCAGTGTCATTTATATATCAAAATCTATTTTGATATCTGGAAGTTTACAAAAAAGCTGAATTCTTCAAGAATCAATACTATTAAAATGTCTATACTACCTAAAGCAATCTAAGATTCAGTGTAATCCCTATAAAAATACTGATGACATTCTTAACACAACTAGAAAAAGCAATCCTGAACTTCATACGGAATCACAAGAGATTCAGAATAGCCAAAGCAATCATGAACGAGAAAAATCAAGCTGAAAACACCACAATACCTGATTTCAAAGCATACTACACAGTTACAGGAATTAAAACAATTTGGTACTGGCATAGGAACAGACTAGAGAGCCCAGAAATTAATCCACACACATACAGCCAACTGATTTTTTGACAAAAGTGCTCAGACCATACAGTGGAGTAAGGATATTCTCTTCAACAAATGGTGCTGGCAGAAATGGGTGCATATATGTAGAAGAATGAAATTAGATCCAAACATCTCATCATAAACAAAAATCACCTCAAGATGGATCAAGACCTAAACTGAAGACCTGAGACTATGAAGTAGCTGGAAAAAAAAATAGGGGAAACACTCCAAGACACTGGTGTAGTGGATGATTTCTGGGACAAGACCCCCAAAGCACAGGCAATAAAAGCAAAACTAAACAAATGGGACTATGTCAAACACAGAAGCTTTTGCATAGCAAAGGAAATGATCAGTAAAGAAACATTCAACAGAATGGGGAAAAAATATTTGCAAACCACCTATCTGATGAAGAATTAGTATTCTGAATATATCAGCAACTTTAAAAACTTTAAAAACAGAAAAACAAGTCAGTTGAGAAATGGGCAAAGAACTTCAGTAGACAATGCTCAAAAGAGGAAATACAAACGACCAATAAATATATGAAAAAATGCTCAGCATCACTAGCCATCAAGGAAATGCAAATCAAAGCCATAATGAGGAATCACCTCACCCCTGTCAGAATGGCTAGAATACAAAATAGAGTAACAAATGCTGGAGAGGATGTAGAGAAAGGGGAACATTTACACACTGCTGATGGCAATGTAGTAGTGCAGCCACTGTGTAAAACAGTGTGCAGGTTTCTTAGAAAACTAGAAATAGACTTGCCATATGATCCAACAATACCTCTACTGGGTATATACCCAGAAAGACTTGAACACAATATATCAAAGAGATATCTGCACTGCCAGGTTTATAGCCAAACTGTTCACAACAGCCAAAATCTAGAATCACCCAAGGTGACCATCATTAGATGAAAACAGAAAATGTGGTATACACACACAATGGAATATTACTCAGCTATAAAAGAATGAAATTGTACCATTCGCAGCAAAATGGATGCAACTATAGGACATAATGTTGAATGATATATGCCTGACACTGAAATGCAAATAACCACATTATCTCCCTTATATATGGGAGATTTAAAAAAACTAAAATTTAAAAAACAAACAAAAAGAGGAAGAAAGAAAAAAAGAAGAAATGTCTGTGTGTATAAATATTGCTACAAATATAGTTTTGTAAAACATTGTTTTATACCTTTGTCAAACAAATGGTTAAGAATGTTCTACTACTATGGTTTTAATGTGATCTGTGGTTACCTTAAAACTTATTGTGTATGGGTGAAATGGTCATTTTTCCATTCAATTATTATTTATAGCCATTGTCTATATTCCCACTAAACTAAGATCTTTTTTCTTTTTACTTGTTAAATTCCTTCTTTGGTAAAGAATTAAGCCTTTTTACTGTAATATAAATTTAAAATATGTTATCTCAAAAACTAAAAAAAAGAAAAAGACAAGGGAGGAAGGTGGGGGGAGAGGGAGGCAGGGAGGAAGAAAATATCATCAGTTCTTAGCATTGTATCTACAAATTATATTGAATCTGTTAAAAACTAATTAAAATTAGGCCGGCGCCATGGCTCACTTGGCTAATCCTCTGCCTGCAGTTGCCAGCACCCCAGGTTCTAGTCCCGGTTGCTCCTCTTCCAGTCCAGCTGTTTGCTGTGGCCCGGGAAGGCAGTGGAGGATGGCCCAGGTCCTGAACCCGCATGGGAGACCAGGAGGAAGCACCTGGCTCCTGGCTTCAGATCGGCACAGCGTGCTGACCATAGCGGCCATTTGGGGGGTGAACCAACGGAAAAGGAAGACTTTTCTATCTGTCTCTCTCTCTCTCTCACTATCTAACTCTGTCCATCAAATAAAAACAAAAAAAAACTAATTAAAATTAAATAAGAAAAATAGTTAAATTTGTTTAATTCACTAAAAAATATTTTTTAAAAATTTCAATTCATAGAAAACAGAAAACTCAGCTTATTTTAGTGCAAAAAATTTTTGAAGTGCATACACACAAGGCATCTCCACAAAGTTTTATGGAAAATGTATATTATGAAAATGTTATGTGAAGATATCAAAAATGTTTTGCACCAAAATAAATATATCTTTAATTCCATTTCTCCACAAGTATTTTGCAATACGCTTGTATAATGATTTACCAAATAAGCTTTTAAAAAAATCCTAAAATCCTAAGAGAGGAAGGAGATGTACAATTTGGGACATGCTCAATCGGACTTGCCCCAAATGGTGGAGTTAGAAACGTGCCAGGGGATTCCAATTCAATTCCATCAAGGTGGCATGTACCAATGCCATCTCACTAGTCCAAGTGATCAATTTCAGTTCACAATTGATCACACTGATAGGTCTAAGAGTCAAAGGGATCACACAAACAAGATTAGTGTCTGCTAATACTAACTGATAGAATCAAAAAGGGAGAGAACGATCCAACATGGGAAGCGGGATACACAGCAGACTCATAGAATGGCAGATGTCCTAAACAGCACTCTGGCCTCAGAATCAGCCCTTAAGGCATTCAGATCCAGCTGAAGAGCCCATGAGAGTATTTTAGGCATGGAAAGCCAAGACACTCTGGAAAAACAAAAAAAGACCTAAATGAAAGATCTCTGTGAGTGAGATCCCAATGGAAAGAATGGGACCATCAAAGAAGGAGGTACCTTTCTCTGAAGGGAGGAGAGAACTTCCACTTTGACTATGACTCTGTTGGAATAAGATTGAAGTTGGCAAACTCAAAAGGCTTCCATAGCCTTGGAAACTCATGACTAGAGCCTAGGGAGATTACTGACGCCATAAACAAGAGTGTCAAATTGTTAAGTCAACAACAGGAGTCACTGTGTACTTACTTCTCATGTGGGATCTGTCCTTAGTGTGTTGTCCAATGTTATAACTAGTACTGAAACAGTATTTTACACTTTGTGTTTCTGTGTGGGTGCAAACTGATGAAATCTTTCCTTAATATATACTGAATTGATCTTCTGTATATAAAGATAATTGAAAATGAATCTTGATGTGAATGGAATGGGAGAGGGAGCAAGAGATGGGAGGGGTGCGAGTGGGAGGGAAATTATGGGGGGGAGCCATTGTAATCCATAAACTGTACTTTGGAAATTTATATTTACTAAATAAAAGTTAAAAAAATAAAATAAAATAAATCCTAAATTCCTGTTTTTAAAGCTAGTTTCATTTCTAATCACATTTCTTTATTGTGATCAGGTGACAATTTGCATTCAGTTACATAACTTCCTTCCTTAAAATGCAATTGCGTCCTTCTGTGCCTTGGAGCCCTGAGCTCTCAGGGTGACTTGTAAGGAGAAAGGTCTCCAAACCAGGAGGTGAATGTCCCTGATACCCTTAGCCATGCAGCTTCCTTCTAGAGTCGGAAGAATGAGTGGCCTCACCCCATAAAACAATGCAAACAATGTTCTCTGCACTGAGAGTGCAATCATGCTTAGCAACAGTGCAAATGTTGATTTCTTTTTAAAAGAAGATAAAAGTACTTCTCCCCATCCAAGCAGGCCCCGCATCAGAGAAGAAGTAAAACGATGATATATGAGAGTGATTTAGATGAGGCTTGTTCTGAGGTTAACTACGTGGGTTCAAACCCCAGTGCTACAAAGTTCTACCTTTGGGATCACAGGCATGCTACCTAACATCTCTGTGCCTCCATCCTATCATTTTTTTTTTTAAGATTTATTTTATTTATTTGAAAGACAGAGTTACAGAGAGAGAGGCAGAGACAGAGAGAGAGATCTTCCATCTGCTGGTTCGCTCCCTGGATGGCTGCAGGCCAGAACTGCACCGATCTGAAGCCAAGAGCCAGAAGCTTCTTCTGGGTCTCCCATGTGGGTGCAGGGGCCCAAGGACTTGGGCCATCTTCTACTGCTTTCCCAAGCCATAGCAGAGAGCTGGATCGGAAGCGGAGCAGCTAGGGCTAGAACCGGCGCCCATATGGGATGCCAGCACTTCAGTCCACAGTGCCAGCCCCACCATCCCATCATCTTTAAAATGGGAGTAAAAGCACCCCCTACCACAAAGGCTGTCATAAAGATTGAAGACTTAGAAAGACAGAGCCAGGGCCTGATGCATGGCACAGGTTCCATAAACACTGGCTCCACAGCGACACCTAAGGCTACTGCAGTAAAGAAATAAAAACTCCAGTAAGAAAGTTGGCCACTCCTGAAGATAAATTCCTCCTGCTGTGGAACTGCACAAACTCTGTGAGCCCAGCTTGACCCCAGAATGCTCCTATGTTCCACACCTTTCCCTCACTTTCCGTTTTCAAAACCCTGCTCTCTGTTGGCCTCATTTCCTCTTGGTGGAAATGGGTGCCAGTGGGGAAGCAGAACCTTGAGCTGTGTGGGTGTGTGCAGTGCAGGTACAAGATGTGAACATACAAGAGGGGAACAGGGGGTGTGGTTTCACGTCTGACTCTTCCCAGTCCCGCTGTGTGATTTGGGGTGGGTCATTCTACCTCCTAGGACAGTTTCCTCAGCTGTGGATTAAGAGGACTGAACTGGACCTAACAGCCTCTTTCAGCATGGCCAAAGAGCAAACATTTTAGACTTAGAGAGACTCTGTGGTCTCTGTATAGCTTCCCAACTCGACCATTGTAGTGGGCAATGCAATGAGCTCTGTCTGTGTTTGAATAAAACTTTATTTGCAAAAATCAAGGAGCAAGTCAAACTCGGCCTGCCAGCTATATTCTGCTGACCTCCCATTTTTTCTCCATCAGGAATCCCATTGATTAAGCATCCCTTATGAATGCCATACTTGGAAGAGCTTTCTTCCTAGCAAACCTACTGCATTAAGTATTAATTGAATTAATTCTCCAGTTTAATTATAAATATAATGCATAGAGTGTATTTTCAACACACATATTATATATAATAAATAGCATGCAATATATGTAATAACTATATGATATTAACATTATATAGCTATGTAATATTACTTGTATTTTATATAATAATTTAGTTGTATATATAGCTATATAATATTAATAATTATATATAGAATTTTATATAGTTTTTTAGCTGTATGAAATAACTAGTGTTAACACACTAGGTTAATATATTTCTAAGCAGAATAATGAAATCTGACATTTTAGCTAACCAACTTGACCTTAAAATGGATAAATATAGGCATGACTTTTCTTTGGCTTCTTGATATACAAAAAACCACTCACAAATCTCGCAATACGAACTTCAAGGCACCCTAAAGGTTTAGGGTTCCCCTCGAGGCCACCTTGTCTCTTACTTTCCTTAATGTCACAACACCGTTTGGGGACAGCTTGAACAACCTTGAATAGCCCTCGTGTAATTTCTAGGCCTCTATTTCTATGTCCTGGATGGGAGGTGGCTGGGTGGTTTCCACAGTCCTACAGGGCCCTGTCATTGTGAGATTCTAAGACCCTTAGACTTCAAAGATGCTTGCTGCTTAGAGAAGGCTCTCCCCAGCCTCTGGTGACAGAAACATCATCAAAACTCACGCCTCCTTTCTAGGATCTCTTCAGGGTGATTTTGAGACCTGGTCAGTACCAGCTCTCAGGTTTCTACCCCTCACAGAGAACAGGTTGGTTCAAGCAGGTTTCTGTGCATCCAATTATACCACAAAGACCCATCCTGCTGCTAAGGCTGCAGATTCAAAACATTTTCTGATCATCCCTGAGTGGGCCCAAATCTGAGATGAGTAAGCAAGTGCACTGGTTTGTTAGGAGACTCCAGACTGCCTTCAGCCCAACAGGGCTCCTGGAAACCTTCACTCAAACACATTCAACAGAAACACAGTCCTGTCTCCCCTACCCTGACATCTCCTTCTCTACCTTCCTGACTGGGAAGACCCCAACACACAGCTGTGTTCCATGATCAGCAAAAGCTGGGTACAAAGACAGAGGACAAAACGCGAGGCCTGGAGCAGGCGAGACACTTCCTGGCAGGGCAGAGAGCCAGGTGTGTTGGCAGACAAGCAAGTAGGCAGGCAAGCTAACTGTGCACAAGACACCTGCTGCAGTGGGAAAAAAAATATTGAGCTATATTCTTAAAAAGGTACTTCAAGAAGTTCATGAAAAATGGAGTGAAAAAATAACTTTAGGGTTGTCATGGCCCAGCAGGTTAATCTGTAGCTTGGGACACCAGCATCCCACATCAGAGTGCCTGTTCAAGTCCTGGCTACTCTGTTTCTGATCCAGTTTCCAGCTAATGCTCCTGGAAGGCAGCAGGTGATGACCCAAGTACTTGGGTCTCTGTCACCCACATTGGAGACCTAGATGGAATTCCAGGCTCCTGGTGTTTTCCCTGGCCCAGCCCTGGTTGTCATAGCCATTTGGGTACTGAATCAATGGGGAGGGAGCCTCTCTCTCTCTATCTTCCCCTCCCCTTTCTCAATAAAAGTTTAAAAATTAAATATATATATATATATATACACAATAAGCTTGTCGATTCTTTTAGTTTTAGATAACACTTCTACACTGTGGTCATATATCCAGTGCCATGGCTTCCCTGAAACGTAAATAACCATCAGTCACCCAGTGGACCACTGTTTGAAATCCGTCTCCTAAGTTCTCATTTGAAAATGTCTGGCTTGGAGCTGGCTCACAGCACTTGCTCTTAACTGCCAGGGCCACCTCTGTGATGCTTCTGAACACACTCTCTCTCTGCTGGCTTCACTCTGTTGCATTTCCTGAGGCCCCAGCTGTCTCTTCCCCTGAGCTCCCTCCGTAACATCAACATTGTGATTTTTTAATTAGCTCTGAGAACCATGCATTTAAAATGAAATCCCAAAAAGGAGTTGGGACTCATGGAAAATGGAACCTGAATGCTGATCTGGAATATACCTACCTATCTATCTACCATGAATCCTGAGTTCCGGCAAGACCACACCAAGAAGCCAAGCAAATCTTTTCCCATTAGCATCTTCCCTGCTAAGTTGCTGTTGGAAAAGGTTGCTTTTCCATTCCCAGTTTGCTGTTTGAGTTAAAGGGAACAGGAAGGAGCTATCTGACCACCGAGTCCTGGATAATTCTACATGACCAGGTCTTTGGGGCTGGGTATACCAGTGATGGTGGCTCCAGCAACATCATAAGAGATTTCCAAGGCACTCTCAAGATTCAGAACTTGTTCTGAGTGTCAACATGAGTGCCAAGTGTATGTGTGCAACTCAAGATCAGCCCAAGATCGTGGATAGCCTGGCCAGCCTCTGCAGTTACCCACTCATCAAGGAAGCACCTCTGCAAGCTCTGGTTCTACCCTCTACCCCAAACATAGTCCCCTGATAGGAAAACTCCTCTTCCTCCACATCCCTGAGGCTGAAAAATGTGCACAACTCTCAGAAAGACATCAAAGGAGACCTTAATCGAGAGATGATTTTTATCTCACAGATACAACCCAGTTCCTGGCAGGGGACACAGCTGTGTTTGGGTAGAGGGGAGAGATAGAGAAAGAGAGAGAGAGATAGGTAGGCACAGCTACAAATAGAGAAAGATGGGTATTGATAGTCCTTACAAATAACCTGCAGGCAATGTACAAATATTTTCAGCTAAAACAGAAAGGTGGAAATATGGTGCTAACATTGAATTCCCAAGGGAACTGAGACAAAGCTGAAAAAGCTAAACAGCCTTTTCCCTGGTCTTAATGTACAATTAAAACAAATTCCATACAGCCCGCATCAATTAAGCTCCTTCCATGTACCTGGCACCATGCTAAGAGATGAATGAGCATAGCCCCTGCCTTAAAGTGTCTCCAGCCCAGCTGAGAAGAAAGCCACAGCAACCAATAATCATAATGTGAAGCTGACGAAGGGAAGTGCTATAATAAAGATACAAAAGTGCAGAAAAATGATGGGGCTGTTTGCTTTGTTTTTTCAAGGACCACGAATTCTACAAATTTACCAAGGCATCCAGTGAGGGCAAGGGCTAATTGGCAATCTTCAGAGCTTAGCAACAACAAATGAAGTGAAAACAGGATTCCTCATTCCCCAAAATAAAGCACACTGACTTATGGCCATGGATAGCTTTTCAGAGTCCTCTTAGAAATGATCTAAACATCTCTTCTGCATTTATAACCTGAAAACCTTGGTAATAATAGTCTGCAGTCTGGAGAAGAGATAAAAATAAAGAATGCCCACCTTTCCCCTCACCATTCTTGTATCTCTTCCTAGGCCTCCAAATTCATTAAAGGCTCCACTTGTTGGTTTCTGCAACAGAAAGGCTTTGGCCTTTGGGCCTGCCCGGTATGACTCAGGAGAACCGCCCTCTGAAAACACTCAAAAGCATGCATTAAGTATTTACTGTGTGACTTCCACTGTGCCAAACTCTAAGCTTCAGAGATAAACAAGACTTAGTCCCTATCCTTAATGAGTTCACAGTCTAGCAATGTGGGGAAGGGAGGAAGGAACAAATGAGAAAACAAGTAAAGACATCTGAAAGTGATAAACACTCCCACGGTTTTATGTCCAAGTGACTACAGGAGCATCCAAATATTATTTCTTATGCATAGCCTAAAGAATGAAGCCTGGCAAGCAACAGATATTTTAGAAAGATTCAAGTAGTCTAGTGTATGACACTTGGATTCCTAACTGATCCCTTATCGCTATTCTCTCTTATTTCTTGTTCATCTTCCATCCTGCCACAAGCTGACACTTCTAAAGTTTAATTCTAACTGTGTTAATCCAGTCAAAGAGCTGTAAGACCTCTCCCTTGACTAGTAAGGTGAAGTCCACCTTCTCAGCATGCCATGCAAGTCCTCCAAACTCTGGCCTCAATCTGCTGCTCCAGTCGTGCTTACTTATTCAATAAATATCTATTTAGTGTCAGGCATTGTTCTAAATGTGAGAAATACCAAGAAGAATAAGGCAGTCAAGATTTCTAATTTCTCTGCAGAGTGGTAGAAAGGAAATAAATTAAGAAAGCAAATAAAACTTTCAAATGTTAGGAGGTCCCATGAGGAAAATAAACCAGACACAAAGAATGATGGGTAATTAGGAAGGGCATCTGAGTAAGTGACATTTAAACTCAACCCTGAGTAACCGGGGGCAAACCACTTGGTCCTCTAAGGGATGAGTACATCAAACAAAGGACCCAGGCAGGACAAAAGCCAAGATCAAGACGGGTAGAGAAAGAGGAAGAACCATGTGAGACAACAGTAGAGTGTGATCAGGGCCTAAACGTGAAGGCTTTGCAGTCAAGGGGGGTGAATTTGGATTTTTATTCCATATCCTATGAGAAACCATCCATGGGTTTTAAGCAAGGAAGCAAACTAATGTGATATTTAGCTTAAGTGGAACACTTTGGCTACTCTGAGGAGCAGAAATTGAACTGGGGCATGAGACAATGCAGGGAGCCAGCCCACCTGGGAACTCCTGCAGAGTTCAGGGGAGAAATGATGCTCCAGGATGGGAGCAAGACAGATGGAGAAAGAGGCACTAAGCCATGACACGGCTGTGTGTCAGACTGACAGAATGTACTCTTGGATCACACATGGGAGTCAGACGGAAAAGATGAATGAAAGACGTGGGAAACGACTTCCAGGTGCCCAGCTTGAGCAAGAAGGCTGACAGCAATGCCATTTGTGTGGCTCCTATTGTGTCCTTGCATGTCTAACACTAACCCTTCAGACACTTCTAGCCCCCAAGCACTCTAGTATCAAACTAGACAATGTGCCTTCCACCTCTCAAACACGATCTGCCCTCTTCCCATGTGGCTCATTGTCTATTTCTACCATTTCTGCATTTTTTTAAACCCTAGGCATTATTCAAGACTCAAAACCACAACAAGGGGCTGGCACTGTGGCATAGTGGGTAAAGCCACCATCTGCAGTGCCAGCATCCCATATCGACACCGGTTCGAGTCCTGGCTGCCCCAACTTCCAATCTAGCTCTCTGCTATGGCCTGGGAAAGCACACATGTGGGAGACCCAGAGGAAGCTCCTGGCTCCTGGCTTCAGATCAGCGCAGCTCCAGCTGTTGTGGCCAATTGGGGAGTGAACCAGCAGATGAAAGACTTCTCTCTCTCTCTCTCTCTCTCTCTGCCTCTCCATCTCTCTCTGTGTAACTCTGCCTTTCAAATAAGTAAATAAATCTTAAAAAAGAAAATAAAAACACAACGATTCTTTTCCTGAACTGTCTGCTGAAATTCTCTCTTCTTATATTCCCAGTACTTTGGGGGACCCCAATGAGCACCCATGTCCTATCCCACCTTGTAGTGATATCATTATGTCCATGTGCTATGGTCTGAATGAAGGTCCCCCACAATCATACGCTGAAACTTATTCACAAGTGTGATAATATTAAGAGGCGGGGCACTCAGGAGGTGATAAATCATGAAAGTGAAGCTGTCCTGAGTGGGATTCGGACCTTTATAAAAATGCCTGAGGGAATGGGCTCTCCAGAGTCTTCCACCCTGTGAGGTCACAACAACAAGGTCCCATATTGTGAGCACAGAGACCAGGCCCTCATCAGACACCAAACCTGCGAGTTTCTTGATCCTGAACTTCACAGCCTCTAGGATTGTGAGAAATAAATCCCTATGGTTTATAAATGACTCGGGCTGTGGTGTTTTGTTACAGCTAGCTGCCCAGACAGTCCACGACACCATGTAGCCCACTCCCAACCATACACCATAAATCCTATGTGTTTTGTTTCCCCTGCAAATCTTTGCATCCATGGATATTTGTTGAAAAGGGCAGGCACAGTGCAGCTGGTCTTCCCATCTAAGCCTTTGTTCATCTCTCAGTCCTAGACTGCCTTGTGATAATTCATATGGAGATACAGGCAAGTGTCCCATTTTCTAGGTGTGGGAATCTAGTTTGAATGACTTACCCTAGCAACACAAGACGGCCAGGATTACAGTCCATGTCCTACAGGTTCTAACGATTGAGAGTCAAGTGGATTACACATATTTCCTCTTTCAATCCCTCCGACAAGTCTGAACATTATGTATCTTATATCATTAAATCTAAAATGTCAATTCTAAGACTCGATATCTTTTTATGAGACCATAAAAGAGAAAAAGTGAGGTCAATTAAATGTTGACACATGCAAAAACACCATCTAGTCTCAGGATACCCTGATTTCAGAGATGCTAAATATAAGAGGACAAAAGATACTTTAAAATCCTTTTTTAGAGGACAGCATTTTGGCACAGCAGGTTAAGCTGCTGCCTGCAACACCAACACTCCCTATCAGAGGGCAAGTTCAAGTACCAGCTGTTCCACTTCCAATCCAGCATTTCTGCTAATTCACCTGGGAAGACAGTGGAAGATGACCTAAGTACTTGGGTTCCTATGACCCATGTGGGAGACCAGGATGGAGTTCCAAGCTCCTGGCTATGATCTGGCCCAGCCCTAGCTTTTGTGGGCATGTGGGGAGTAAATCAGCAGATAGAAGCTCTCCCTCTGTTTCTCCTCCTCTGTATGTGTCCCTCTCTCTCTGTTACTCTGCCTTTAAATAAATAAACTAAGTACATTTTTTTAAATCCTCATTTTATAAGCAAGGAAACTAAAGCTAAGAGAGTAAACAATTCACCAGCATCAGACACCAGGTAAGAGGGCAGAGCTAGGAGATGAATTCAAGTCCTAGCTCCAAGAACTGTATTTGTTCCATGTTAGCGGTGTGTTGGATTTTTTCAAATGAAACACACCCACAAGTCAACATGAAGAAATAGAGATTGAATGGGAGCCTGAGCTGACACTGTGTTTTACACGAACGCACTAACCAGAAGCCCTCCACTTACCGGCCCTACCAGAATCAGAGGGGAATGTCTGGCTGAGTACCTTCTCTGCGGGTGGCACCGTCCAGGATCGTCGGGGATAATGGTAATTTATGTTTTCTTCCACACCTGCTCTCTTCTCGGCTTCAGTCAACTGCTAACACAGCTTCCCTCCAGGGAGTGAGGGGAAGGAAGCTGCTCTTGTTCACCGCAGCTCGGCTAAATTGCATTTGCCCTCTTTTGCATAGAGCAATAAAGTGTTAGAGAAAATGCAGCATGGATTTTTAATTTTCTCCTTGTCACCGGCTGCTGTAATCACATAATTAACCAAGTGGTAGAGATAGTCAATGATAGCAAAGGAGAAAAACACTCACAGAGGTTAGCCACCCAGGGACCCAGAAGGTCACGTATGCCTCTCAAAAAGGAATGTGTGGACAGACAGCGTCGCCATGCCGGGGCTGGTTGGGACCTGTCACCTGAAGAAGCCAGCACTAAGGTAAAGGAAGGGCATTGAGTTTGTCCTTCAAGACAATGAATTGCTACAGGCTCTCTGGCTTGGAAGGACCTGAAAGGATTAGGTGGTCGCAGGAACCTGGAGCAGAGGCCAGCAGCTCTGTACACGCCCCAGCAGCCCCCTTTCCCACAGGCTGAGGGCCTTCTGGGAAGTGCCTTTGCTCCTGTTCCTCCCTCTGCCCCTTAATGCCCTTCCAGGCTTCCACGGTGGGACCTTCCCCGCCTTCCACTGCCCAACAGTGCTGGCCCACAGCTTCATTCCACAACAAGCAACAAAAAGTACACACACGCACACACACACACACACACACACGCTAGCACCTCATGGTCAGGGACAGAAACTAACAGAGCCCAGGAAGGTTTGCTTACCTGCCTCTCTCCCCTCCCCTTATTATAACAGTTGCAAAAATGGTACAAATGCCCTCATTCTAGGATGAGAGGAGAACCTCAAAAGTGATTTTGAGAGGATTTTGACCCCTACCAGAGAGCTGCCCTACCCACCATTATTTCAAAACAACTTATCCATGGAAACTGGAAATTCCAGCTTGTATGTGAAGCATGGCCTTCTCCATGGGAAACTCCCTCACACCGGGGGGGTGGGTGTTGTGGTGCAGGTTAGGCAGTGCTGGGGATGTCCACATGCTGTCTCAGAGTACAGGTTTGAGTCTTGCCTACTCTGCTTCCAATCCAGATCTCTGCTTGTGTACCCAGGAGGGGCTCCTGACACCCTTTGTGGGGGACTTGGTTGGAACTCCAGGGTCCTGGCTGCAGCCTGGCTCAGCCCTGACTGTTGTGGCCATTTGGAGAGTGAACTGCAGGTGATGGATCTCTCCCTCTGTCTGTTTCTCTGTTTTCATCACTCTGCCGCTCAAATAAGTAAATATATTGAATAAACACAATGCAATGGAAGCACAATGCAATGGAAAAAGTAGCAAGAGATTTATTGTGCCCCAAACCCCAGTGGAAATCAGCATAGCTTATGACTTTCTTCTCTAAAACATGCAGTGCAGGTGGCAGAGAACACTTCTCACCCAAGCAAGGAGGGACTTGGTCAGCTGAGAGGGACCAGGTCAAAAGGAGCTGCTAAAGAACACACTAAATAACAAGAATGCATGCCACAGACACTGCAGGCCAGGAGATGTTTGTTCTTCTACCACGGCTGGTAAAATAGGTATTATTAGCAGTAGTATTTTAATTTCATGGATGACAAAGAAAGTCTACGTAATCTGCCCAAGTGTAAGTGCAGCTGCTAGAATTCCACCTTGAGCCGATGGCTTTCCCTGAACCAGGCGTGCAGATGCACACACACTATCACTTCCCCCCAGCACCCTCCCTGCCACTGCCTCTCATGCTTTTGCCTCACTCTGTATCAGAACCTGCTCTAAGGAAAAAGCCTAATTATGTGTCATTGACACCTTAGAGAAGAGACTGCAGACAGCTCAGGGAGAAAAGACAAACCCATTTATTAAAATCACATGAATTACGGCGAGATGGTCATAAGTCTCTTTCCAAAGAGTTTCTGACACCGGAGCAGGACAGAGGTTTGAGGTCCGATGTGTGCCTGTGGACAAGTCGGGGGCTGGGGGAAGTGAAGTAGAGGACAGAGAAGGTTTCTAGGATATAAAATATCACCCCTGCCTCTGACCAATCTGAGAACACTTTGGTAACAGAGAGAATTTGGATCCTTAGAACCAGAGCACTTAAGATCCAGTAATCTCTCTTAACTTTCTTAGCCCCACCACCCCTTCCAATAAACCTATAACCTCTTAGTCCCTAAGAAGAGGAAACATCCCTATTAAGGACTCCCCCCAGCCAATAAAGCAGAGCTGAACAACAGGTACACTTCAATTCTCCAAACAGAAATGACATCCAGCATAACCCAGGCTCTCCACCCACTGCCACCTCAGAGGTGCCTGACTTGTCCAAGGTGTGTACCTCCTGCTCCCTGCTCCTCCCCACACTGCTGCCCTCCAGGCAGAGCTGAGTGTGAGCTCCAGGTGCTCCGTGTGCATTCATGTCTGGGGAAGGAGTGACCTTGAACTACAGGGAGAGCTGGGAAAGGACCCAAATCCATGCATACAGTCGGGGTTTGGAGTTGGCCTCCCCTAGGTGTCTGCAGAGCACATGAGAGGTAAGCACAGGAAAGACACACTCTGCTCACTCTGCTCATTAACTCTCTTCCCACCAGGGGTGTGTGTCCCAAGACTGGAATAGATGCTAAGGAAGTCTGGCCTGAGAACCAGCAGCTACCTCCTGCTCCAATGCTTTGGAGCAAAGGAAGGAAACCACAGATACTGACTGCACTCTTCCTGCGGGCCAGACCCATTGCCTGGGTTACCTTGTTTCACTCACAACACTGTTGTATAGGGGCTGGCACTGTGAAGTAGTAGGTTAACCCTCCGCCTGTGGCGCCGGCATCACATATGGGTGCCGGCTGGAGTCCTGGCTGCCCTACTTTCCAATCCAGCTCTCTGCTATGACCTGGGAAAGTAGTGGTAGATGGCCCAAGAGTTTGGGTCCCCTACACTCATGTGTGAGACCATGAAGGAGTTCCTGGTTCCTGGCTTCAGATTGGCCCAGCTCCAGCCATTGTGGCCTTTTGGGGAGTAAACCAGCTGATGGAAGACCTTTCTCTCTGTCTCTCCCTCTCTCTGTAACTCTGCCTCTCAAATAAATAATAAAACTCTTTCTAAAAATTAAAAATAAAGTTGATGGGAAAGCGCAAGTTTTCTCTATCAGCCTCCCTTAACGATTTAAAAGAAAAAGTATTCTATAGGAAAGCCATGTCTCCCACGTTTTATTTTCTCTATTGTTCATAGCATTAGCTTTTACGATAAGGCTAATTTACTAGCTTCTTTGTATACAGTCTCCTCACCTCACCACACCCACATTCTCCATCCCACACAACTGCATTGGAATAAAAGTTCCATGAGGCAGATACTATGCCCCCTTCCCCACCATAGCCCAAAAGCCAGAAACATGATATGTGCTTAATAAATGTGGAATAAATTTGATAGGAAACCAAAGTGCAAATAACTTAACACATTTCAAGTTAATCAGCTACTAGGAGCAGAGCTGAGAATTGAGCAGAACAAGGCTGGCAAGCTCTAAAACCCTGCAATGCCCCTTCCACTCTACCATAGTGGAAACAGGTTCAACCTCAACCTCTCTGTCCTGCCCAGCACAACGTGGGCACAGGAGCCTGACACCCCCACCCTAGGATCTGATGCATAGAACCACTCCAAATCAGCTGACAGTGGGATCATATTAGCTCATAATGTGCTGCACTGAAAACATTCTCTCACGTAAGTACACTTCAGCTCCATTACTGAGGGAGAAAGCCAATCAGCAAAATACAACAGCGTGGAACACGCTTGTCCACCCAGCCGCAGAAAGGAGACAACGGATGAGTCTGAAGGCCTACACACAGAACAGTCAGGAGCAGTTGACAGAGCAGTGGTCCTCCCTGTGTGGCCCCAGCCCAGAAGGGTCAGTGTCACCTGGAAATGGGTCAAGAACACACATTCCTAGGTCCACGCTGGTTCAGCCCTCTGTGGACGATGCTGATGTTCACCAGAATTAGAGAACCACCTGTCTACTGGACTGAGGAAACGAACGCGATGGCAAATGCTACTGAACAGCTCTTTCCTCCCACTGAGCCTCCACGGATAACGAAAGCACACAGCGAGCCATGCAGGCTGAGAACGCCGGTCTAATGGGGGCAGAGTTTCCCTCCATCCTCTCACAAGGAGCCATGGCCCAGCATCCCCTGCAACATGGAATGCAGTAAACTCAGTTTGACCACCCGGATTTTAATTTCCCGTCCTTCAAGCCAGCTCACCTCCAACAGACTTAGAATGTCCCTGAAAACAGAGCAAGCAAAGCCTTTGCTTTCTCCCTGCCCCACCCCCTTGCTTTGAAATTGTTTTCTTCCATCCTAGCCCGCTGGCTTTAATTAGGAGGAGTCAGGCAGCATGCAGGCTGGAGGCAGCGGGCGGTCTTAGCACAAAAATGTGTTCAAGACACAGCTTTAAATAATCAGAGGTCACCATGCTTCTGCGGCGGCCTTCTCTCCCTTCTTTCTGGCTTCTCCTTTCCCAACCTGTTTATCTCGCCGTGCACCCCTCATTAGTCAGAAGGGAGCCACCAACTCCGAGTCCTGTTGCTATGGGCTTAGGAGAGATCTGTCTTCACAAGCGGTGGAGTATCGGGAGGAGGGAAGGCAGAAAGAATGAAACCGTATTGCACGGGCACAATCAGCTGTAATCGGGCATCTTATAAATACTGATTGTGCAAATGCACAACAGTGACAAAATCAGGCATGTTTGAATATGTTCAGACTCTGGCTAATAGAGGGTCGTTTTTTGTAACCCAAGAGGAATCTATTATATTAAAAAGAGCATTGCATATTGCGTTCACATTACTAAGTGAACAAAGTTAATCTGAAGAGGCTACATACGGTTTGATTACAAGAAGATGACGCTATGCAAAAGGCAAAATTATGGAAACCACAAAAACATCAAGGGAAGGGATGGGGAGAGGAGGGGGCTATGAACAGGCAGAACATGGGGATTGTTTAGGGCAGGGAAACTATTTTGTGTGATACTACAATGATGGACATGTGTCATTATGCATTTGTCAAAACCCATAGAATGTACACACCATGAGTGAGCCCTCACATAAACCATGGACTCTGGGCAATAATGATATGTCAGCGCAGATTCATCACTTGGAACAAGTGTGCCACTCTGCTGGGGGAGGTCGTGTGCCTGTGGTGACCATGGGAACGCCCAGCACTTTCCACTCAGCTTTGCTGTGAAACTTCAACTGCTCTAAACACTGAGGTGGGTTTTTCTAAGAGCATTAAGTTTGGACTCAAAAGATAGAGACTCTAATCTTTATCATGGTCTTGGTTTCTGGGCAAATTTAGGCAACTTACTTGGGCTCCTCTGGGCCATAGCAAAACCATCCATAAAACGAGAATGATAACATCTGCCAACCAGAAATGCTGAAATGGTGCAATGAAGTAATATATATATATGGACGCACAGTCAACATTTGTTTAGTTACTAACAACCGGAAAATAGCACACAGAGTTGAGACTAGAGCTCCTAGTTCCTCTCCTGCAGCAGTGCTACCCATCTGAGACTAAAGTTCTTTCTTGTCATTGAAAACAGCCTGCCCCACTAGCCTGCTGGAAACCTGAGGCCCGTGGTTAATGACTCCTGGGAGCAGCACATTTGGTTTTTAGGGCCAGAGTGTACCACAACACTTCTGAGGGAAAAAAAAATAATAACATCTTAGCATAGATTCATGAGTTACATTATCTACCTAAAAGCAAAGCCCTAAGAGAACAGAACACAGAGTACGTAACTTCTGCTAAAAGGACCACTAGAAAGCCTGAAAACACCTAGAGGCTCAAGGCAGTGCTTGGGAAGGTAGACGCAGATTGGAAAACCAGAATGCATGGTCAGGGGAAGAGTTTCTTAAGGCAGAGGAAGCAAGAGGGAAAAAAACAAGCAATGGATATAGGCTGAGTACCCCTAGGCTGTGCTGGCCTGGGGATGTGGAACACGACCGTCACCAAAACAGAAATTCACAGAACTTCTATTCTGATGAAGGGAGACAGATAATAAAAATAAACCCACTCATAAGATGAGTTACATCATGCACTAGAGAAGAAAAGAAAGAGAAAGCCTGGAGGAACTCGCGAGTCAGCGGTTCCATCTTAAACAGGACAAGCAGGGCAGAGCTAACTGTGAAGGACTGAAGGCAGCAAGGGAGTTGGCCAAGCAGCTCCCCAGGCCAAAGGGTACGAGGACAGCAGAGGCTCCAGAGGGAAAGGCCGTCTGGGCTCTTCCAGGAATAAGGAGGAGGCCACTGCAGCTGACGCCGAGTGGACGAGAACAGAGGAAAGGAGGTGAGAGGGCCTTAGCACCACTCTGGTTTCCCTGTCTCCAGGTGAGAGGCTAAGAGTAGCCTGACCTGGTTCCATTTCAGACGGTTACTATGGCCGTGGTGGATGACAGACTCCAGTTCACAGAAAAAAAGGCAGAAGAAGTAGGATTGCTTCCTGGAAGCCCCAGGAGGGATCCCGCCCTGGGCTGACAATAATTGGCCTGGGTGATGGCCGTAGAGGCTTGGAGAGTCCTTGGAGTTCATCAGCAGCTGAGGGTAGCTCGGCCAGGGTCACCTGAAGGAGTGAAGGGGAGATTTCTGCCCTGAGCTACCAGAAGCCTGAAGATCTGTCAGTGGAGACAGCAAGGCCTGCCACTGGGGTAGGTTTGCGGGAAGATGGAGAGTTGAGAGGAGTCACAAAGGAGAGCAGGAGTAGATGGGATGCTGAGGGCACTACCCTCACACCGCACTCCTTCCCTGGAGATGAGATGCGAAGTGTCATTCATCCAGCCACTGGCCTTAGCAGGCGTCCTTCAGGGGCATTTACTGAACCCTTCCGTTTCCCCAAAGCAATGGAACAAATGCATCCAAAGAAACTGATCAAAGGAGACAAAAGTGTGTTTCATTATCCTCCATATCCTCCATATCTGTGTACCCCCAGGCCACCTCTGCCACCACTCCAAGAGGACGGCTTGAGTTCCCAGGAGACACAGGAGTGCAAACCAGCTCCTCCGCCCCTCCAGTGCAATGCTAGTCACCTCCTGAAGAAGCACCTGTGCCCAGCGCCTCCACTCACCCACCCCCTCAAAACATGTTCATGGGAGTAGAGCTAATAAACCAGATCCAGAGAAGGTGTCAATGAATGTGGGCAGAAATTGAAAATACTCCTTCCCACAGGGATATTTGAACCTTATATTCTTTTCATTTGAGATCTTGGTTTACTCCCCAAGCACTCCATCAGCCAGGGCTGAGCCGGGCCAAAGCCAGGAGCCAAGAATGCTATCCGAGTGTCCTATATGTGTGGCAGGGGCCCAACTACTTGAGACATCAATTGCTGCCTTGCAGGGTACGCATTAGCAGGAAACTGGAATTGGAAGCAGAGCTGAGACTAGAACCAGAAACACTGATATAGGATGCAGACATCCCGAATGCCATCTTAACCACTGTACCAAATCCCTACCCGAGGATCACTGAATTTTAAAGTAGCCAAACCCTAAACCAAGGCACAAAGTAAGAGGACTTCAAGGTCAATGGTTTTGGACTTATCATTTTGTAGCCACCTTCTGAGAAAATAGTAAGGCCATGGTCACAACTCATGACTTCCCTGAGGGTTCTGTCCCCAAAGGAGGAAGTAAGTTCTCCTAGGAGTATATCCACTTCATGCTTGCCCCACACGACACCCCCGTTGTGTGAGACACCCATGGCCCCCTGCTTGTGAGGGTCCCTATAGGGAAGGCCTCATTCTGTGCTCTCTCTCATGTGCCTGAGAAAGCAGCAAAAGAACAGCCTGAATACTTGGGCCCCTGCCACTCCATGTGGGAGACCTGAGTGGAGTTCCAGGCTCCTGGCATGGGCCTGGCCCAGCCCCAGCCATTGAAGCCATTTGGAGAGTGAACCAATAGATAGAAGCCCACTCTGTGTGTGTGTGTGTCTCTCTCTCCCTCTGTAACTCTGCCTTTCAAATAAATAAATAACTCTTAAAAAAACAAGGATTCATTCCCGTTCTGTAATGTTGCTGCTGAACAAATGGCCTTGCCATCCCTCCTCACCCAAAACTGTGAGTTAATTCCAAAAACAGCAGACCACAGAGATAGCGAAGACCTCCCCATCTTTGCATGCCCAGGAACTCAGCCAAACCCCTGTGTCTGTGTCTCCCTATGATGAGATTCCCAGGATTGAAGGTAACTGCAGAGAAAGCCTGTTTTCCAGGTCACTGCAACACACACGCCAATGGATACGATGTGTGTGTGTGTGTGTGTGTGTGAGTGTGTGGTGTCTGCACGGTAACCTCCAGGACCCTGGAACAGTCTGGCTGCAGAGGAATTTGCCAGGCAGTAGCAGCGCAGGGAGGCGAGAAGGGAGCCCTCTCACACAGAACCAGCAGGAGCCCCTCAGGGGCCCTCAGACACCAGTCACTCACTCAGCGTGAAGCTGACAGCCACCTCCAGCAACAATTACAACTCCTCCACATTTTTTGGAGGCTGTAATGTTAAATCAATCAATCAGGTGTGCCACTGGCGGTAGTTCCAACTGCCAGCTCACATAAGGGGTGCAACGGAAGCAATCCCCAGAGAAGTGCCCACTCCTTGCTGTTCTGTTTGACTCCTGTCCACTTTGCAAAGCTATCACAGGTCAGTCCTTAGCAAAGTTCTCCCTTCCTCGGTGGCTGTGCATGATGCTTGGAATGTCTGCAACTCGCAGACAAGCCACAGACATTGTGCCCTGCAGCACCCAGCACGCGCATGCCCGACGTGGGCATGAGCCTCTTCTGGCAGATGCACAGGAAGACATACGGGGAAGATGTACACACTGGGTGCAGCCTTTCTGATGGATCACGTGGCTCAGGATCCCAGCGGGAAATCTCAGGAGTCACCTGTTGCGGTTGATTTCTTCCTGAGAGGATTTGTTCTGAGAGGAGGAGCGTGGTGGGGGCAAGAGGCGCGGAGTCACCACACAGACCCCGGGAGTCGGGTGAAAGAGGGCCAGAGGCAAGCAGCCTGCAGACTCGTTTATTTCAGTTGCTACAGCTGCTTATATAGCCAAGGCAGCCAATCCAGTCAAGGAGCGGTCTATGCCCTAACCAATCACAGCCTGTTGCCAGGCAGTTTCCAAAGCCATCCAATCACAGCCTGTTGCCAGTCAGGTCTTGTTGCCAGGCAGGTCTTGTTGCCAGGCAGTTTCTGAAACCATCCAATCACAGCCTACTGTCAGTCAGGCTCTGTTGTCATGTGGTTTCCGAAGCCATCCAATCACGGCCTGTTGCCAGGCAGTTTCTGTTGTCAGAGGCCATCTTGGCATGACCTTTTCACCTCAGTGGCCATCTTGGCATTATCTTTTCACCTTCTCATGCCACCACAGTCACTACCACAGCACAATAGAGGCTCTACTCCGTTGTCTCCTCCTGCCAGCATGCTGGCCAGTGAGAATGAACAAACTGGTGGTTTTGTTTGTTTGCATTTTTTTTTTTTAATAAAACAAAAAAGAAAAGAGACAGCAGGGAAACCACCATAGTCCAACGTCCCAGGATTTTGTGCTGCACAGCTATCCACTGAGTGACTTGTTTCCCTCTAACCAATCTTTTCTAGAGGTAACTAATCTTGACCCATGTTTTCCCTGCCAAGCCGGCTCTAATCTCCTTTTCTCTCCCACCTAGCTGTCCATCCTACCTCCTCAACACATACATTGGCAAAACAGAGCTCAGGCCCCTTGCAGGAGAGCCCAGAGACTATCAGCTATCACAGTCCTCTCAACTCCTTCCGGGCACAGAGGACATAGTTAAAAATTAGTGACAGGCAGCACTGGGCACAGTGGTTAATACCGTGGCACACCCTGTAAAGTCGCCTTTTGGAATATCTATATCCCATATCGGACCCTGTCCCGGTTCAACTTCTGGCTGCTCTGCTTCCTATTCAGCTCCCTGCTGATGATCCTGGGAAGGCAGTGGGAAAAGTCCCAAGTTCTTGTGTCACTGCCACCAACATGGGAGACCTGGGTACAGTTCCTGGCTCCTGGCTTTCTCCTTGCCCAGCCCTAGCCCACCTGTTGCATTCATTTGAGGGGTGAATCAATGGATGGAAGATTTCTCTCATCTCCTCTTCCTCTCCCATGCCCATACCCTCTGCCTCCATCTTTTTCTTTGTTACTCTGTCTTTCAAATAAACAATTTTTAAAAATGTCACCTGGGCCACCAGCATCCCATATCAGTGTACTTGGGATCAAGTCCTGGCTCTCCTCTCAAAACCAGCGTTCTACTAAAGCACACCCTGGGAGGCAGCAGGTAAGGACTCAAGTACTTGCCACCCACATGAGAGACTTGGATTAAGTTCCTTTCTCTCAGCTTTAGCCTGGCACAGACCCAGCCATTGCAGGTCATTTGGGAAGTGAACCAACAGATGGGAGATTTATCTCCCTCCCTCTCCCTCTCCCTCTCCCTCCCCCCTCTCTCTCCCTCTTCCTCTCCCAATCCCTCTCCCTCTCCCTCTCCCTCTCCCTCTCTCTCCTTCTCTCCCTCTCTCTATCTCTCACACACACACAGACACATAACTGTGAAAATTCCACACACTATATACCACAGGCACACATCTATGCTTCAGATTGGCACCCGCCCCCCAGCATTTCCTTGCAACGTGTTCCGCCCAGCACCTGACAACAGGGAAATGCCGCGGATTCCAGCTCCCATATTCAATTTGTTCACATGCAGGATGTCAGAGGCATCCCTTTGAACTAGAGACATCAATATGATTTAAACGGCTGCCACTTAATGTGGTGAAGAGGAATCAATTGTGCCCTGAAAACAGAAGACGAAGAGCAGCGTCATCTTGCCGGTTTCCCGGAAAATAATGAGCCCTATTAATAGTTGTTAACATGAATCAACGACTCACTGCTCTGTCAGCAGCTGGCAGGCTGGGCCCCTGTCAATCAGCAGAGGTGAAGAAAACTCACGATTCAGGAAAAGGCTCCTCATGGGAAAGGGGCAGGGCCCTGGCCCTCTGCCAACTTCTGCCAGAACCCAGAAAGCCCCACCTCTGCAACCAAAGGAGGTGCCCACAGAGGCGGGCCTGCCCCTCACCCAACCCCAAAACCTTCTTTCACAACTGCTAATGGCAAGGCTCATGAAAATGCCTGAGACCAGGGTGGGGCAAGATGCAATGATTGAGCTGGTGTGGCGCTTAAGTGATGATTTGACCCCAACACACACACACACACACACACACACACACACCATGGAAAACCTGGTGAGGGTCTTGCTAACAAAGGCAGCACTGGCTAAAGGAGGGCTGAAATTAACTATGGGCTCTCCCCTCCTGTCTGTGCAATAAGCTAAAGTCCCTAAGCCCTACTCAGTTCCTGAGAACTAATAACTTCAGCCACCTTGCAAATGGCAGTATAGAAGGAACAGACAGCCATAGTCAGACCTTCTGGATACTCTCTAGTTTTTCATATGAAGCCTCCCTAAGTAGGATGAGTTTGCCGTTTTAAAATGCTGATTCATTTTTTGGACTGAGTAATTGTTTTTCTATGTGACTGCTCCTGGATATTTCCTCCCCGTTCTTATGAGCTTAAATATATTCACACAGAACATTATGCACTACAATTATTAAAGGATAAATAGCCTGAAAAATTAAGAATCCTTTCATATCCTACAAATAAAACAGAAAAATAGTTCATTAATAACTTTTATACAACATCTCACTACACGCCCAGCATAGGCTAAAGTGCTTTACCTGAATGACCTCCTTGAATTGCTTCAAAATCTTTAAGAAGTAAATAATGTAATACCCAGTTGACAGGGGGGGAAACTGAAGCTCAGTTCATTTAAATAGCTTGTTCAAGACTATATCATTAGCAAATGATAAAATGGTTATTCAAAAAAGTCTGTAATTTTACATTATACTATATCAATTGCTCATAAGATGCTGGGAGAAGCAGCATTAAGTGACCAATAATTTTTTTAAAAAAAATTCAATTGTGCTAATAAGCAAAAAATCCAAAGCAAAAGAATAATTTATTGTTTGTTTGCTTATCTAGCAAAGATGAAGGTGGGCAGATCCTATATAATAAGTTTATAGAAGACATTGACTTAGTTATTCACTGGTTGTTGAGACTGCAAGTTATAAAGCCACCCTGTAGGGCAGTTTTTTCAAAATATATAAAAATATAATTTATTCATACCCTGAAAACCTCCATTTTCAGAAATTACCTTAATGGGATCTTCCAACAAGAAAGGAACCAAAAAAGGGCATTAATCACAGTTTTGTTTATAAAAGCTAAATATTTAAAACAACATTAATGTCCGCTTACAAGAACTGCTTAAATAAATTATGAAACATCCATACAATAGAATATTATTCAGCCACCTAAAGTATTGGTGTTGAGCTATATTTATGGACACAAAGATATCTATGAAAAATTATCTGGTCAAAAAAGCAATTACAGAAACATATATAAAATATAAATATTTATCATCCATACATGCAAACCAAATTTTCTGGAAGGGTGCTTGTGAAAATGATATTACTGCTGATTTTTAGATTATGGAATTTCTGGGAGCTTTTCTTTGTGTGTATTTTTATGTATTGTTTAACTCTCTTTGAATAAGTTCTTTATCTTTACAACAGAAGTTCGTGCAAAAGAAAAAAAAATCACATCTGCCATTTTCTAATTTAACTTTGTGTAGAACAGTGGTGGACCTGGGAACACTTCAAAATGATGAAAAACAACACAATGGTGAGATCCTGAGCCACAAAGTACAACAGACCTGAGGTGCAGTCCTGGCTTTTATTAGCTTTGTGACTGTATTCCCTTCCTACTGCTGCCGTAACAAATAACCGCAAACCTAGAGGCTTAAGCCACATAAATTCATTATCGCATAGTTCACGCAGGTCACACCTACACAGACCCACTGTGCTAAAATCAAGGGGTTTAGGGCCGGTGCTATGGCTCAACAGGTTAACGCCCTGGCCTGAAGCTCCGGCATCCCATATGGGCACTGGTTCGAGTCCCGGCTGCTCCACTTCCAATCCAGCTCTCTGTTATGGGCTGTGAAAGCAGTAGAAGATGGCCCAAGTCCTTGGGTCCCTGCACTCACATGGGAGACCTGGAAGAAGCTCCTGGCTCCTGGCTTCAGATTGGCGCAGCCAATTGGGGAGTGAACCAACGGATGGAAGACCTCTCTCTCTCTCTCTTTCTCTGCCTCTCCTCTCTCAGTGTAACTCTTTCAAATAAATAAATATTTTTTAAAAATCAAGGGGTTCATGAAGCTGTCCTTCTAGAAATTCTAGAGGAATATACATTTCCTAGCTCAAAATGCAAGCATCGTTCAGTTCTTTCTGGTTGTAAAACCAAGGTTCTGGTTTCCTTGTTGATAGTGGCTGAGAGCTGTTCCTTGACCCAAGGCTCCCCTTGCCCATCTTCAAGGCCCGTGACGTATCTTCTGCTTCCTAAGGACTCATGTGATGAGATGAGCCCACTCAAATCATGCACAGTAATCTATTAATCACATCTGCAAATTCCTTTGTGTCAGTAACATGTCCACAGCTTCCTGGGGTTAGGATGCAGACAGCTTTGGGAAGTCATTATTCCAACTACTGCATGACTTAGGCAAATTTCCTGAGTATTCAAAAAGCATATGTTGACTACTCTGAAAGTAAACTGTCAAAGGAGTGTTGTGGTGTCTTACATTGTATTTTGTATTATCATTGTATTTTTTTATTCCCATTCTAAAAAGGTGGCCAGAACTCCCTTGACCCATTTATAATGCCTGAAGACAGCTTGTCTTCTTGGCTGAAAAAAAAAAAAAAAGCCAAACAAGCCATCAGGATCCCTAGGGAGGTGGTATTACAGGAGAGAGATGGCTGGAAGGTATCACAGGGAGGCATAACCCATAGCACTTTTGTCCTGGGTCTTGACAAGGAAGCCTTTACAAAACCATGTGGACTTGAACAATGAGCAAATGAGCTGTGATCCACATGGGCAGGAAACCAAAAAGCACTCCCCAAAGCTTCTGTTGGTGCAAGATCCTTAAGATCTCTGTGCTTCCCTAGAGGAAGGGTTGAGAGTCCCAACAATGACAGACTGACTCAGTGGGACAGAGGTACATGGAGTTAAATTGCTGATTTAGGGAAAGTAACATGACTGCATCAATACCCTACCTGTGACACACCACAACATGGAAATAACAATGACACCCTGCAGAAATCCAAGGAGTATGGATATGTATAGAGCAAGCACCTAACACATAGTAGATTCCTAACCTTTGATCCTGCTACCTGATAATGTGACTATGAAGAAGGTCCAGAAACAGGCAAACACGACCTCCAAAGACCAAAAATCAATCAATGTCATGTGTATTTTTGGTAGTTCTGAGTCACACCCAAAAGTCTGGTAACAAACTCATCACCCAGTGTACAGTTTAAGATACACTTGAAACACTGAGGAACAGGGAGGAGGTACTCCCTGCAGAAATTTAGAGTCATCTACCTGACTGCTTCCTTTTTCTCACCTCTTTTCTCCAGTTGGGCATGACCTACACACTGTCACTCCCAAACCCAAGAAATGCCCACAGCACCTCCCTCTGTCCCTCATTCCCTGCTGCTAACCATGTGAGCAGACCCTCATCTTCTCGCTCTGAGACTTGGTGTGATGAGATCTCCTTAAGGGTTGACTACCTCAGCCCCCTCTAGCCCACCCTTTCCTTCTCCATTTAAAATTCTTTGCTGGGTCCTCCTGGGCTCACAGTCTTGCCCTCTGTCCCCTTACTCCAAGATGTCCATTCTCACCTCCCTCACTGACTCTGCACACATACACCCTGCCTTTTGTCTCCCCCCACACACTACCAGTCCCATCTCCCTTGTCTTTATCATAAACAATACCCCTGCCCACATTATTTGATTGTGTTTTCCCCCAAAAGCCAGGAATTTCTCAAGTACAGGTACTGTATCTTGTTTAATTTCAGGTCTTTAGCACTAACCCATTATCTGTCATCCAAAAGGTGCTCTCAAACATCTTGTTAATAAAAACCAGGGAATGTGCTACTGAGTGGTGAGGCTCTTGGTAGCTGTGATAAAATGGAAAGGCTAAATTATGCCCAACACAGTTTCTTCCCCACAGAGTCCGCAGGGGACAAAAACCTCTTTTTATCCTCATCTCTTCCTAATATGCCAAAACAATGAAAGGGCACTTTTGTAAAGGAACGGCAGTAAGTAAATCAAAATGAGGAGAGAGCGAGTTTCAGAATTCAGCCAGCACCTGCTGTGCACTTAATCTCTGCTGGACACCGTGCCAGGCACTGGGAATGCCCAGCCCCCACCTTCAGACATCTCAGATCTATCACAGGGTACAGGGGAAAACCCCACAACCTGGGGCCAGAGGTGGGGTGGGCAGTAGAATCATGTTTAAAGGATGTTTAAAAGACAATGAAGGGGCCGGCGCCGTGGCTCACCAGGCTAATCCTCCACCTGCGGCGCCGCACCCTGGGTTCTAGTCCCAGTTGGGACGCCGGTTCTGTCCCGGTTGCTCCTCTTGCAGTCCAGCTCTCTGTTGTGGCCCAGGAAGGTGGTGGAGGATGGCCCAAGTGCTTGGGCCCTGCAGCCACGTGGGAGACCAGGAAAAGCACCTGGCTCCTAGCTTCAGATCAGCGCAGTGCGCCAGCCGTAGCAACCATTTTGGGGTTGAACCAATGGAAGGAAGACCTTTCTCTCTGTCTCTCTCTCTCACTGTCTAACTCTGCCTGTCAAAAAAAAAAAAAAAAAAAAAGACAATGAAGGGAGCAGGCATTGGGTGCAGCAATTAAGACGCCACCAGGAACAGCAACATCCTATATCAGAATGCCTGGGTACAAGTTCTGGCTCCATTCCTGAGTCCAGATTCCTGCTAGTGTGTGTCCTGAGAGGCAGGAGGTGATGGCTCAAATGTTGGGAACCCTGGATTGATTTCATGGATCTTATACTGGGCTGGCATAGCCTGCCTATTGCAAGGCACTTGGGAAGTGAACCAGCGGAAGGAAGATATCGCTCATATGCTCTCTCTCGCTCTCACTCAGAGACTCTCTCCCTCTCTCTCTCTCTCTCTCTCTCTCTCTCTCTCTCTCTCCGCCTTTCATATATAAAATAATTTTTAAAGCCAAGTGCTGACGAGGACAGTGTGGAGAAACTTGAGCCCTTATGCATTGCTGATAGGCATGTAAAATGGAAAACAGATGGGCAGCTCCTCGAAAAGTTAAACACAGGTTTACCATGTGACTCAGAAATTCCATTTTTGGCATACACCTGCAAGAATGGAAATCAGGGACCCCAATACAACAAATACTTGTGCTCCAATATCCATAGCAGCATAATTCATAGTAACCAACATTTGGAAACAACTAAGTGTCCATCAACCAATAAATGAAGAAGCACAATGTGGGGTGTGTTGTGTGTGTGTGTGTTTGTGTGTGTATTATACTGCAATTCCATTTACCCTGAAAAGGGAGGAAATTCTGATACATACTACAATATGAATTAGCCTTGAAGATACATGGAGTGTGATGAGCCAGACATGAAAGGATAAAGAGTAGATGGTTCTACTTAATGAGGTGCTTAGAATAGGCAAATTCATAGAGAAGGAGGTAAAACAGAAGTTGCCAGAGGCTAGAAGGAAGGGGCAACGGGGACTATTGTCAAAGGGGTGCAGAACTGCTTTTTTTTTTTATAAAAAATGTATTTATTATTTGAAAGGCAGAGTTTCAGAGAAAGAGAAAAAACAGAGAGGAGAGAGAGGAGAGGAGAGAGAGAGAGATTGATTTTCTACCTGCTAGTTCACTCCCCAAATGACCACAATGGCCAGGGCAAGGCCAGGCCACAACCAAGATTCTGGACCTCCATCCTGGTCTCCTACATGGGTGGTAATGGCCAAAGCACTGGAGTCATCTTTCGCTGCCTTCCCAGGAGCATTAGCAGGGAGCTGGATAGGAAGCAGAGCAGTCAGGACTCAAACTAGCACTCACAGGGGATGTCAGCATGATAGGTAGTGGCTTAACCTGTTGCACCACAATGCCAACCCCTAGGTGCAGAATTTCTGTCTGGGAAAGACAAGATATTCATGTGATGGATGGTGGTGATGGTTGCACTACGATGTGAATGTCCTTAATGTCCCTGAACTTAAAAATGTTTAAGATAGCAAACTTTACATTATGTTGTGTTTACCACAATTTTCAGAAACAACTAGGGAAAATTTCTATCCTATGAAATTTAGTAGGGAACGGATAACAGAAGCTACCAAGAAGTCACAACTTTGCTGGTTTTTTTTTTTTTTCAAGATTTGTTTGTTTCAAAGGCAGAGTTAGAGAGAGAGAGCGAGAGCGAGAGAGAGAGAGAGAGAGAGAGAGATCTTCCATATCCTGGTTCACTCCCCAAATGGCTGCAACAACCAAGGCTTTGCCAGGTTGAAGCCAAAAGGTAGGAGCCTCTTCTAGGTCTCTCACGTGGGTGCAGAGGCCCAAGCACTTGAGACATCTTCTGATGCTTTCCCAGGTGCTTTAGCAGGGAGCTGGATCAGAAGTGGAGCAGCCGAATCTCAAACCAGTGCCCATGTGGGATGCTGGTGTCACAGTCAGCGGTTTTACCTGTTATGCCACAGCATTGGCCCCAAGAAGTCAACTTCGGAACTGGGCTATGAGGGGTGACTAGGAGTTCACTAGAGGATGAGTCAGAAGTTCTGGAGGTGCCACTGCCTTTTTGTGTGGCTCTCTGCCCTCATCTACAAAATAGTTACCATACAGTGGTGGTGAACATCTTGTAAGACACTTTATAAACTATTGGAGGATTCACTGATAGAAATTCACTGACAACAAGTGACATAAAGAAAGCTAAGTGATGTCAGGAAGACCTTTCTGTCCAGTCCAGAATCTAGAATATAATGTAATTTAGATATAATCCAATAAGCTTCGTTGGGGCCAGCTTTGTCAGCAGGTTAGGCTGCCTCCTAAGACGCTGGATTCCCATGGAAGCACCAGTTGGCGCCCAGGATGCTCCACTTCCAATCCACCTCCCTGGTAATGCACCTGGGAAAGCAGCAAAGGATGGCCCAAGTGCTTGTGTCCCTGCTACCCTCATGGGAGACCTGGATGGAGTTCCAGGATCTTGACTTCAGTGGCCCAGCCATGGCTGTTACAGCCATTTGGGGAATAAACCAGCAGATGGAAGATCTCTCTGTCTCTCCTTCTCTCTGTAACTCTGCCTTCCAAATAAATAAAATAAATCTTTTAAAAAATACTAAGCTTTATTCCCTCCTGCCCTACACAGGATGAAGTTAAGAAAGATACAAGCATAAGGCCAGGCTAAGTGTAAAATGTTAAAGAGCAAGGTCTGAAAGTATAATATTATTCTAGCATATAAATATTATCTGACCATTAAAACTGAGAATCAGAGAGATACGAAGGAGAAATATGAGATGCATTTAGCATTCTGCTTCCTTCAGCTAATACATTATAAACTGCGACTCTGATTTATAGCTGTGTAAATACACAGAACAAGAACTCAAACTCCATCTGGAAAAGTGAAAATGGCTACTGCATAGACATGGGGGCTGCGGGTTACATTTTTTCTCCAATTTCATTTTAGGTTGCTTTTTGCAATGAACAAGGACAAGAGAAAAAGCGTTCTGTTCCTTTTCTAAATCAGCTGCTTTCTTGGCTGAACACTGAGCCACATCCCTGCCCCCTCCAGCTTCCAACGTGCTCCTGAGTCCCTGTCCCTTAAGCCCTCGGGGCCTAGAGGGCAGCGTTTGCTTCCAGCAATGACAGAAGTTTGCATAGAACTACTGGAGGATGCTCCAAGGCCCCTGCAGGGGAAAGAGCTGCCACCTTCTATAGATTTCAGGGGACACTGAGGGCATGGAAGAGCCATCAAACTGTGTTTGGCCTTGGGCTCTGATTCAAAGGCTGCAGCTTCCAAGGCCCCTCACCCTTCCCCTTCTGAAAGGCACCGTAACAGAACCCGCGCTGGGTGCTTGGCAGCCCTCATTTTTGCACTGAATTAGTGCAAGGGCATTTCTCAGGCAGGGCTTCCCCAACAACCTCTCCAGGCAGGAGTGGGCCATAAACCATGTCGGCTGCTAGGCTCATAACTAGATCAAGGAGAGAAACTAGGAATGGCAGGTTGATTTTATGCCCTCACGCTATCTCTCCAGTCTATCAACCCTGCAGAACCAACAAGTATTAGCGCCCCTGACATACATCAGAAGCTGTGGCCTATAAACAGGGCAAACGGAATCAGAGAAACGTCTCAATTTCGCTCTGCAGATACAAGGCCATTCTCAGAGACAGCAGAAATTTAACCCTGTAGCAACACGGGCTGCTCCTTTCAACCTAAGCCTTGGATTCTACCAGCTTCGGGGTGGGGTCCTGATCCCCCTCGTGGATGTACTGCATATGGTTGTGCAGCTGTTTCTGTACCAGGTTATGGTTAGCAAGGTGCCAACCTCCTGCACAAGACCCTGGTGCCCAGTCCCCTCCCCGGCATAGCTACAGCTGCCGGGAGGAAGGAGCACTTTCTCAGGATCTCAGGATCTGCTCCCCAAGCCACACCACCCAAGGGCTGTCTGCCCTGGTCGGGGGAGGAGGGAGTTGCCTGCTCCAGTTCACACAAAACACTGTGTACACTGGTTGCAGCCCCTCCTGAGTAAGCAGGTAAATGGAGACAACCATGGGCCACCAGGTCCTGTGCGAGAATAGCACAGAAATCTGCCTATGAAGTGCATTCCACACCTCCATGTTTGTTTATTTATTTGACAGTCAGAGTTACAGAGAAAGCGGGAGAGGTGGAGGAGAGGGGGAGAGGAGGGGTGAGAGAGAGAGACAGAGAGATCCTCCATCCACTGGTTGATGGATGGCCACAAAGCCAGGGCTGGGCCAGACTGAAGCCGGGAGCCAGGAGCTTCATCCAGGAATCTCATGTCCATGTCAGGAGCCCAAGCACTTGGGCCATCTGCCACTGCTTTTCCCAGGCCATTAGCAGGGAGCTGGATCAAAAGCGGAGCAGCCAGGACACAAACTGGCACCCATATCGGGAGCCAGCACCACAGGTGGCGGCTTTTCCCGCTGTGTCGTAACGCCAGCCCTGTAACTATTTTCACATTCGACAAATGCCAGCACTGATGTCCGTTTCAGATGCTGCCTTCACTGACCCCCTCCCAGGGCCCTGTCTTCCCTACCTAGCCCCTTCCTCTAACTCAGTGACCCCTTGGATAACAACATCCTCCTGAGTCCTAACCAGGCTCTCTGAATTCACAACCTCAGAACTGTGGTGAGTGCCCTGAAACTATATAGTAGATAATTCAGGGATGTGTCTAAAATGATGAATTCCAAAGAATGATAAATCTGGTATCTGAACAGGATCACAGCCTTCATGTGATGCATTTTTATCTTAAAGAAGGAAGCAAAATTAAGCCTCTGAAGCTAGAAATATTAAGCAACTGCTCTGGTCTGAATGTTTGTGTCCCTCCCCCACTACAATTCATACTTTGAAACCTCACATCGAATGTGACAGTACTAGGGGTAGGACTTTGAGAAGGTGACTAGGCTCCCCATGGACAGGACTGGAACCCTAACAGGAAACTGAAGGGATAAGGGTCCTCCTATTCCACCACGCGAGGGCATGGTGAGCAGGAGGCAATCTGTAATCTAGAAGACCCTCACAATAATCCAACCATGCCAGCACCCTGCTCCTGAGTGTTCTAGCTTCGAGAACTGTGAAACACATTTCTGCTGTTTAGAAGACACCTAGTGGGGCCAGCACCGTGGCGCAATAGGTTAATCCTCCGCCTGCGGCGTTGGCATCCCATATGGGTGCCGGGTTCTAGTTCCAGCTGCTCCTCTTCCAATCCAGCTCTCTGCTGTGGCCCGGGAAAGCAGTAGAAGATGGCCCAGGTCCTTGGGCCCCTGAACCCACATGGGAAACTGGGAAGAAGCTCCTGGCTCCTGGTTTTGGATCAGAGCCACTCCAGCCACTGCGACCATTTGGGGAGTGAACTAACAGATGGAAGACCTTTCTCTCTGTCTCCCCATCTCACTGTCTGTAACTCTACTTCTCAAATAAATAAATAAAATCTTAATAAAAAAAAAAAGAAGATACCTAGTATGTGGCACTGAACATGATATAGATCGTGCTTAAAAAAATCTAGGATGCTGTCTGGTTTTTGTGGCAACTGGCATCAACCAGAACACGCACAAATGTTCCAGGAGAAAAACATGCACTAGACACAGCCAATAAATATAAAAATTGCTAAGTCAAGTTCATTTGAAAACCACATGGTAATTCCCTAGTAGTTCTGGGTTAATTGCATATTAATTACCATCTTGTTATGGCATCAATGAGCCATACATCTGATGTGATAACCTGCAGCAGAGATTAAATGCTAAAATGGACTTGCTCCAACTGCCGCAGAAAGAGATCCCTGATCACTTCGTTACCTCCAAGGCTTCTCAGAAAAAAAAATGTTTTCCTATGTTACTGCTTCTTTAAAGAGCTTAATAATTACTAAAAGTGTCCTCTAACCAAGGCTTTTCTTCCAGTGCAGGTATGTAAGAGGAGCTGGTAGCACCAGCCCTCAATCCAGCAGATCAGACTCTTTTGAAAAGACAAACCCCGGCCTACTGACCTCTCCGGGGGTGAAGCTTTAATTGGCTGCAAGTGTCTTGAGACATTTCTAAGGTCCTTGCCTCTTCCATTCTCCTGGGCCTTTAGAAGTTAACTTTTGCACATTTATAGCATTGAAATACAGTCCTGAAAAATAAGTCATGTGAGCCCAGCTGAGTTTCTTGGTACAGGAATTATGTATAACAAGACGGCTGGCAAGGTTATATCACTTCATGAAAGCTGTAATTTCCCTGCAATTGATTTCCTAAAGATAACTCACTGTTTGCGTGCAGTGAAAGCTAATTTAACAAGAAAGATGAGTCTCTTCAGAACACCTTGATTGGCAATTGTGATAAATTCCTATAATTACTATTGACTTGGCGGAGGATTGTCATTTGTTAAGATGTTGCTGAAACGACAGTCCGGTGATGGTTTTAAACAGGGGGAACAGGAATGCCACAGCCTGCTCCCACCTTCAAGAAAGAAATCCGGGGGTCTGGCACAGAGACAGGTGTCTCCGAGAGTCTGGGAAGACACTGTTGAGTCTCAGCAAGACCTACACAGCCTTCTTAGCATTTCTGTGTTGACTGAAAATCCTGTTAGGAACCAAGGTTCTTGGCACCAGAGAGTCTGGCTCATTCTCCTAACAAAGAGATGAAGTTAGACCAGTACCTCCACAGTAGAGCAAAGAAAACCTTAGTACCATATTGGCGCTAAGAAACGAATAATAACAAAAACCAACAGTAGGTATTCACTTAAGTCAATTAGCAGAAAACCAAGTAACATCCTGCTGTCATTAATATGATGCTATGGAAAGTTAAAGATAGGGAAATGCCTAAAATATGGTTTTAAGTATAAAAGACAGAATGGAAAATTACATCTAAAGTGTGAGCTCAGCTGTGTTATAAAAAAAAAAAAAAACAGGAAGGAAGTACATGACAAATTATTCATTGTAGTAGCTCTAAAGTCCAATCCCTATCATAAGGGGCTATACCTGATATCCATCTGGGTGGACCTATTTGTAAAAGTCAGACTACACACTATCCCCATCCCCCAAGTCAAAACTACCGTTCACTGAGTGGGAAAGATGTGTCTACCGGCGCTGTCAGCACCACCACACAGCATGCCCCTGCATTTCTTGTTTGTGCTGAACAAGAGCCACGGGCTAGCATGGGCTGCTTAGACACAAAGCAAAGACTTTCTATGCCATTTGTCAAACAAACGTAAAGCATTAGCGATATTGATCACAGTTTTACAATTAGGGTCATTCATATCCCTAAGTGTTCTCTTGCCATTAACTCATCAGTCCATTCTGCAATTCTAGGAGACACACAAAGATTATTATTCTCATTAAAGATGAGGAAACTCTGACTAAGAGATTTAGAGGGACTCACATGAGGTCACAGAGCAAAATGATTATTTAAACGTAAGTCTTATATTTCTAAGTCTAGAAACCATATTTATGGTAAAATTTCATAGACTAGGAGTACTTAGCAAATTAGCATATTTTGCCTATATTGACACTTTACTTCTCATTTAAAACTGTTTGGGAAGCCAGCACTGTGGCTTGGCAAGTTAAGCAGCCTCTTGCGACTCCAGCATCCCAAATGGAAAGCTCTGCTTCCTTTCCAACTCTGCCCCCACCACCCTGCTAATTCACCTGGAAAAGCAGCAGAAGATGCCCCAAGTACTCAAACCCCTACCACCCATGTGGGAAACTGGATGCAGTTCCTGGCTCCTGGTTTTGGTTTGACTCAGTCCTGTCTGTTGTGGGCATCTGTTTAGGGAACCAATGGATGTGAGATGTTCTCTCTCTCTCTCTCTCTCTCTCTCTCTTTCAAATAAATGAATAAATATTTTTCTAAAAAATTTTAAAATAAGTTTAAGCTATCAGTAACTCTTTTTTTAAGATTTACTTATTTATTTATTTGAAAGACAGTGTTACAGAGAGGCAGAGGCAGAAAGAGAGGTCTTCCATCCACTCGCTTACTCCCCGGATGGTCACAACGGCTGGAGCTGCGCTATTCCGAAGCCAGGAGCCAGGAGCTTCTTCCAGGACTCCCACGTAAGTGCAGGGGCCCAAGGACTGTCTATCTTACATTGCTTTTCCAGGCCATAGCAGAGAGCTGGATCAGAAATGGAGTGGCCAGTCTCAAGCCGGCACCCATATGGGATGCAGGCACTGCAGGTGGTGGCTTTACCAGCTATGCCACAGCGCCAGCCCCTATCAGTAACTCTTATAAGAATATTTTGTCCCACCTTGCAGCGCCGGCACACCGGGTTCTAGTCCTGGTCGGGGAGCCGGATTCTGTCCCGGTTGCCCCTCTTCCAGGCCAGCTCTCTGCTATGGCCAGGGAGTGCAGTGGAGGATTGCCCAAGTGCTTGGGCCCTGCACCCACATGGGAGACCAGGATAAGTACCTGGCTCCTGCCTTCGGATAGGCGCGGTGCGCCGGCCACAGCGTGCCGGCCGTGGCGGCCATTGGAGGGTGAACCAATGGCAAAGGAAGACCTTTCTCTCTGTCTCTCTCTCTCACTGTCCACTCTGCCTGTCAAAAAAAAAAAAGAAAAAGAAAGAAAGAAAGAAAAGAAAAAAAATAATATTTTGGCATTTCAAATGGGTTCCAAGGAAAGAATGGGCCTGTCAAGAAAATACATGGCCCCCTTTCTTCCCAGTATGAGGGAGGTTGACTGTGATGTGGCCATGACGTTCATGACTAGCATTTGTGATTGACATCTGGGTGTTGCATTTCTTCGGGCCCTCTGTCCATGTGCTGTAAACTAGACTTTTCTCATCTGGCCAAGCTCCCATTTTATCAAGATGCTTTAACCACAATCTACACTGCAAAGTGAGTAGTCTTGGATGGATCCCAACCGAGAGCAGAGTCCTTGGTTTCATGCCTGGAGGAGGGTCTAGTGACCCCTCCCCAATCTCTGATGTCTAATTATCTGTCTGAAAGCTCCTTCATCTCTCTGTGCCTTGATTTCCTCATCTGTAAAATGGGAATAGTAACTCCATTCCTTTGATCATTGCAATGAGAATTTAGTGTGTTAATATATGTAAAGTATTTGAACAGTTATGCCACATACTGAGTGCTCAATAAATATTAAATCTCATCATTTTCATATGCATTCTGTCAGTATTAGCTCAAGCAGCTCATGGTCTAAAGAATCACATGTTCTGCACAAACCCTGGAACATGGTAGAAACTTGCTACTAATTGGTTATTATTTAATAAGGCATTACTCAATAAAGAGTGAAGAAAATACAATATGTGAAAAAAATGTCTGGTTGAAAACTAAGAATATAGTCATAGCCAACACAATGAATATTTGCCAAGACTTGCCACTAATCTTATTTTTGTAAATATAATTATAAGCAGTACATGTATTTTCACTGTGGGCAAGAATTTAACAAATTCTTATTCCTGTTTGTGAAATAGCCACCAAGGCACTTTTAACACTGCTACTGTGTTCGCCTGCTCTTGAGACATATGGAGAATGTAAAATGATTGTAATAGCACTAAAAGTGGCCTTTGTCTTCCTAATGAAATTCTAAAAGCTACAGTCTCCTGTAATGTAAACAAGCATTTCTGCCCTGGCAGATTCATCACACAAACTCAGTCAACCGCGGCTGAGACATTGTGGCCAGCAATACTGCCACCTGCAGAATGGAAGTGGAATCGCTTTCCTCGGAGGCAAAAAATTTAAAAAAAAATCCATATTTTGACAACTGGGTGTTGCTCTGAGAAAGATAATAGTTCTATTATCCTAATAGCTCGGAACATTGTTAAAAGTAGCTTACCTTCTACCCAGCTACACTCACACTGTTCTTTTGCTAACTTACCCATCAGCTACACTGTTTCACTAATTTGCCCCACTACACAGCAACTTGGCCTTGTGTTTTCTTTCTTTCCATGTATTCAAGATGAGTGACTTAATGACACACTTAGTGACACACTGTGTGCAGTGACAGCTTTGATGCTTCTGGATCAGAACAGGCTGTGTACAAGGACATCAAATAACAAGTGTCCAGAAAATCCCTTTTTCTTCTGGGAACCCAAATGTGTATATGTAAGTACCTCCTCTATTTTTATACATGTGCACATACACGTAGACGCAAAAACCATTCAGATAAATATAGACAAGTCCAGACCCTCTTTCACTCAGAATGCACAAAGCGATCCAGGTGCAAATAAGAAAAAGAGAGGAGCCGCTTGCAACGTTGTTATGCAATATCAGAGTGTGGGTTTAAGTCCCAGTTACTCCACTTCCAATCTAGTTTCTTACTAATGAACCCAGGAAAAGCAGTTGGAAGTGCTTGGGCTTCTGCCACCCACATGGGAGACTTGGATGGAATTCCAGACTCTTGGCTTCAGCCTACCCAGCCCTGGCTGTTGAATTCATTTGGGGAGTGAACCAGCAGATAGTAGATATCTCTCTCTCTCTCTCCCTCTCTCTCTCTCTCTCCCCTTTATCCTCCCTCCCTCTCCCTCTCTTTCCCTCTCCCTCTTTCTCTCTCCCCCTCTCCTTCTCTCTCTCTTTCAAATAAACAAATACTTTAAAAAGAGAGGAAAAAGAAAGATGAAACCAATGTCAGAAAATGCAGGACGCAAGTCTGACCTGCATTCGGCTCATCTTTTAGAGTTGTATCTTCCCCTTTCTCCTGTTCCCCATGGTTCCCATGTTCTGCTAAGGATTAGTGGTCCAGATTATCCTTTTGAGATACTCAGTAAATCACATTACGATGCCTGGGACCTCCCAGACTTGGGCCCTTTCCTGATTCCTCCTCCACCACCACCCATCACCTCCCCAACATAACTCACTGTTCTAGTATTCCACTCTTGTGTGATCTGGCTAATTGTTTCTGGCAAACCACATAAACTGAGAGCCAAGTTCCTGTGGCTGATTATTTAATGTATTAACTACTCTCAAATATTTGCGTATTGACAGAGGCCTCTCTCAGCCCAAACCTTAATTAAAAGCATGAATAACTGGAAGAATTGAAAGAGACAGAGGGAAGAGAGATGGGTCAGATAAGGGAAAACGCTCAGGAACACACTTGAAATCGTACGATAAAAATATCCAGCTGCTTCACACACACACACACACACACACCTCTTCATGCTGTCTGCTCACATACAGACCCATGACACATAATGACATTTCAGTCAACAGTGGAAGGCAGCCCCATCAGATTAGAATGCAGTTTAAAACCCCAGGCCCCTGGTGACCTCTAAGCCACAGCACATTCACACATGCTTGTGGTGATGCCAGTGTGAATGCCCTCCTGCACCACCAGTGTAACCCATACAGTTCTAACACTTGATATATCAAATGACTGTATACTAGTTTATGTGTCTACTACACTGTACTTGTATGGTTATTTTAGAGTGTGCATCTACTCACACTCACACAAAGTGTAGAGTGTACTTCTACTCACACACAGAAAACTGATGATAGAACCATATGCTGCCCTACGCTGGCAGCAGCCCCGAACACCTCTGCTCATGGAGTCTCCTGATTGTATCAAGAGGCATGGCAAGCTCTGGCCTACACCATCCAAGTCTGTGTAAGAACATGCTATGATGGGCACACGAGGACAAACCGCCTAAGAACGCATTTCTCAGCACATGTAGATGGCTTTCAGCAACATGTGAAAGTATGCACACACACACACACACACACACACACACTTCTATGCACACAAAGCCTTCCCCAAGAAGAGAAAATGTAGCCCTCTTATAAACACACATCCAAAGTGTCTCAGACACATTCCTATACCTGAGGGACAACCAAACCAGTCTAAGCAGCCACAGGATCTTGCTATTCCACGGCCAGCTTCCACGTTCACAGGGCTCAGGAGGACTTTGGGGGGAAACACCTCAATCTTGGCACAAAGCATCAAGTGAGTGCCTTCACTATCTTGGACTAATGTCCCATGACTTTTTATCTTAGGCTCCATGCTGAAAGCAGGACAGTATTCCCCTGTATCAGCATAGCCACATTTAAAAGATTTAGCCTAACCAGTTAAAGCAACCCCTATATAATAAATCTAAACTTTCCTGGGAACAGGGTGTTCAAAGATCCTTTTTTTTTTTTCTTGCAGTTACAGCAGAGAGATGCATAAAATAGTACATCTTATTGAAGTCATGCTGTGGAGGGTAATTTCAGAAGTTGCACTCCTAAACTCAGAGTTGGATATTACTGGCATATTCACACTTAATAGTTTCTGATGGTGAGTAACCATTCGCTCATCTATTTGAAAATAGATAAGTACGAGATTCACACGAGTTTGGGTCTGCAGTGACAATTAAATTGTGTGCTCTGAGCTTTGACCATAGAGTCCAGGAGAAAGCATCACTCTGCATACAGAAATAACTTCAAATAACTACAGTAGTAACAAAAAAAATGTAAAATCCAAGGTGTGGATGTAGGCAGCAATCTCTAACATTATTTGCTTGTGACTACAGTCTCCTTGGTTTCACTGCTGGGTTCAATGACAACAGGAAGATCCGTTTTGATGTGTACACTCTATTTATTATGCATCTACATTGCGTGTGGGGAACACAAAAGAAAAAGAAGGAATCCTTGACCTCACAGCACTGAGGCCAGGCAGGGTAGCCTCTCTCCCAGGTCCCCTTCAGGCTGACAGGCAAAGTCTCAGGACGAGAGGTTATGGTCTCCGTAAATGACCGGATCATCCTCCCAGTGGAGAAATCACAGCCACTGATGACATTTCTCCTAAAGCAGTGCCCCATATTTTAAAATTCAGCCTTGATTAGAAGTGACGGCAAATGCTCCTAAACCTAATGAGCAGCTGAATGAAGGCGTTGAGAAGAGGGAATAGTCCAGAAGACACTCCACCCTTGAGGGTACAGAGGAAGCTGGGCCACCCCATGCTAGTAAACTCACCGAAAATCAAAGGCAAAGGGGCTGGCACTGTGGTGCAGCAGGTTAAAGCCCTGGCCTGCAGTGACAGCATCCTGCAGAGGTGCCAGTTTGAATCCTGGCTGCTCCACTTCTGATCCAGCTCCCTGCTAATGTGCCTGGGAAAGCAGCGGAGGTCCCTGCACCCACGTGGAAGACCTGGAAGAAGCTCCTAACTCCTGACTTCAGCCTGACCCAGCCCTGGTCATTGTGGCCATTGGGGAAGTGAACCAGGGGATGGATGACCTCTCTCTCTCTCTATGTATCTACCTCTGTCTTTCAAATAAATAAAATAAATCTTAAAAAAAAAAAAATCCAAGGCAAACACAGCCTTGTTCTGTGTTTTGTCAGCATGAAGTTGAGTCTGTCTAAAAATGATTACTAAAAATGGCAAAGTGTTTCCTGTGATATTGAAAAATCTCTTTAATACTTAACTTAAAATTCTGATACTGTGAATGTTTATTATCAGAAACTACATTTGTTAACATGTTTGTTATAGTAAACGGTTCACCAAGGTTGTAAATTATTTTTCTCACAGAAGGTTTATTTTTTTAAGTTTTTTTATTTTTTATTTTTATTTTTATTTTTATTTTTTTACATGCAGAGTGGATAGTGAGAGAGAGAGACAGAGAGAAAGGTCTTCCTTTTCCGTTGGTTCACCTCCAATGGCCGCCGCAGCTGGCGCGCTGCGGCCGGCGTACCGCGCTGATCCGATGGCAGGAGCCAGGAGCCAGGTGCTTCTCCTGGTCTCCCATGGGGTGCAGGTCCCAAGCACTTGGGCCATCCTCCACTGCACTCCCTGGCCACAGCAGAGAGCTGGCCTGGAAGAGGAGCAACTGGGAAAGAATCCGGCACCCCGACCGGAACTAGAACCCAATGTGCCGGGCCGCTAGGTGGAGGATTAGCCTATTGAGCCACGGCGCCGGCTCACAGAAGGTTTATTTTAACTATCTACCCTGTGACAAATAACAGTTTCTATGACCTTATTGAGTTTATATTTGTTACTTCATTTGCATGAAAGTGAATTAGCATTCCCTGTCACTCAAAATCATCAAGCGTTTTTTATTTTTTTAGTTCTTCCTCCCACAGTCCTTTTTGCAATAAACATTATGTATTCTGAAAGTTTTATTTTAAAAAATTATTGTAAATTAATTGTATTTTCTAATACATGTTTCACGATGTATGTTACTACTTGGGTAATAGTCTCCTTTTTCCTCAAACTAATGAAAATAAGTCACTCATTCTGAAAGGCTAGGTAGATCAATAAGTGCTGGTTGAGGACTGTGAATATACTCTGAATATTTGCAATAACAAAAATAAACAATCTTGCCAGAGCCGCATCACACTGGCTAATCCTCCACCTGCGGAGCCAGCACCCCAGGTTCTAGTCCCGGTCAGGGCGTCAGATTCTCTCCTGGTTGCTCCTCTTCCAGTCCAGCTCTCAGCTGTGGCCCAGGAAGGCAGTGGAGGATGGCCCAAGTGCTTGGGCCCTGCACCCCATGGGAGACCAGGAGAAGCACCTGGCTCCCGGCTTCGGATCGGCGCAGTGCACCGGCCGCAACACGCTAGCCATAGTGGCCTTTTGGGGGGTGAACCAACAGAAAAGGAAGACCTTTCTCTCTGTCTCTGTCTCCCTCACTGTCTCACTCTGCCTGTCAAAAAAATTTTTTTAAATAAATAATTTTTAGACTCCACGTGCCAGCTAATTTAGTCATACTCTATAGCTCATCACCCACTATCATAATTACATATAAAAGGCTTCTGTTGGCTCCTGCTCTTTTGTTTTGTTTGTTGTTTTTCGGGATTTGGGAGTTTTTTGTTTTTGTTTTGTTTTTTATTTTCAGTTTTGTTAGGCAAAAAGACAGCCATGAGCCTGTGTGTGTGAGAGAGAGAAAAGAAAAAAGAAAAAACAGAAGAAGAAAATGGGACATTTATGTGGTTACATCTCTCTCTCTCTTTCTCTGTCTCATCCTCTCTCTCTGTAACTCTGCCTTTCAAATAAGTAGCTAAATCCTTTAAAAAAAAAAAAAACAGGTATTTAAAATGACAAGAATAAGATTGGAATCAGGATGTCAGCTGAGTAAGAGTCTCTGACAACCACCTCCCTACAGAGACACCGATGAAAGCAGCTACACACACCCATTGACCTTCACAAGAGCTATGGAGGCAGGTGAGAGACCACAGTGCCTCGTCTTGTTAGAATCATAAGAAAAGTCTCATTGGGGCTGGCACTGTGGCTCAATGGGTTAATGCCCTGGCCTGCACTGCCAGCATCCCATATGGGCGCCCATTCGAGACTCGGCTGCTCCACTTCCAATCCAGCTCTCTGCTGTGGCCTGGGAAAGCAGTGGAAGATGGCCCAAGTGCTTAGGCCCCTGCACCCACATGGGAGACCTGGAAGAAGCTCCTGGCTCCTGACTCTGGATCGGCACAGCTCCAGCCTTTGCAGCCATCTGGGGAGTGAACCAGTGGATGGAAGACCTCTCTCTCTCTCTCTCTCTCTCTCTGCCTCTCTTCTCTGTGTGTAACTCTGACTTTCAAATAAATAAATAAAAATCTTTAAAAAAAAAAAAAAGAAGAAAAGGAAAGTTTCATTAAAGAAAGCCAAAAGGAAAGAGTTGCCTGCAGCACCCCAGGGAGGCACCAGTCTTGGTGGACTGTGGGCTGTAGATGCGATCTAGTATTGTGGCATTTGTGGACCCTGACAAGGAGTCTGAGTTTGGAGAATACTGTAAGACTGAATCAGTAAAAAACATAACAAGGGCCTAGGGCAAACAGTGACATAGGGCGCTATCTAGTGCTGAAAGAGCAGTTATTTGTAGGCTCTTTCCACCCACTACCCAACTTTTGTAAATAATTTGATTTGGTCTGGTTTGCCATCTTAGTCCATTTTTTGTTGCAACAAGTACAATTCCACAGACTAGGTAAATTATAAGGGAAAGTGGTTTATTCTGACTCATGGTCTGGTCCAAGGTTAAAAGGCTGCATCTGGAAAACCTGATCAGCAGAGGAAGAAGCCTGCCCGGGCAGACCAGGCAGGTGGCTGCCGCCCCACCTCCAGACACACACCCAGCAGTGGCAGCAAACAGCAAGGGCCACAACAATTCAGAAGAATTCCTTCCCCCGTGGAGCAAGCTGTACCACCTAGTTGCCTGGCAACAGGAGAAGAGGGGAAGCCCTGCCTATGGGACTCTCCTACCCACCAGCACCATAAAGAAGTGAGCAGGACTGCAATGGGCGGGGGCTCTGTGTGCATGTGACCCACAGACCTAACCAGAGGAAAAAAATCCACCCCCACACCCACACCCACCCCACTGACACTGAAGCTAGTTGGGAGGACCACACACACAGACACTGGCTCTGGGAACACCTTAGTTTCGTTACAGACAGGACTGGCTAGTGGGGTGGAGAAGCCCCACTGACAATCCAAGACCTGGAGAGTCTGCATAAGAGGAGACAGAGAGTGGCTAGGCCCTGGGCAACCACACCGCACTTCTCCTACCCCACAAGCTCCTGGGTTACCTATAGCAGCTCATAACAGACAGAACTGTGCTCACAAGAAAGATTCCACAGATCAAATGTGCAGTTCAGTAAGCAGTGCAGCTGGGCTGGCGCCGCGGCTCAATAGGCTAATCCTCTGCCTGTGGTGCCGGTACACCGGGTTCTAGTCCCGGTTGCCCCTCTTCCAGTTCAGCTCTCTGCTGTGGCCCAGGAGTGCAGTGGAGGATGGCCCAAGTACTTGGGCCCTGCACCCACATGGGAGACCAGGAGAAGCACCTGGCTCCTGGCTTCGGATCGGCGCAGCACCAGCCGTAGCGGCCATTTGGAGAGTGAACCACCAGAAGGAAGACCCTTCTCTCTGTCTCTCTCTCTCACTGTCTATAACTCTGTCAAATTAAAAAAAAATGGAGACCTATAAGATACTATCAAATGACCCAACATATGGGTCCTAGCAGTTCCTAAAAGCATGGAAGGGAATAGAAGGCCTTTTCAGTGAAATAATAACAGAAAATTTCCCCAACTCAGAGAAAGAAAGGGACATCCAAGTACAGGAAGCACATAGACATGACCAGAAAAGATCTTCACCATGACACATTGTAGTAAAACTCTCCACTGTAAAACATAAAAAAGAGAATCTAAAATGTACACGAGAGAAAAGCCAGATTACATTCAGAGGAACCCCAATTAGACTCACAGCGGACTTCTCATCAGAAACCCTACAGGCTAGTAGAGAATGGCAAGATATATTCCAAGTCTTAAGAGGAAAAAACTGCCAACTCAGAATACGGTACCCTGCAAATCTCTCCTTTATTTCACCTAAAGACCTTCCATAACAAACAGAAATTGAAAGAATTTGACATTAACTGCCCAGCCCTACAAAAGATGCTTGAGGATATGCTACACACAGAAACAGGGACATCACTATGGAAGAAGGTGATGGCAGAAAATCACCCATTAAAAGTACATAGGAGGCCAGCGCCGCGGCTCACTAGGTTAATCCTCCGCCTTGCGGCGCCGGCACACCGGGTTCTAGTCCCGGTTGGGGCGCTGGTTTCTGTCCCGGTTGCCCTTCTTCCAGGCCAGCTCTCTGCTGTGGCCAGGGAGTGCAGTGGAGGATGGCCCAGGTGCTTGGGCCCTGCACCCCTTGGGAGACCAGGAAAAGCACCTGGCTCCTGGCTCCTGCCATTGGATCAGCGCGGTGCGCCGGCCGCAGCGCGCCTCCGCGGCAGCCATTGGAGGGTGAACCAATGGCAAAGGAAGACCTTTCTCTCTCTCTCTCTCACTGTCCACTCTGCCTGTCAAAAAAAATTTAAAAAAAAAAAAAAAGTACATAGGAAACCCAAAGCGAAAATGGGACTATTAATGGAAATATTTCAGGGCAAAGTAGTTACTTAACAATAGTCACCCTGAATGTAAATGGCCTCAACTCTTCAGTTAAAAGACACAGACTGGCTGAATAGATTAAAAAACAAAACCCACCTATTCACTGCCTACAAGAAACACACCTCACCAATAATGATACTCACAGACTGAAAGTGAAAGGATGGAAAAAGATATTCCATGCTGGGGCCCGTGCTATGGTGCAATGGGTTAAAGCCCCAGTCTGCAGTGCCGGCATCCCATGTGGACACCAGTTCAAGTCCTGGCAGCTCCTTTTCCCATCCAGCTCTCTGCTGTGGCCTGGGAAAGCAGTAGAAGATGGCCCAAGTCCTTGGGCCCCTGCACCCACATGGGAGACCCGGAGAATGCTTTTGGCTCCTAGCTTTGGATCAGCTAAGCTCTGGCTGTTGTAGTCATTTGGGGAGTAAACCAACAGAATGGAAGACCTCTCTCTCTCTCTCTCTCTGGCTCTGGCTCTACCTCTCTCTCTCTCTCTCTGTAACTCTTTCAAATAAATAAAATAAATCTTAAAAAAAGATATTCCAGGGCCGGCGCCACGGCTCAATAGGCTAATTCTCCGCCTTGCAGCGCCAGCACACCAGGTTCTAGTCCCGGTCGGGGCGCCAGATTCTGTCCCAGTTGCCCCTCTTCCAGGCCAGCCCTCTGCTGTGGCCAGGGAGTGCAGTGGAGGATGGCACAAGTGCTTGGGACCTGCACCCCATGGGAGACCAGGAGAAGCACCTGGCTCCTGGCTTCGGATCAGCGCAGTGCACTGGCCACAGTGCGCTGGATGCGGCGGCCATTGGAGGGTGAACCAATGGCAAAGGAAGACCTTTCTCTCTGTCTCTCTCTCTCACTGTCCACTCTGCCTGTCAAAAATTTAAAAAATTAAAAAAAAGATATTCCATGCCAACAGAAACCAAAAAAAGAACTGGTGTAGCCATGCTAATATCAGACAAAATAGACTTAAACACAAAAACTGTTAAAAGAGACAAAGAAGGGAACTATGTAATGATTAAGGGATCAATTTAACAGGCAGATGTAACTGTTATAAACATATATGCACCTAATTACAGGGCACTTGGCTATTTAAAAGAAATGTTAATGGATTTAAAGGGAGACATAGATTCAAATACAATAGTCATGAGGGACTTTAATACCCACTTTCAGCAATGGACAGATCAAACAGACAGAAAATCAGCAAGGAACCAGCAGAGTTAGTCAATGCTATAGACCAAATGGCCTAACAGATATCTACAGAGCTTTTCATCCTACAGCCACAGAATACACATTCTTCTCACCAGTGCATGGAAATTTCTCTAGGATTGCCCACACGCTAGGCCATAAAGCAAGTCTCAGCAAATTCAAAAAAAAAATGAAATCATACCATGTATCTTCTCAGACCACAATGGAATGAAGTTAGTAATCAACAACTAAGGAATCCCCAGAACATATGCAAACACATGGAGACTGAACAACATGCTCCTAAACAAACAGTGGGTCACTGAAGAAATGAAAAGAGAAATCAAAAAATTTCTGGAAATAAATGAAGATGACAATACAACATATCAAAACTTATAGGATACAGCAATAGCAGTGTTAAGAGGAAAGTTTGGGGCAATTGTGCCTACATCAAGAAATTGTAAAGGCACCAAAAAAAAAATGAGCTATCAATGCATCTCAAGGACCTAGAAAAACAACAGCAATCTAAACCCAAAACCAGTAGGAAAAAATAAATAATTAAAATTAGAGAAGAAGTCAACAATATCAAAACCAATAAAACGATACAAAAGATTGAAAAAAAAAAAGAGCTGGTTTTTTGAAAAAATAAATAAAATTGACACACCATTGGCCCAATTAAGCAAAAATAGGAGGGAGAAGACCCAAATTAATAAAATTAGAGATGAAAAAGGAAATGTAGGGGCTGGTGCTGTGGCATAGCAGGTAAAGCCACCACCTGCAGTACTGGCATTCCATATGGGTGCCAGTTCGAGTCCCAGCTGCTCCATTTCTGATCCAGCTCTCTGATATGGCCTGAGAAAGCAGTAGAAGAAGGCTCAAGTCCTTGGGCCCATGTACCTGCATGGGAAGACCTGGAGGAAGCTCCTGGCTCCTGGTTCAGATCGTCACAGCTCCAGCTGTGCAGCCAATTGGGGAGTGAACTAACAGATGGAATACCTCTCTCCCTCTTTCTCTGCCTCTCTTTCTCTCTGTGTATAACTCTTTCAAATAAATAAATAAATCTTTTTGAAAAAGAAAAAGGAAATGTAAAACATACAGCACAGAAATAAAAAAGAATCATCAGAAATTACTACAAAAAGCTGTATGCCAACAAAACAGGAAACCTTGAAGAAATGGATAGATTGTTGGACACATATGACCTACAAAAATGAGCCGTGAAGACATATAAAATCTAAACAGACCAATAACCAAGACAAAACTCAAATCAGTAATAAAGACCTTCCCAACAATAAAAAGCCCAGGATCTGATTATTTCACCACTGAATCCTACCAAACATTTAAAGAAAAACTAACTCCAATTCTTCTTAAGCTATTCAAAACAATCAAAAGGGAAGGAATCTTCCCAATTTCTTTCTATGAAACTAGCATCACCTTAATTCCTAAAGCTGATACAATAGAGAAAGAGAACTATAGACCAATTTCCCTGATGAACATAGATGCAAAGAAACTCAACAAAATACTAACCAATCAAATCCAACAACACATTAGAAAGATTTTTCAGCCAGAACAAGTGAGATTTATCCCTGGTTTGTAGGGATGTTCATCATTTGAAAATCAATCAATGTGATACATCACATTAAGAATTTGAAGAACAAAAGCCACATGATAATCTCAATAGACACAGAGAAAGCATTTGGCAAAATACAATATTCTGTCATGATGAAAACTTTAAGCAAATTGAGAATAGAAGGAACATTGGGAACATTCCTCAACACAATAAAGACAATTTATGACAAACCAATGGCCAGCATCCTATTGAATAGAGAAAAGTTGGAAACATCTCCACTAAGATCCAGAACAAGGACGTCCACTCTCACCATTGCTTTTCAATATAGTCCTGAAGTTTTAGCCAGAGCCATTAGACAAAAAAAAAAAGAATTCAAAGGGATACAGATTGGGAAAAATGAAATCAGACAATCCCTATTTGCAGAAGACATGATCCTACATAGAGAGGATCTAAAAGACTACACTAAGAGACTATTAGGGCTGGCACCACGGCTCAGTAGGCTAATCCTCTGCCTGTGGTGCCAGCACACTGGGTTCTAGTCCTGGTCAGGGTGCCGGATTCTGTCCCGGTTGCTCCTCTTCCAGGCCAGCTCTCTGCTATAGCCCAGGAGTGCAGTGGAAGATGGCCCAAGTCCTTGGGCCCTGCACCCGCATGGGAGACCAGGAGAAGCACCTGGCTCCTGGCTTCAGATCAGCGCGATGCAATGGCCACAGTGCGCCAGCCATGGCGGCCATTGGAGGGTGAACCAACAGCAAAAGGAAGACCTTTCTCTCTGTCTCTCTCTCTCTCACTGCCACTCTGCCTGTCAAAAAAAAAAGAGAGAGAGAGAGAGACTATTGGAACACATAGAAGAGTTTGGAAATGTAGCAGGATATAAAATTGACACATAAAAATCAACACAAACAATGCCACGGTTGAGAAAGAGCTTCTAAGATCAATCCCATTCACAATAGCTACCAAGAAAATCAAACACCTTGGAATAAATTTAACCAAGGATGTCAAAGATCTCTACAGTGAAAATTACAAACATTAATGAAAGAAATAGAAGAAGACACCAAAAATGGAAAAACCTTCCATGTTCATAGATTGGAAAAATATCATCAAAATGTCCATACTACTGAAAAAAATTTACAGATTCAATGTGACACCAATTAAAATACCAAGGACATTTTTCTCAGATAAGGAAAAAATGATGCTGAAATTCATATGGAAACACAAGAGACCTCAAATAGCTAAAGCAATCTTATACAACAAAAACAAAGCCCACTCCCATGACTTCATGAGGAGCCCAGCACTGCAAGAAGCCTCCACCTGGCCACCCAGGTTTCCCTTTGAAATCCTGGTGGAAGTTACTCTGATCTCATAGCTCTTTCATTTTTTGCACCCTCAGAATTAGCACCACATGGGCACAACCATAGTCTGCTGCTACTCCCTTCTGAGTGGCAGCATGAGCTGTATCCAGACCTGATGAGCCAAAACCCCAGATTTATTTTGGATCAGGGTTCTGGTCCAAGGTTAAGGGAACACATCTGGTGACTGCTTTATTGCTGACAGAGTTCCAAAGGCAGCACAGGGCAAGAGATGGGGAGTACACAAGAGATGCAGCCATTAGGCTTTTATAGCAGACTGTTGAGATAACCTATTACCCCACTAATTAAATGAATGGACTAATCTATTCATGAGGCCAGCACCCTCATCAGCTCTTATAGGTTACACCTGGTCCCACCACTCAATTTCTCATAATGGGGATTAAATCTCAACATGAGTTTTAGAGGGGACAAACATGCCCAAATCATAGCAGTCTTCCTTTATATTTTTTTAATGGCAACAGTATTCTTTGCCATTCTCAGAAATATGAAGTTTCTCAGTTCCCAGTCCTCATGATTGGGATTGGATCTACCCCAGATCAGAAGGGAAATTTGTAGCCAAGACTTAAAAGTCATTACCCCAACATTTAGGTCTGGGAACTTCATCCCCTGGCCACTGTGATTAGTTCAGTAATCTCAAACTAGTCCAATCATAACTAATCCCAGGATTTATGCAGCAGCCATATTATACAAAAGATATATTCCTTTGTTGTTTTTGAACTTAGACTTAGAAAGATAGTATCCTGCAGTTGCCAAGAGCCCCATGTGAAGCTGTGATGAAGTTAACTATAAAACCAAGACATGGGGAGAAAATAATTCCTGAGGACAGCACCCAAAGCCAGATTTACTCTGAGATTTTTCAGCTGTGTGTTAATAAAGTTTGCCTTTGCTTAAGTCACTTTGAAATGGGTTTTGTGTTACCTACAACCTATTTTATCACATAAAAGTGAGTTGGAGGGCAAGCATTTTGCACAGTGATTAAGCTGCCTCTTAGGACGCCTACATCCCATATTGGAATGCCTGGGTGTGAATCCCAACTCTGCTTCTGATTCCAGCTTCCTAATAACAGATTCTCCGGGAGGAATAGGGTGATGGCTCAAGTACTTGAGTGCCTGCCACCCACATGGGAGAACTGTATTGAATTCTGGGCTCCTGGGTTCTGCCTGGCCCAGTCCTAGATGTTGAGAGCATTTGGGGAACAAACCAGCAGATGGAAGACCTCTCTGTGTCTGTGTCTCTTCGACTTTCAAGTAAGTTTAAAATAAATAACTAACTGAATAAAATTGTCTTTTAAAAAAGAAAGAAGTTAGAGACAAAATTTACTAATGTTCATAGTGAGTTGTAGCTCCACAGGGAGGGAGGAACCCAGCTCTTCCTTGGCGTGAATTCCAACCCATTTCATTCCTGTACTCCACCTTCCCCTCACCACCCAATAATCCACAGCAGGGTTTTCCCAGATTTGGACTTGTAGGGATCCAAGCACATTGCCTTGGAAAAGGGCTAATCACTATAGTTAAAGCTTTCCTTATTGTTTAAACTTCTCTTTCCCATCTCTCTCTCCCCTCCCTTGCTTGAAAATAGAATGAAAGAGGCACTGCCATGAGGGACACTAAATAAAAGGAAACAGAAAAAGGCAAAGAGAGGGAAATCAAAGAGAGGGATTTAGTGCATCCAGCAGAGGCTTCATTAGGCTTACAACAAAGACAAGCTCAATTTCTCTCTTATTGACATGAACGAGTTTGATGTGAGTCCAACATAAAAGCCAGGCAGATCTGCTTGTTCTTCCTAGGGTCTCAGAATCTCTGCAGCTGCTTGCAAATTGCTTCATTCCACTAAAGGTCATCTTTCTTGATTGGTCTTCATTCGTTTCTATGTTCAACCAATCAACTACTGGCCAAGCAGATGGCTGGGAGCCAGTCCTGATGTCCCTGTCAGCAGCTGCAGCCTCACCAGAACCTGTCAGCCCTCATCCACCACAGAAAGCCTTCTTCCTGCACAGGCTCTGTACCTGGGAACCATAGGCACCCAATGGATAGTCCTTGGATGTATAAATGTTACTGAGCAGACTGTTTCTAGCACTGTGGTAGGGTCTGCAAGTGAAAAAAAGAACCATAACCCAAGGGATAAAATGAGAACAGCGTATACAAATTCAAAAAACAGCAAATATGGTCTGTGGCAGAGCTGAGATTCAAATTCCCATCTTTGTATCCAGAGTCCTTTATTCTGTTAACACAATGTGTGTCTGGGATGAAAAGGAGAAAGAAAACAAGAAATAAGGAAAAGAGAAAGAGAAGCTGGGGAGGAATTAAATATAGGATTATTTCTTGGTTTTCTTCCATGTGGCAAGCATAAACCAGACCTCTCATGTCCTATTTTATCTTACTACCTCCTTAAAAACAGTTCTAAAAGTATACCATCTCTCTCCTCACTCAAGAACACCAGAGGCCTAAGTGTGAATTTGTGTTATGATAAAGACTTGACGTTGAGCTCTTATTAACTACATTCTTTTAAAAAATCACAATGTTGGTGGAAATGCGATTTACCCATACAGCAAAAGGCATTTATTTAGAATCTACTTTATTCTATACATGCATTAATTAATTCAATGAGCATTTACTAAGACCCAAGCACCTATTAGGTCTATGAGGCACAAAGATTATTTATTTTAAATTTTTTAGTGTATTTATTTAAGTGGCTGAAATTGCTGTTTGGTCTCACATTTTCCATTCTCCCCTTCTTGCTTGGGAACAGAATCTCAACTTTATCCAGGAGAGAAAAGATGTTCCTTTAATGTTCATATACTCAGACACCCATTCAGTCTTAGCTTAGGCCCTCCTTCCCACTGCCGAGAATCTCACACAAGTCAGGACCTCTGACAACTGTCTTAAAGACCTTGAGGTGACCTTGAGGCAGAAACCACGTTCTACACCATGGGAGCCTGAGTGTGGGATTGGCATTGTGGTGCAACAGGTTAAATCACTGCTTGCATTGCCTGCATCCCAGGCTGGAGTACCACTTCAAGTCCTGGCTCCTCTGCTTCTCAGCAAGCTTCCTGCTAACTCCCCTGGGAAAACAGCAGAAGACAGCCTCAGTACTTGGGGCCCTGCCACCAGGATGGAGTTCCTGGCTCCTGGCCCCTGGCTCCTAGCTTCAGCCTAGTCCAGCCCTGGCTGTTGCAGCTATTTGGGGAGTGAACCAGCAGATGGGAGATATCTCACTCTCTCTTGTTACCTCTATCACTCTGTCATTCAAATAAATAAATAACTCATTAAAAAAATAAAGGAACAAAACAGACTAGGTACTTGGTAACTAAGAAGCCACTATACAACCCTTGATTTGCCTTACTCTGAATTTCTTTCCTGTGAGAGCCCAAAATGTATTTTAATCCACTAACCTGTTATGTAATCCTGATCCTGGCTAACTCAGGGTGGATGATTGTGCCATCTACAAATTCAGATCATAAGAGGAAAGAAATTGGAGTGATAAAGGTGGGGAATAGGATGACTTCAGTTTAAGAAAAGTTCTTCTGAAAGTGTCTATAAGACCAAGTGGAGGATAAATATTCCTTAAATTATAGCAGTTACAGCTGTGGGGAGGAATCTTCTCTCCAGCTCTGGGCAGAATTCAAGTCCATGTGGTTGCTGGACTGAGACCCCTGTGTCCTTGTTGGCTGCTACCTGTGGCTGCTCTGCTTCCCTGCTAATGTACCTAGGAAAGCAGCAGATGACTCAAGTACTTAGGATCCTACCAGCCACGTAGGAGACCAAATTGGAGTTCCAGGCTCCTGACTTCAGCCTGGCCCAGCCCCGTCCCCCATCCATTTGGCCATCTGGGGGTGAACCAGAGGATAGAAGATTCTCTCTCTCTCTCTCTCTCTCTCTCTCTCTCTCTCTCTCCTGCGTGTGTGTGTTCCTTTCAAATAACGTTTTTTTAAAATAAATTTTAAAAGTTTTTAATATTTATTTATTGGAAAGGCAGAGTTACAGAGAGGCAGAGAGAGAGAGAGAGAGAGAGAGAGAGAGAGAGGAGAGAGATCTTCCATCCTCTGATTCACTCCCCAATTGGCCGCAACGGCCAGAGCTGCACCGATCTGAAGCCAGGAGCCAGGAGCTTCTTCTGGGTCTCCCATGCGGGTGCAGGGGTTCAAGGACTTGAGCCATCTTCTACTGTGTTCCCAGGCCATAGCAGAGAGCTGGATTGGAAGTGGAGTAGCCAGGATTCAAACCAGCACCCATATGGAATGCCAGCACCGCAGGCATTGGCTTTACCCGCTACACCATAGCGCTGGCCCCAAATAAATAAAATTTTTGAAAGAGTGACCCTGGATTGCTTTAAAACATATAACACAAGGGCCGGTGCTGAGGTGTAGTAGGCTAAGCCTCTGCCTATGGTGCCAGCCTCCCATAAGGGTGCCAGTTCAATTCCCAGCTGCTTCTCTTCCAATCTAGCTCTCTGCTTATGGCCTGGGAAAGCAGCAGAAGCTGACCCAAGTGCTTGGGCCCCTGCACCCATGTGGAAGACCCGGAAGAAGCTCCTGATTTCAGATAGGCTCAGCTCCTGCCATTGCAGCCATTTGAGGAGTGAACCAGAGGATGGAAGACCTTTCTCTCTGTCTTTCCCTCTGCATGTTTGTAATTCTACGTCTCAAACAAATAAATAAAATCTTTAGTATATATATTTTTTATATATATATGTATGTGTATATATATATAATACAAAATAAAAGATCAAGTTCATTTCCCATGAGAAAAAAAAAAAAAAAAAACAGGGATTGTAGATCTGGGTAGATTGTCTCCCACTCCACAGCCGTCCTGTGGGGAAAGGCACTCCAAGGAGTGATTCTTAGCAGCTAAGAGAGGACAGCCCTTAGCACCTTGTCCCAGGAACTGACATCCTCATCCGCTGAGGACATTACAGGAGTTTTGAGCTGGTTCTTTGTTTCCTGGCAATGAAGAATTACAATGGAGTGGAGGGCAAAGCAAGTGAAAATAGATTGTATGAAGAAACTGAGACTCCTGCCTACCAGAAGGGGTACCCTTGAGAGGGGTCCATCAAAGTCTGGGTACCGGGAGCTTATACAGGGAGTGCATATCAATTGACCGATTCTTCTATGTAATTTCTATACATCAGGGGTCTTCTTTGTTTTTTTCTATGTCTCTCAGGAGGCTGTCACGGTTCCTGACCAGTTAACAAATATCAGCTTGCCGACCACTTGAGAAATGGGGTTGTTCTGGTTAGTTACCTATGAGCTGGGATGCATTGTGTTACCTATCATGTTCTTGGGGCAATGTCCTTTGTCTAATCAGCACATGGCAGATTTCACACAAACACCTGCTTTGTTACTCCTAACTGCCTATCAACCCTTCTATCTTCTCACAAGGAGACCAGTGCACAGAGCACCATTCAGATGAACAAGTTCTACAGAGATGAGAAATATCACCGAAGATTCCCATTCAGGCTAACTTCACTAAGCTGAATAGTTGTGATCTACCTAAACTGCTGCCCACAGAGCCCAAAGAGGTGGTGGGCTGCGTCTTTCTGATGGTCTCTGTCAGTCTGTGGCTGACTAGCCAGCACGAAGCAGTGCTCGGCCAAGGCTGCACAGTGACCAGAGCAGGAAGCTGCAGGCAGCAGGTAAGGCCTCTCTGCTGTGGGGTCACCCGCATGATTTCAACAGAACCCTGCCCGCTTTCAACACCTGTCTCCCTCCGACCTTTCTTATTTTAATAAAAGCCAAATTCAACGTGGCCCTGCAAAGAACAATGCCTCTTCCTCCTCTGCCCTGTGTGAATGCCTTACTCTCCAGAAAGGTTATTTCTTTCATAGTCAGACAATGTTAGATATCAGCTGCTGCCTGCTGCCCTTTCCCGCAGTAAATTATCATTGTTCACTTAGATATGATTTACCTTCACCATAGCTCCTCTCTGTCTCTCTCCCAGCCTTTTGATTCTTTTCATTCGCTTTAAACTCCTGCCCTTCTCTGTCCCCCGCCCCCATCACTCTGCCTCCTTCCCACACACACACACACACACACACACACATCTCTTGCCTATGAAGGCTAAACTTGGCAGCCCAGGAGAATACAGCTTTTGTGTTCCTATTAAAAGTGATAAATTACAATAGACACCATGGTAACATTGCAAGCTCTGCCTCAAAGCAGAGGTCAAGTACGGACGCCCTGTCCCATCAAACCATTTCTCAGCACCTGGACTCGGTCTCAGCCAGAGCCACAGGCAGAAGCTCAAGCTCATCTACCTAGAAGGGTCACAGGGTCTATTCACATTCCTGGCAGCAGAGGTAGGCCCCTGGCCCAGTGACATTCACTGGTATTCCACGGCCTAGCACAATACCAGGAGAGCACCTTGAATGTACACTGAGACCAGGCTGGGCCGTATACATGCAAAGCCTGGAAGGTGCTGTGCACAGAGGTGAGCAGCTGACCTGTACAGCCTTCAGTAAATATCACACGGGGGCTGCAGGTGGGCCTGGGACAGGCTCACCTGAGCTCTTACAGTGCAGGGCCTTCATCTGAATCCATTTCCAGGAAACCCTGAATTAAGCCATCAAGGACCCCTTGATTTGTCAGTTTACTACTGGAAGGAGGTAAGTACTGGCTTTGGTGTCTTCTCCATATCTCTTTCTCAAAATAATCTTAGGAGCCTGTCCATTTTCATGCCCTACCAAGTTATAGCCATGAGGGACAGGCATTGGTGATTAAGTGATGGAGGTACCACTTGGGATGCCCACATCCCCTATCGGAGTCCCTGGGATTGAGTCTCAGCTGTGCTTTTGATTCCAGCAGGAGACGGTGCCACCGCTTCCGTCCCTGACACCTACAAGGGAGATCTGGATTGAGTTCTAGGCTCCTGGCTTCAGGCTGGCCCAGCCCTGTTGTGGCAAGCATTTGGGGAGTGAACCAGCAGATGAAAGATCTCTTTCAAATAAAATGAAAAGAAATTTGTACAAAAAGTATCACAAGCACAAGGCATCCAAAACTAAACCGTCTCCCAACCTCAACACCGTCGTACTAGCTCCCGTCCTCTGAGGGCTGCACCTGCTCCCTCGAACCTCACACCCAGTGGACCCTTGCTGGATGCTTTCGGCTCTGTTCTCTGCATTCCTCCAGCTTTCCAGGCTCCCTTCCTGCTCCTTTCCATGAGGGTAATAAGCCAGTCTGACAGGATTAGGAGGCAACAAGGTAGGGGTTTGAACTGGCGAAATGTGTGCTAGGGTCCTAGTCCTTCCACTGATTGGCCAAGTGGCTTAGAGCAAGGCAATGATCTTGTTGACCTTGGCTTCCTCACATCCATAACATGCCCTCTGAGGAGGCTGGGGGATTTAAAGAGACAATCTATGTAAGGAGATGTTCGTATTTCCAGTGGCTTCACATCATGTTCTATGTGAACAGAGACCCAAGAACATACACAATAAAACAGAATCTTCTAAGACAGCATCTCAGAAGATAGAATTCCACCATTTTACTAACCTATGATAGTCAAGAGATTTTATGTGGAAAGAATGCCATTTTAGACCTATTTATCTTTAAAGATCATGTTATAGGCCAACGCCACGGCTCACTAGGCTAATCCTCTGCCTGCGGCGCTGGCACCCCGAGTTCTAGACCTGGTTGGGGCACAGGTTCTGTCCCGGTTGCTCCTCTTCCAGGCCAGCTCTCTGCTGTGGCCCGGGAGTGCAGTGGAGGATGGCCCAAGTGCTTGGGTCCTGCACCTGCATAGGAGACCAGGAGGAAGCACCTGGCTCCTGGCTTTAGATAAGCACAGCGCACTGACCGTAAGCAGCCATTTGGGGGATGAACCCACGGAAGGAAGACCTTTCTCTCTGTCTCTCTCTCACTAACTCTGCCTGTCCCAAAAAAATAAAAAAATAAATAAATTTTAAAAAAGATTATGTTATAGATGGGGGCCCGTGCTGTGGTGTAGCTGGTTAAGCCACCACTTGCATTGCCAGCATCCCATATGGGTGCCAATTCAAGACCTGACTGCTCCATTTCCAATCCATCTCTCTGCTACAGCCTGGGAAAGCAGCAGAAGATGGCCCCAGTCCTTGGGCTTCTGAACCCACGTGGGAGACCAGAAGAAGCTCCTGGCTCCTGGCTTTGGATAGGCACAGCTCCAGCCATTGCGGCCAACAGGGGAGTAAACCAGCAGATGGAAAACATCTCTCTCTTTCTTTCTCTCTCTCTCTCTCTCTCTTTGCCTCTCCTTTTCTCTCTGTGTAACTCTGACTTTCAAATAAATAAATACATCTTAAAAAAAATTGCGTTATACAATTGGGTGTTTGGCCTAGCAAGTAAAACACTGGTTGAGATGGCCCCAGTCTATATTAGAATGCCGGGGCCTGATACCCACCTCTGTCTGCTGACTGTAGCTTCCTCCTAATGCAGGCTTTCTGGGGCAGCAGGTGATGACTCAAATAGTTAAGTCCCTGCCACTCATGCGGGGACCTGGATTACACCTTTGGTGTAATGGTTGCACACATTTGGGGAGCAGACCACAGATGGGAGGGAGCATGCTCGCTCACACTATTTTTTTCTGTGCGTGTGTGTGAATTAAAAAATTAGTTAATAATATAATTTTAAAATATATTAATATATTTAAATTTTAATATAATTAAAATTATAGTTAATATTAATATAATTTTAATATGCATTCATTTATTCAGCAGATATGGATTGACACTTTAATAAGTGACAAACACTATTCTAATTCATTAAGACACAAAATTATTCTCATTTAATAAGGGATATGTTGTTTCATTTAGCTTAAACTACTTATGGATTAAAAAGATGGGTTTTTTTGTTGACAAAAATGAGGTGAAAACTGGCATCATATCACACAAGATTTGAAGATTGATTTTATATCAAAATATTCAAGTAAATCATATGTTAAGTCATCAAATCCTGACAAAAACTGCCTAAACAACCTAACCTTTTTTTTTTTTTTTTTTTTTTTGGACAGGCAGAGTGGACAGTGAGAGAGAGAAACAGAGAGAAAGGTCTTCCTTCCATTGGTTCACCCCCCAAATGGCCTCTACGGCTGGTGTGCTGCAGCCAGCGTGCTGCGCTGATCCGAAGCCAGGAGCCAGGTGCTTCCTCCTGGTCTCCATTGCGGGCACAGGGCCCAAGCACTTGGGCCATCCTCCACTGCACTCTCGGGCCACAGCAGAGAGCTGGACTGGAAGAGGAGCAACCAGGACAGAATCTGGCGCCCCGACCAGGACTAGAACCCCGGGGTACCAGCGCCGCAGGTGGAGGATTAGCCAAGTGAGCCGCGGCACCGGCCAACAACCTAACCTTTTGAATGTATGCATTTGGCATGAAAATATGAAGTGGCTTTTTTTCTAGGTAATAACAAAAGCACCACTTTATTAGGTAATGGCTTATTTTAATATTTCTAATTGACAAGATGAGAGGCTTTGAGTTGATATTTGCAAGTACTTCTCAGAGGATAACACATGTTTGCTTTGGATAAGAGCTAGAGTATAACCACCATGGTGTTTTGTTTCTAACCTATCTGCAAGGCCAGAGACATTCAGTGCTTCTCTAAAACATTTGATCAGCAGAAGGTAACTCAAACCAATGATAAATATCCTCCTGAAGGGGATTTGCAGAAATATTTTTAAAAAGCACTCCTAACTGGTTGTGTTTTAACATCTGAGTTTCTTACACTTCCTTTCTTCAGCCAACAGCATATTATAGGAATATATTAAACTATCATTGACTGAGAGTGGAAATCAAAAGTATATAAAGATCACCATGGTAGTTAATGGTGTTCAACGGAGCAGTAATTCTACCACTGCTGCATTGAGAAGCACTCATTTAACACTCTCAGATCTCACGTTGTTCTCTTTTAAAAGGGAAAAAATACTCCTGCTATTATATGCATGTTTTAATAGAAACTGAAATATGCGACTGCTGCCTTTAATGATGTGGGCACCCTCAAACACCTCTGCAAACAAAGCACTGTGGAGCAGTTAGCAGACAGTTCTCGCTGCTTCCTTTGACCCATTCAACAAATGTTTATAGCACATCCTGATGGCTAAAACAGCATCCATTCCTTCCGTCCTAACATCTAAATGTGATACTATTGCTCCCACTTAAAACCTTTCATTAGCTCCCCAGGGATTTTTGGGGTGACATCCAAATCCCTTTCCGAGAAACGCATAGCCCCTCATACAACCTAATGCAGCCATTCTGTGCTTTCTGTGGACAACATCCTCTTACACCGGGACGATTTTTTTTCATTATTTTTATTTGAGAGGCAGAGGGAGACTGAGGTCCCTTCTGCTCACTCACTCCCCAGATGCCTGGGAGCCAAGAACTCAATGCAAGTCTTCCATTTGGTTAACAAAGACTTAAGTACTTGAGCCCACTGCTGCCTCTCAAAGGTGCACCTTGGCAAGAAGCCAGAATCAGGAACAGAGCCAAGAGTCAATCCCAGGCACTCCAATATGGGATGCAGAAGCCCCAACCAGCGGCTGAACTGCTATGCCGAATGCCCACACCTCATAGTTGTCTACCTCTGTTGGAGCGTGCTCTCTGCCGAGACATTTCCTCCAGATTCCATGGAGCTAACGCTTTCCCATCCTTCTAACAGTTCATTCATGCTAGGGGCCCCCTGATTAAAAAGCCCCTCCTTGGCCATTGCTGTGGTGTGGTGGGTGAGGCTGACACCTGCAGTGCCAGCATCCCAAAAGGGAACCAGTTCAAGTCCTGGCTGCTCCACTTCTGATCCAGCTCTCTGCTGTGGCCTGGGAAAGCAGTAGAAGATGGCCCAAGTCCTTGGGCCCCTGCACCCATGTAGGAGACCCTGAGGAAACTCCTGGCTCCTGGCTTCAGATCAGTGCAGCTCCAGACATTGTGGCCATCTGGGGAGTAAACCAGCAGATGGAAGACCTCTCTCTTTCTCTCTCTGCCTCTGCCTCTCTGTAACTCTGCTTCTCAAATAAATAGATAAATCTTAAAAAAAAAAAAAAAAAAAAAAAAAAGTGGCCATCCTTGCTCCTCCCACACACACTTCCTTTTCTGGAAAGTTCACTACACCACCACCATAACCCTTGTCTTAACGCGTAAGGTAACTGAGCCTCTCCCCTTCCCCAGAGCTCCACTTAATTATTGAGCTAGGTGGGAACAGACAATCCTAAAATCTAAGAACCAGAGGGATTGTGCTTGCTCTGTGTCAGTGGGGAGTCGGCCATGGTTCTGCCATGGCTGTGTCTTCTGGGTTCAAAGCAACAGCCTCCATACTCCTCCATCTGGGACTTTCTGATCCCCAAGCAGGAGAGAAGCAAGGGTGCTGGAGAAACATCCCGATGGCTCTTGGAGCTCCCACTAGTAACATCACCCTTCCCAATAACATGGGCAAATCAAATCTTACCGTGAAGCCTGACCCCACTGTGGTAAAGTAGGAAGAAGGCTGCTCCCTCTGGAAGGCATGACCATAAATCAAGACACAGACAGAGATGCACACTCCTCTTCCCGGCAAGGACACGGAAAACAATCAGGAACAATAATGCAATCTGCTACAGGGCAATAAATAGCTTTCCTCTTCCATCTTCTGCTAATAGAAGTAAAATCTACATGGAGTTGTGCCCAGCTGATGAGGCAGGACCCATTAGTGCCCATCTCTGGCTAAGTAGCAGCTTTCCCATTTTCTTGTCTTGAGCCTCAGGGTCCTATATTAAAAAAAAAAAATCTGTTTTCAAAACTGCTGGCTCCATTTTATTCCATAAGATTCCGTTCCCTGTTCCTCGCAAGACTTACTGTATAAAAGAATCCATTGTTCTCATCTAGCTCCTTCTTACAGTCCCTATCAAAGCAAGCACTCAGGCCCTTCCATTCTTGCGAAGCATGAAAGCCATCAGAGTAGCCACAAAAATGGCCAACCGTGGGAAACCCGCCTGGCTCAACGAGCCATCCAAAGTCCCCACAGTCAGAGTGCTATGGCCGAAAGTCCATGTCCCCCTCCCCCAGATTCCTATGTTGGAGCCCGGACCCCAGCGTGATAGCATTAGGAGGTAGGGCTTTAGGAGGTGATTAGGCTCAGATGAGGCCATGAGGGTGGAGCCTTCAGATGGGATTAGTGTCCTTAGAAGAAGAGGGACTCTTCCCAGCTTCTCTCTCTCTCCTCTCCCTCTCTCTCTCTCTCTCTCTCGCTCTCGCTCTTGCTCTCTCTCTCTCTCATACAGCAAGAAAGTAGCCATCTGCAAACCAAGAAGAGGACGGTCATCAGACACTCACTCTGTTTGATCAAGGGCTCTTGATTTCCCTGCCTCCAGAAACATGAGAAATCAATATTTGTTGAGTTACCCAGACTGTGATATTTTGCTTTGGCAACGCAAGCTAAGACATATAACATGACTTCCTTTCTTAGGAGACAGCCAGAGCTCCAAAACACCTTCCTGAAGATGGACTATCCGCCCATCTTCACCTTCTCACTCCACCTCCCTTCAGGCCAAAGACATAAGACGTAAATACGCAGTTGTGTTTGGTGTGAAGTTAACAAAGCTTAAATTTCAGAGTTGTATCATTTTCCTAGACTTCTGGAACAATAGACCACAAATATGGTGGCTTAAAACAATCCAAACAGGGCCGGCGCTGTGGCGTAGTGGGTAAAGCCGCCACCTATTGTGCCGGCATCACATAGGGCTGCTGGTTCGAGTCCCGGTTGCTCTACTTCTGATCCAGCTCTCTGCTATGGCCTGGGAGAACAGTGGAGGATGGCACTAATTCTTGGACCCCTGCACCCATGTGGGAGACCCAGAAGAAGCTCCTGGCTCCTGGCTCCTGGCTTCGGATCAGCACAGCTCTGGCCGTTGCAGCCAATTGGGGAGTGAACCAGCAGATGGAAGACCTTTCTCTCTGCCTCTCCTTCTTTCTCTGTGTAACTCTGACTTTCAAGTAAAATAAATAAATAAAATCTAAAAAAAAAAAAAAAAGGCCGGCGCCAAGTCTCACTAGGCTAATCCTATGCCTGCGGCACTGGCACACTGGGTTCTAGTCTCGGTCGGAGCACCGGATTCTGTCCCGGTTGCTCCTCTCCAGTCCAGCTCTCTGCTGTGGCCTGGGAGTGCAGTAGAGGATGGCCCAGGTGCTTGGGCCCTGCACCCCATGGGAGACCAGGAGAAGCACCTGGCTCCTGGCTTTGGATCAGCGCAGTGCGCCGGCCGCAGCAGCCATTGGGGGGTGAACCAACGACAAAAGGAAGACCTTTCTCTCTGTCTTCTCTCTCATTGTCCACTCTGCCTGTCAAAAAAAAAAAAAAAATACACCATTGATTCTCCTGTGGTTCTGAAGCCAAAATCTGAAGCCAGTGTCACTGGGCTAGAACAAGCTGTGGACAGGGCCACACTCCCTCCAGCCACTCAGAGGGACAATCATTGCCTCTCCCGATCTCTCCCAGCACACCTTGACTTGTGGCCCTGTCACTCTAGTCCCTGCCTCCACGATCGTGTTGTTATTCTCTTCTGTCTCTGCCATATCTCCCTCTTCTAAGGATACCTGTGATGGCATCTAGGGCCCACTGGGATAGTCCAGGATAATCTCCCCATCCTTGAATGTAATCATATCTGCAATGACCTTTTCTTCCACATAAGGGAACACTCACAGCTCCCAGGGATTAGAATAGGAACATTTATTTTAAAATAAATTTATTGGTTTTTTTTTTATTTGCAAGAAATCTCCCATCTGCTGATTCACTACAAATGCCTACAACAGCCAGGGCTGGGGCAGGCTGAAGCCAGGAGCCAGGAATTCAGTCTAGGTCTCCCACATGGCTGGCAGGGACCCAAGCACTTGAGCCATCAACTGCAACCTCCCAGAGTGCACATTAGCAGGAAACCAGAATCAGGAGCAGAACCAGGACTCAAATCCTGGCACACTGATAAGGATGTGGTTATCCCAAGTGGTGCCGTAACTGCTGTGCCAAGTGCCATCCCCGGAATATCTTTTGGAGGACCATCTTCAGCCTACCAAAAGGGCCCTCACATACCTGGGTTACCTGGGTTCCTCTGCATAGCTGGGAGAGAGGGTCGCCTAAGCCTTTGTGCACAGGTGGCACCTGCTGGACCAGAAACCGTGAGGAATGCTGAGACAGGACACTGCCATTGAGGACCTGCAAAGTGAGAGGAAACCATGCCAAACGAGCAACCACAGAAGGAAACGCTGGATTTGTTTTCTACTTATTCTACAGAACACAGGAACTCAACTCGTGCCATTTAAAGGGGAGATTCACCTACCCAGAGCCAGACAAGTGACATTTTCAGTCCATCTTTTAGCTAAATTCACAAACATATTCTGGATTTGGTTACAGTTTGTGACCCCTGCTCCCAGGATGGCCTACAGTACGCCTCCTCCCAGCTAGTCCACCAAACCCTACTTGAGGTGCAGCTGGGGAAGGAGGGATTTGGCAGCTGTAAATAAAGTCTCATGTCTTCAAGTTAATTAAGCAGGATGAGGTGCTGGTTGGGCAGAACTCAATCAAACGGATGCCTTTTAAATAACCCACGGCGTCCCCAGAGGTTTAAAGACTGGCAGGCAGCAGAGGGGAAAGGATTTGGAAAATGACTTCTACCAGGGTATTCCCAATCCCCACCTCGGCTCGGCTCTAACCAAGCAGCCCACACCTGAAAAATGGAAAGAGAAAACTCCCCCTGCTGGCTGGGAGCTGACGGAGCCACACTGGAGTTGCTGGATCAGAAGCAGGAGAGAAGTTCACCAAGGAATCAGCAAGGCAAATAAATCTCTGTGACAGGGACCGATGCTTTGGCACAGTGGGTTAACACCCTGGCCTGAGGCGCTGGCATCCTATACGGGCACTGATTCAAGACCCAGCTGCTCCACTTCCGATCCAGCTCTCTGCTGTGGCCTGGGAAAGCAGTGGAAGATGGCCCAAGTCCTTGGGCCCCAGCACCCATGTGGGAGACCCAGAGGAAGCTCCTGGCTCCTGGCTTCGGATAGGCACAGCTCCAGCCGTTGCAGCCAATTGGGGAGTGAACCAACAGATGGAAGACCTCTCTCTCTGCCTCCTTGTCTCTCTCTGTGTAACTCTGACTTTCAAGTAAAATAAATAAATCTTTAAAAAAAAAAAAAAAAGTCCTGCTAACGTGCATCCTGGAGGCGGCAGGTGATAAGCTCAAGTACTTCAACACTGGGGGCCCAGATGGAGTTCCGGGCTCCTGGCTTTGTCCTGGCCCAGCCCTGGCTGCTGCAGGCATTTGGGGAGTGAGCCAGCAGGTGAAAAATGCCTGTCTCTATTTCTGCCTTTCAAACGAAATGAAAACACATAAATACGACGTAAATCCCCCTGACTTCTAGGGGCTTTGCAGGCAGAAAGCCATGGGCAGAGGCTGCCCGGAAGAAAGCCACACTGATCCACACGTGACTCTCAAGCTGGAAGAGAGACAGTCAGGAGGATTTCTGTGGCCGGCCGGCTGTTCAGACTCAGAACACCAGCTTTGCCACCAGCTGCTTCTGCGGCGTCCCTGAAGCCAGCGGGAGCCTGGCCAGACGTGGGCCCGTGGCTGCAGTCCCCGCTGTGTCCCTGACTTCCACTCCGCCCCTGACCTTGAGTGTCGGTGATGGCTGGGGCCTCTTGAAGGCTCTGGCGCCCTGACAGGGATGTCAGTGAAGGACATATGGAACTGGCATGGGGGGCCCCGAACCCCGACTCCTCCAAGACCACCTCCCAAAACTTCCCAGCCGCCCCCCAGCAGCAGCAGGGCAGGCCCCCGAGATCTGTGGTCCCGAGAGCTTTGCAACACACGGGGTCCCGCAGTGCAGACACTTAGGACGCAAACCCAGAGTCTTGAACATAACAGCTTGAAACGAGGGCGGGAGATGGGGCTGGAGCGTTGCTGCCGCCTGCTGCCTCTCTCCTTGGCAGGCCAGAAGGTAGAAATCTAGGAATTTCGCAAATGCGGAAGGGCGGCCAGAGTCCCGCGGCTTCCTGGTTTCACATTCTTCCCACCAGGTGGCGTGTGCTGGGCCTTGGGAGAAGATTCTGCTGGGAAGACTTCAAGTACCAACAGGAACTTTGCTTTCTAGGAACGTGAGGCTAAGCCCAGGAAAGAGGAAACCAAATTCAGCTCCAAGGTTAAGAAAGAAGGTTTCCTTTTTTCTTTTTCTTTTTTTTTTTTTTTTTTTTTTTTTTTGCGCTGCCAGGCCTCTGCCTGCTACTTGCTCTCTGGAGCTACCTGACCTGAACCAGAAGCAGGGACTGGCCAGGTAAGGAAACTTTGTAGTGACATCAACTGTTTTGTTCAGGTACTTCAGTGTGGGGAGGTAGAGAGAATGAGAGTCCACTTTTTTTTTAATTATTTATTTAGGGGCCAGAGCTGTGGCATAGCAGGTAAAGCAGCCACCTGCAGTGCCAGCATCCATATGGGCTCCACTTCCGATCCTGCTCTCTGCTTTGGCCTGGGAAAGCAGTAGAAGATGGCCCAAGTCCTTGGGCCCCTGCAGCCGCGCGGGAGACCCAGAAGAAGCTCTTGGCCCCTGGCTTCGGATTGGCGCAGCTCCGGCCGTTGAGGCCATCTGGGGATTGAACCAGCAAAAGGAAGACCTTTCTCTCTCTCTCTCTCTCTCTCTCTCTCTCTGCTTCTCTGTAACTCTGCTTTTCAAATAAATAAATCTTTTTTAAAAAGAATTATTTATTTACTTATTTGAAAATCATAGTTGCAGAGAGAAAGAGGAGAGAGATCTGCCGTCTTGGTTCACTCCCCAAATGACCACAGTGGCTGGGGCTGGGCCAAGCCAAACCCAGGAGCCAGAAGCCAGGAGCTTCCTCTGGATCACCCACATGGGTACAGGGACCCAAGCACTTGGTCCATCCTCCACTGCTTTCCCAGGCCATTAGTAGAGAGCTGGATCAGAGGTGGAGCAGTGGAACTTGAACTGACACTGATATGGGTTGTCGGCATTGCAGGTTGCAGCTTAACCCGTTACACTGCAGTGCCAGCCCAAGTGTCCACTTTTAACAGGTACAAGTTTACTGCTTCTTCATAAGCCTGAAATATTATGCTAGAAACAGAATGCCTTCTCCAAAACTTGGAATTACACCCCATAATATAGCAACAGCCTTAAGACTGCCTGATTGATTCACAGACACAAACTTGCCCAAGAGGGAGATCGTAACTCTGTTAAGTACTCAAAGCCATCACAGGTCCTGAAATTTTCCCACACACTAGAAATTCATTCTTTTCTTGACTCTAACAACTCATTTGTGAATGGTGTGAGCCCTTCCTCAGTCCAATGTGTCCATCATTCACTTGTGAATGAAATAGCACTGGTCATCACCAGTGGTCAAGAACTCAGCAGAAAGAAGAGAATACAGGGTTAAAGACTGTCCCTGACTCGGATGGCTGGGGTTTGGTGTAATTGAGAAGTGAGCAGACAGCTGTTCCAACGCAGTATGCTAAGTGCTATCTAATTCTATCTAGAATTATGCTTCTGAGGATTGTAGGAACTCATGGAAGAGATAACTGTGTTAGACTAAAGAGTGAGTGGGGCGAGGGAAACACCAGGTGAGATAACCTTGGACATGAGTTGTCAATGATAAGTAGCTACAGCAAAGGAGAGAGGGAGAGAGAGAGAACAGGCTAAAAGATCCTAGGCCTATATGAAGGCATGAAGATGAGAAAAAACATAGAATATTTTAGAACTTGTACATTGTTGTCTGGGACTGTTGAACAGTGTGGGAAATTGGCCAGAAATGGAGTGAAACAAGGACCACCATGCTAAAGAGTTTGCATTTTCTCTAAGCCACTGAAGAGCCATCAAACTACTTTAAGCAGTGGGGACAAAGGCAAACTTGCATTTAAAAATCACTGTTGGGGGCAGTGTTGTGGCACAGCTGGTTAAGCCACTGCTTGCAAAGTTGGCATCCTCCTATCAGAACCCCAACCCCCGTCCTGGCGGTTCTGCTGCCAGTCCAGCTCCCGCCGACTTTGTGACTGGGAAAGCAGCAGAAGATGGCCCAAGTACGTGGATCCCTGCCACCCATGTGGGAGACCTGGATGGAGTTCCTGGCTCCAGGCTTCAGCCTGCAGCAACCCTAGCCATTGCGGCCACCTGGGGAGTGAACCAGCAGGTGGAAGGTCTCTCTCTCTGACTCCACATCTTTCTCTCTATTGCCCCACCTTTCAAAAACAAATAATTCTTTGGGGGAAAAAAAGTCACTGTACTCTAGATTTAAAACAGACAGTGGAATGCTGTTATGGTCATCCAACTAAGAAGAGGAGGGTCCACCCAAGGAGAGATAGCCACAGCAGAGGAGGACAGCAAGCTGAAAGACTAGAATAAGTGGCATGGACTTATTCTGATTGGGTAAGGTGGATGCAGAGAAAGAACCAGGGGAGCATGAGGAGTGTAGGTTTCTGGATCAGCCACTAGGGGGAAGTGGGGAGCTGCATTCCTAATGAGGGATGCATAGGGACAGTTTGGTTTGGAAACTACTGAATTTGGGAGCTTGTAAAAGAAATGCTAATACAAAAAAATCCTCATGGACTTAGACTCACTGGGCAAAGATGAATTTGAAATAATGGAAAACTAAATTATAGACCTTAGTGGAAAATTCTGAGATTGTGTCATATTTTTGTTTTGCTGTGTTTCATTTTTTTTTGTTTTGCTTTTATTTGTTTTGTGTCTGATTTGTCTTGCTTTATTGGATTTTCTTTGTGAATGTATAAGACTTTTATAATTGTTTGGGTTTAAATGCTTACTTCCAAAGCACTTAAGGATATAAGAAAGCAACTTCTTTCCCTGCAGTTTTTTAAAATGTGCCTTTCTAATTGGCTACCAATGATACACTCACACAATGAAATAGTATGTGACATTTAAAATTGTTTGTGTTAGAAAATATTTAATGAAAGGAGAAATAGTCACAAAATACTCCTAGGTGGGAAAAGGCGGGTTACAAGAGTATACAGAACATAATTCTAATTTTTGTAAAAATATGTGTGTATGCACAGGGGAAAAACTGAAAAGCAAAAGAGGAAAACACTATTTTGCCTGTCTCCTGGTGTTGGGATCTTGGAACAATTGTTTGTACCTCCTTACTGTATTTTTTTTTTTGCATTTGCTGAATTCAAAAGAATGAATATTTAATATTCTAGAGTTTAAAAATTAATATGGTTTTGCCGGCGCCGCGGCTCACTAGGCTAATCCTCCGCCTAGCGGCGCCGGCACACCGGGTTCTAGTCCCGGTCGGGGCGCCGGATTCTGTCCCGGTTGCCCCTCTTCCAGGCCAGCCCTCTGCTTTGGCCAGGGAGTGCAGTGGAGGATGGCCCAAGTGCTTGGCCCTGCACCCCATGGGAGACCAGGAAAAGCACCTGGCTCCTGGCTCCTGCCATCGGATCAGCGCGGTGCGCCGGCCGCAGCGCGCCAGCCGCGGCGGCCATTGGAGGGTGAACCAACGGCAAAAGGAAGACCTTTCTCTCTGCCTCTCTCTCTCACTGTCCACTCTGCCTGTCACAAAAAAAACAAAACAAAAAAAAAAAAAAATTAATATGGTTTCAAGTGTTTTGTCTCAAAAATTTATTCCCTACCTCCACTGTCAAATCTTAAAACTGAAAATAAATTTTTCAAATCAGCAGAAGTTACCTTCAGATTGTGGGAATAAGTAATATGTTTTCTTTATGGTTTCTTGTATTTTTCTTATAACAGAAATGTTCATAATTAGAAACAGGCTTTTACATCAAAGAAAGAAGTACCTTTCTCTGAAGGGAGGAGAGAACTTCCACTTTGATTATGGCCTTGTCTAAATAATGTCAGAGTTTGTGGACTTAAGAGGCTTCCATAGCCTTGGCAGCTCATGACAAGAGCCTCGGGTGATCACTGACGTCATAATAAGAGTGTCAATTGTCAAGTCAACAACAGGAGTCACTGTGCACTCTCTCCCCATGTAGGATCTCTGTCCTTAATGTGTTGTACAATGTAAATTAACGGTATAACTAGTACTCAAACAGCACTTCACACTTTGTGCTTCTGTGTGGGTGCAAACTGTTAAAATCTTTGCTTAGTATATACTAAGTTGACCTTCTGTATATAAAGAGAATTGAAAATGAATCTTGATGAAGAATGGGATGGGAGAGGGAGCGGGAGATGGGATGGTTGCAGGTGGGCAGGAGGTTATGGGGGGGGAAGCCGCTATAATCCAAAAGTTGTACTTTCAAAATTTATATTTATTAAATAAAAGTTAAACAAAAAAAAGAAAGAAAGAAATGGGCTTTTAGAAGGAAATGGATTTGCTTCCTTCCTCTGTCCCGTGAAGCTGGCTCTCAGGAAAGGGCCTGGTGTTTAGTCATTTGCACCTCAGTGTGAATTTGACACCTTTTCCCCAGAGGTATTTACCTTCCCATTAGGCTCTGTAATTAGGAGGAAATCTGACTGAGTTCCAGAAAGTTCAGATGTCCTGTGGCTTAGCCCACCTACCGCCCCTCCAGACTTTCATAAATAACAGTTATGTCCTCAAAAGAGATCCCCGCGTCACGATCTGTCCCTCTCCTGCCAGGCACCAACAGCTCTGTCTCCACAGTCTCCTCCTTTGATGATCCTATTTCCCTCATATGCTGGAGCCTCGGTGTTCAGTGTGGGAGCCCGTGGCCAGGAAAGCCTGCTTGCTGCACCGAGCTGCTCATCAGAAAAGCCAGAGCAGCCTCCAGTGGCTGCAGAGGTGAATTCCTCCTGCCTCTCCTTGCTTTTCCCTAAACCCTTTCTTTTCATTTTGTTCTCCCTGTTCATTTACAACTTCAAGTCCCAGATTTTCTTTATTTTTTTTCTTTTTTTTTATTTTTTATTTTTTTTTTTATTTTTGACAGGCAGAGTGGACAGTGAGAGAGAGACAGAGAGAGAAAGGTCTTCCTTTGCCGTTGGTTCACCCTCCAATGGCCGCCGCTGCAGCCGGCGCACCGCGCTGATCCGATGGCAGGAGCCAGGAGCCAGGTGCTTTTCCTGGTCTCCCATGGGGTGCAGGGCCCAAGCACCTGGGCCATCCTCCACTGCACTCCCTGGCCATAGCAGAGAGCTGGCCTGGAAGAGGGGCAACCGGGACAGAATCTGGCGCCCCAACCGGGACTAGAACTCGGTGTGCCAGCGCCGCAAGGTGGAGGATTAGCCTATTGAGCCACGGTGCCGGCCCAGATTTTCTTTATTTTTTAAATATTTTTATTTATTTATTTGAGAGGTAGAGTTACAGACAGTAAGAGGGAGAGACAGAGAGCAAGGTCTTCCGTCCACTGGTTCACTCCCCAAATGGCCACAAGGCCAGAGCTGTGCCTATCTGAAGCCAGGAGCCAGGAGCTTCTTCTGGGTCTCCCACATGGGTGCAGGGGCCCAAGGACTTGGGCCATCTTCCACTGCTTTCCCAGGCCATAGCAGAGAGCGGGATTGGAAGAGGAGCAGCTGGGACTAGAACCGGCACCCATATGGGATGCTGGCACCACAGGCGGAAGATTAACACACTGCACCACAGCGCCGGCTCCATAGTCCCAGATTTTCTGAAGCAACTCAGTTTCAGACATCCTGTCCTATTATCCCCTTCCCTTCACTTTTTAAAAAATGTTTATTTTCATTTACTTGAAAGACAAAGAGAGATCTTTCATCTGCTGGTTCATTCCCTGAGATGCCTACAACATCCAGAGATGGACCAAGTTGAAGCTAGAGGTCCATGGGTATCCCACATGGATGGCAGGAACCCAAATGCTTGGACCATCATCTGCTGCCTGCCGGGGTGCAATAGCAGGGAGCTGGATTAGAAATGGAGTAGCAGGGACCCTAACAGAACATGCCCAAGTAGCAGCCAAACATCCCGCTTCAAAATGCCCATCACTTCTTACACTCTTGTTTTTGTCCGATCATATGTTCTGATTCTTGGAGCAGAAAATGTAGTCACTATAGATGACCCCCTCAAACTATCCCTGATATTCCTCTCAGTTCTCTTGTGCCAGCTTAAATGAGAGAAGACTGAAGACATACACACAGCACACACACACACACACACACATATACACAGAAATATGCATGAAAATATCTAAGAAAATGAATGAGCAAAATGTCTCTTTATTTTTTAAAGATTTCTATTATTTACTGGAGAAGGCATAGTTACAGACAGAGAGAGGGAGACACAGAGAGAAAGATCTTCCATCTGCTGGTTAACTCCCTAAATGCCACAATGGCTGGAGCTGGGCCGGGAGCCAGGAGCTTCTTCCAGGTCTCCCATGTGGGTGCAGGGCTCTAAGCACTTGGGCCATCTTCCACTGATTTCCCAGGCCATAGCAGAGAGCTGGATCAGAACAGAAGCAGCTAGGATACAAACCAGCACCCATATGGGATGCTGGCACCAAAAGGCAGAGGCTTCGCCCACTATCCCACATCACCAGCCCAGCAAAGAAGTCTTGATGGGGGCCAGACAGTGTGGCACAGTGGGTTAAGCTTCTGACATCCCATACTGGAGTGCCAGTTCAAGTCCCTGCTGCTTTGCTGCTGGTCCAGAATTTTGCTGGTGCGCCTGGGAAGGCTGCCACCCATGTGGAAGACCAGGATGGAGCTACTGGCCCCTAACTTTGACCTGGCCCAGACCTAGCTATTGTGGTCATGCTATGGTGGCCATTTTGGAAACTTTCTCTCTCTCTCTCTCTCTCTCTCTCTCTCTCTTTCAAATAAATAAATAAAGCTTCTTTAAAAAAATGTCTTGGGGCCAACACTGTGGTGCAGCGGGTTAAAGCCCTGACCTGAAGCACTGGCATCTCATATGGACGCCGGTTCTAGTCCCAGCTGCTCCTCTTCCAATCAGGCTCTCTGCTATGGCCTAGGAAAGCAGTAGAAGATGGCCCAAGTCCTTGGGCCCCTGCACCCACGTGGGAGACCCAGAAGAAGCTCCTGGCTCCTGGCTTCGGATAGGCACAGCTCCAGCCGTTGCGGCCAATTGGGGAGTGAACCAGAGGATGAAAGACCTCTCTGTCTGTCTGTCTCTCTCTCTGTAACTCTGTCTTTCAAATAAATAAAAATAAATCTTAAAAAAAAAAAGTCTTGATTGGAGAGAAGTTGGTATTTGCTTTATACACAGTGGAGTCATAGTAACAGCTATGTGGTGTGTGCTTGCTATAAACCATGTGCTGTGGTGAGGGATTACACAGTTTATGTCACTGGGTGCCCACAAGAAGTCAAGCATGGTATAAATGAACAAACTGAGATTTAGAGACACTGAGGCAGAGATCCATGATCCACAACCTCTAATCTTAGCAGAAATGCTTTACTGCCCTTGAGGAGTGATTTTAGAAGAATCTGAGGGAAACTTCCTGAGCCCCTCACCCAACTTCAAAATAACCCTTTCAATCTGAAAAGCACCTTAGAGAGCTGTGTAGGTGTGTGAGAGAGAGAGATATCCATGGGCCTCACAACAGCCCTATGAGGTCAACAGGGCCTGGAAGAACATTAATAACTCATAAGGCTCAATGAGATTAAGTGATTTGCCACAGGCAATGAAAGGAACCTAGAACCAGTATTCAAACATGGTGTTCCTTTTCTTTTTTAAGATTGATTGATTGATTTGAAAAGTAGCACAACACAAAGAGAAAGTGAGACAGATAGAGCAAGAAAGAGAGACCTTCTATTCACCAGTTCACTAACTAAATGGCCTCCAGGAGCCTGGGACTCCATGTGGGTCTCCCATGTGGGTGGCAGGGGCCCAAGCACTTGAGTGAGCCCCCATTGCCCTCCCGGGCACATTAGCACGACTCAGAGTGGACTGACATCCCATACTGAAGTGGACTCAAATCAGTGCTGCGATGCAGGATGCTCACACCACAGGTGGCAGCTTAGCACCAGCCCCTGTGCTCCCTTATTTACTCCTGCCTTCCTGCCTTCTGAAATCCCCATGCCAGAGCCAAGATTTTTCGATTCTCCATGGGGAAGAAGCCCTAAATATCAACTGCACTTTGAGGAAATGACTCAGCGAGGATCGCTGAATGTTCTAAGAGAGCCAAGGGCTCACTTGCCCTCTACAGCCCATGTCTCCTCCTTTCTCTCCTCTGCCCACCTCAGTTGTTGTTAAACCATTTGGGATAGGCTAGGGAAGGCTGCCTTCTTTTTTTTTTTTTTTTTTTTTTTGACAGGCAGAGTGACAGTGAGAGAGAGAGAGAGACAGGGAGAAAGGTCTTCCTTTGTCGTTGGTTCACCCTCCAATGGCCGCCACGGCCGGCACGCTGCAGCCAGCGCACCGCGCTGATCCGAAGGCAGGAGCCAGGTGCTTCTCCTGGTCTCCCATGGGGTGCAGGGCCCAAGCACTTGGGCCATCCTCTGCTGCACTCCCGGGCCACAGCAGAGAGCTGGCCTGGAAGAGGGGCAACCGGGACAGAATCCGGCGCCCCGACCGGGACTAGAACCCGGTGTGCTGGCGCCACAGGCGGAGGATTAGCCTAGTGAGCCATGGCGCCGGCCAGGCTGCCTTCTAATGGAAGCCACAGCCCCACTCTGTCCACTCTAGCATGGGGACAACTCCAGTGGTGGCAGGGGAGGTCAGTTGGGTCTACGTTTCTCCTGGGGACATGGGAGACACTGAGGTTTCGTCATCTCCTTCAGCAGTTCATCCAGCACAAAATTCCACAGAGGTCCACGTTGCTGTAGTTTCAATGTGATTTCACGTCTTGGGAATGTACAGTCCCCAGTGCAATAGTATTGGGAAGTGGGACCACATGAGAAGTGACGGGTCGCAGGGACTCTGCCCTCATGAGTGGATTAATGTTGTGACTGCGGGAGTGGGTTTGTTATAAAAGTGAGCTCAGTCCGCCTCCAGCTCCCTCTCTGGCTCCTGCTCTCTCAAGACGTGATGCCTTCCACTATGTAATGAGGCAATCAGAGGGCTGGCACCAGACTAAGTCCCTTGAATTTAGATTTCCTAGCCTCCAGAAACATGAACCAAATAACTTTCTGTTCATTATGATTTGTCCAGTCTGTAGTACTGTTATAGCTGCACAAAATGAACTATGACACTTATCTTCCTAAGACCTTAAAGAGCTAATTGAATCCTCTGTGTAACAACAAAAACATAATATGGTAACCTAATAATAACTGATATTTATTTAGTGTTTACCATGTGCCAAACACTGTGCTAATTACCTCACATTTGTAAATTCATTCGCTAATATTAACTTGTTCATTCAATTTTTTAAAAACTTCTATTTATTTATTTGTACTTGACAGCCAAACAGAGCAAGCAAGATCCTATTGATCTTAACAACTGGTTCATTCCTAAGCCCTGGATCCTATCCACTAAATAACCTGCAATAGCCAAGGCTTGGTCAGGCCAAAACCGGAAGCTAAGTACTCAATCCAGGTCTCCCACATGGATGGCAGAAACCTAAGTGGCTGAGCCATCACCTGCTGCCCCTAGGGTATGGATTAGCAGGGAGTAGGAATTGGAAATGGAGTAAGGTCTTAGTTTTGAAATGCTATAAAGCATTAGAATCTCAGGAGCCACAGAAGTATTGAGGACTATTTACCTCTACACTTTTTGACTCTTAGAACTTTCTCTTTTCCTGAACTTCCTATTACTTCCAAGTTGTTAACAGCACCTCTCCATATTTCTGTTTTACTTCCTTAAACTTCCTACAGATGGGGCTGGTGCAGTGGCTTGCAGATAAAGCTACCACCTGCAACACCCATGTCCCCTATGGGCACTGGTTTGATTCCTGGCTGTTCCACTTCCAATCTAGCTCCCTCCTAATGCACCTGGGAAAGCAGTAGAGGATGGCCCAAGTCCTTGGGCCCTGGCCCCACATGCAAGACCTGGAAGTAGCTCTTGGCTCCTGGCTTCAGAGCAGCCCAGCTCAAACCGTTGCAGCCATTTGGGGAATGGACCAGTGGATGGAAGACCTCTCTCTCTCTCTCTCTCTCTCTTTCTCTGTCTCCCCCTGTCTGCCCCACATAACTCTGCCTTTCAAATAAATAAATGAAAATCTTTTTTTTAAAAACGTTTCCTACAGATTTAGAAGGATAAACCAAACATGTTGAGATTGCATTGGGAAAAGAGGGGGGGATACTCTGGTAAACAAAATAAGCAAAATAAGCTTTAAAAAATAATGCAGTTGTGCTATCCAGATTAAAATAGTCTTGTTACATCTATTTCATTCATTTTAGGCACCGGAGCCTTTAATTTTTAACTGCTTGTGTTGAAATAATTTCAAATCTACAGAGAAGTTGCAAGAATAGTGTACAGAACTTCCATGTACTCCTCGCCAGTTCCAAGTTGTTAACTCCAACTCCAGTTAGAACTGTCCACTGGGCTCATGGTAAACAATTTCTCTGGTCATTGGTAAAAGGATCTTCAAGTCTACTATACACGTTATCTCCAAACTCTTCCTCCTCCAATGGGTAATTAAGCTTTGGCTAAATTAATCTTTGTTACCTATTTTAAATCTGGAATAATAACTATGGAAAAGTCTTTGTAAATATATCCTGAGGGGCCAGTGTTGTGGCATAGCAGATAAGGAAATTGCGTGAAATGCCAGCATCCATACGGGCACACCTGGAAAGAGTAGTGGAAGATGGCCCAAGTGTTTGGGCCCCTACACCCACATGGGAGACCTGGATGGAGCGCCAGGATGTTGACTTGAACCAGCAGATGGAAGATTCTCTGTCTCTCCTTCTCTCACTGTAACTCTGACTTCTAAATGAATAAATAAATCATATATGTAAATAATGAATAAATTAATCATATAAAAAAATCATGAGACAACCAACCCTGTGTGCAATGAGTTAACTTAAACCCCAGAGAGAAAGAAAGAGGGAGAGGGAGAGGGAGAGAGAGAGAGAGAGAGAGAGCAAGAGAGAGAGAGCGCGCGATAGCAAATGTGGCAAAATACTAGCAATTTCTAAATCTAGGCAATGGATATACTTGTGTAGTAGTCATTCCACTATGTTTTCAACTTTCAGTTTGAAATTTTCATCATAAAATATTGATGACAAAAATACATACCCTCTATAATCCAAAGCAGAAGATGGGCCAAAGGGGGCTGAGGTCAAGGTTCTCACAGTGGGGCCAAGAGCAGACACCACATGAGCTGGATTTCTGGTGTCTAAGCTGAGACCCAAGGCACATCAGCTCCTGTGGAGAAATGCTTTAAAGCCAGGAACTTGGAGTAAACTTCCTTCCTGTGAACAGACCCCCTGCCAGCTCCCCTTGGAAGCCACCTGACATTTGAAACTTGGCTGTTGATACAGCAGAAGCATCCATGCGTGATGAGAACCCTGAGTGTTCACCACATATTGGTACAGGACACAGATGTGAATTTTATTCTCAAAACAAAACCTTAAGACAGAGCCCTCACAAAGCTGCAGTAAAGAAGCATTCCACAGCCCAGGGGACTGCACCACTGTCCAGAACCTTTAACAGTAGCAGGAGAAACATTCCTTGCAGCACTCTTAGCAGCAGCAAGAGACTATAGTAAGCCGAATGCTGTCACTGGGGTCTTGGCTGAATGTACCATGGCGTCACTACATGAGTTCAAGAGAATGAGGAACACCTTTGTACTGCAAATAAATGACCTCCAGATATATTGTTCAGTTTAGTGGGGTGGGAGACTATCTTGGAAAGAAAGTATAAATAAAGTGATCTACTATTTACCAAGAGAAGACATGGGCGAGGTAGTTTTTCCTTATATTAAACAACTAGAAAGTAAAATACAATTTTTAGAAACTATTAGCATGGTTAAAACACCACTTAGGATGCATCCCATGTTGGAGTGACACTTTGAGTCCTGCCTCCTCTGCTTCCCTTCCAACTTCCCACTAATGCTTCGTGGGAGCCAACAGATGATGCCCAAGTGCTTGGGTCCCTGCCACCTACATGGGAGACCTAGATTCCTGTCCCAGCTTCAGCCTAGCCCAGCACTGCCTGTTACAGGCATTTGGAGAGTGAACCGGTGGATGGGATCTCTCCTCTCTCTCTCTCTCTCCCTCTCTTTCTCTTTCTCTTTCTCTTTCTCTCTCTCACCTTGTCTTCAAATAAATAAAAGTGAATAGGTATTCCTTAAAACAATATATTACCTGGGGCCAGCATTGTGGTGTAGTGGGTTAAGTCACCCCCTGTGATGCTGGCATCCCATATGGGCGATGGTTCAGGTCCCAGCTGCTCTCTACTAATGCACCTGGGAAGAACAGCAGAGGATGGCCCATGTGCTTGGGCCCCTGCTGCCCTGTAGAAGACCCAGAAGAAGTGCCTGGCTCCTGGCTTCAGCCTGGCCCAGCCCTAGTTGTTGCAACCATTTGGGGCGTGAACTAGTGGATGGAAGATATCTCTCTCTCTCTACCCCCCACTCTTTCAAATAAATAAATGTTTAAAAAATCAATACCTGTAGTGAGAAGAGGACAAAATGGAAAAAGAACAAAAAGGATGGAACTGGAGATCTTTATTCTAAGTGAAATAAGCCAGACAGAAAGACAAATGTCATGTTTTCTCTCATGCGTAGAAGTTAGCATAGAGTGCAACAATTGTGTGGATATCATATCGCTTGGTATATGCTGTAACTGAATCATACTACATGCACTCCAATATACCCTTCTTTCCCCACGTCATAATCATTATCATGCATTTCCCATTTTGTGATATTAGTATCTCTGGTATCAAGAAGAAAATAGCTGGGACCAGCACCATGGCACACGAGGTTAATCCTCCACCTGCAACACTGGCATCCCATATGGGCGCAGCTTCTAGTCCTGGCTGCTCCTCTTCCAGTCCAACTCTCTGCTGTGGCCCGGGAAGGCAGTAGAAGATGGCCCAAGTCTTGGGCCCCTGCACCCGCATGGGAGACCAGGAAGAAGCACCTGGCTCCTGGCTTCAGATCAGCACAGCTTCGGCCATTGCAGCCATTTGGAGAGTGAACCAACAGAAAGAAGACCTTTCTCTCTGTCTCTCTCTTACTGTCTGTAACTCTGTCAAATAAATAAATAAAATCTTTTAAAAAAGAAGAAAATAGCATATAACCCTATGTCTATAGTGTCTACACAATAAGTGAATGCACCAAAATGTTAAAAATTATTACATCTTAAGGTCGGTGCTTGGGTCCCTGCCACCTACATGGGAGACCTAGATTCCTGTCCCAGGAATGGTATGGCAGGTGAGGCTGCCGTCTGCAGTGCCAGAATCCCATGTGGGCCCCAGTTTGAGTCCTAGCTGCTCCACTTCCGGTACAGCTCTCTGCTATGGCCTGGGAAAGCAGTGGAGAATGGCCCAAGTCCTTGGGCCCCTGCACCCTCATGGGAGACCTGGAGGAAGCTCCTGGTACCTGGCTTCGGTTCGGAGCAGCTCCAACTGTTGTGACCATCTGGGGAGTGAACCAGAGGACCTCCCTCTCTCTCTCTCTCTCTCTCTGCCTCTGTAACTCTGCCTTTCAACTAAATAAATAAATCTTCAGAAAAGATTATTAAATCTTGAAAATTAAAAAATAGTACTTATTTTTAAAAAGAATTGGTAGATTGTTCTACATCCATGAAATTGAATAGTTCTATATCAACTAAAGATATTGAAAAAAGTATTTTTACCAAAAAATATTGGAGAAAGCACTTCAAAGATATAAAGCAGTTGTCCCCAGAGATAGTACTGGATTTTTCTTCTCATGGGGTGCAGCTTTGTGCCCCTCCCCCTTAGTGACTCACTTCCACAAAATAGCATAGGGCAGAGGCAATGGGATCTATTTCTAATATTAGGTTATGAAACAACTGTGACCTTAACTCTAGGTCATCTCTCCTTCCTCAGGAAAGGCCGCATTCCGCAACTTGTAGACACTCACAGACCTGTATCTGATCACATGAAAATCCTTCACAAAACTCCAGAATACCAGGGATGAGAAATAAAGTAATTGACTCCTCCAAAACTCGGGCACTGAGAACATAAAGCGACTGCTCCCACACAGCTCTCTTCCACACTAACACAACTGTTCTTCACTGGTGTAGCTTTTCTACCCCAGCAGACTCTTGTCAAGAAGGCAAACATTGGCAAATAATTCTATTGCTCCTCATAGACGTTTCTCAAAATGTCCAGCAACTCTAGAAAGCATCAACAGTTTCTATCCCAACACTTTATTTAAAATAAAAGCCCTAAAAAACAGAAAGAGGCAGAGGGTTTTCTTTGCTTGTTTTGCTAGAAAGCCAATGGTACGTAAATTAGCCCTTGCTAAATGTATTCAACAGGAAAATGAAGACATTGTTCTTCCCAGGTAATTTCTACACACTTTCCATCTCTACTTCCTTTTTTAAAAAATTTTCCATTATTCGTACTTTGGAAACTTATATTCATTAAATAAATAAATAAAAAAAAGAAAAAAATAATAAAAAAAATACAATGACTGAACTCCCTTAAAGCTGATGGAAGATGTGTTGTTATTTGCCTAAAAGGAGTTATTTTATGTGCAGATCCCACACTTGTTTACCCAGTGTTTGGCCTTTAATTTGGCATTCATTTTGTGTGACTGTATGTAATACTCTAATGATCAATTTCATTTAATAAACTGCATATTTCTCTGAAAAAAAAAATTTGTTTTTACTTTGTTTTATTTGAAAGGGAGAGAGAGAGAGAGAAAGAAAGAGAGAGAGAGAGAGAGAGAGAGAGAGAGAGAAGAGAGGCATTCACTGGTCTACTTCAAAGCCAGAAACCAAGAACTCCATCCTGGATGGCAGGGACCTAAGGACTTGGGCCATCTTCCACTGCTTACCCAAGCGCATTAGCAGGAGTGGAGCAGTGGAGCAGCTGGGACTTGAACCAGTGCCCATATGGGATGCCAGCATTGCAGGCAGAGCTTAACCCACTACACCAATCTCTCTCTCTCTCTCTCTCTCTCTCTCTCTCAGCCTCATTCTCTTTCTCTTTGGGCCACTTTTGCTTGTCTGCTGAGTGCTCTCATGCATATTTGCTCCCCTGAGTTTCTCCTGGCATCATCTCTTCCCTGGGACTCCACTGTGCCCATCTTCTTGTAACCACCAGGGCTTCCTCTCACCCCTGTCCTGGCTGCTGCTCCTGCTGTGACGTTCAGATTCTCTTGTCTCTGGGCAATGATACAGCTTCTGGACTTTCTGTCAGAATCAGAAGGGCTCCATCTGCTGTTCTGCCCAGAACACTCCTCCTGTTTTAAAAACCTGGGCTCTTCCTTGCTACTGTGCTTGCTAGAAAATTCTTAATACAGTTTCGTCTTCTTACATTGTTCTGCTTGGAAGCATGGAACATTTGGGTTTTTAGTTTTCTTTTTTTCTAATTTTTTTCTTTACAGTCACTCTCACTGTTGCTTTCCAAAGTTTCAGTAGAAGAGGGAAGGATTTTTTACTATTTTTTATGTGTTTACATTTGTTTTTCTGAAGTTTTTCTCTCTTTTGCCTTTTCTTTCTGCTCAAGAGGATTCCATTTCCTGAGAGGTTTCTGGTTTTAATTGGTGTTGGTGACTTTAAGAACTCAGTGTCCAGATCTTCCTTGCTCTCACGGGCAGCACATTCCCATGATGGGACATTTGCAGTCAATTTTTCCCTAGCACACTCCGTCTCGGTGCAAAGCCGCTGCTGCTCTTCTCTGCTTTCTGTCCCGAGGTGCCTCGACAGCCCTGAGGAATCAGTGGGAGCTGAACCTGCACAGGGCATTCTCTGTCTGTGTTGACAGAACCCCAGTTGTGCTGCGTAATGCACCTCACCTCTCGAACTTGAAGACCGAAGAGCTGATCCCTGATGCTTGTGTCGTCTCAGGCAGGTTTTTCTAGAAGCGCTCCTTGTTTCTTCTCGTCACGTGATTTATTTATTTATTTATTTTTTTTACAGGCAGAGTTAGACAGTGAGAGAGAGAAACAGAGAGAAAGGTCTTCCTTTCCCTCAAATGGCCGCTATGGCCGGCGCACTGCACCAATCCGAAGCCAGGAGCCAGGTGCTTCCTCCTGGTCTCCCATGCAGGTGCAGGGCCCAAGCACTTGGGCCATCCTCCACTGCCCTCCCAGGCCACAGCAGAGAGCTGGACTGGAAGAGGAGCAACCGAGACTAGAACCCGGGGTGCCGGAGCCACAGGCAGAGGATTAGCCAAGTGAGCCACAGCGCCAGCCCGTCACATGATATTTTCTATCCTGCCATCCACACTGTTTTGACATTGAATTTGGAGGCCTGATGAAAGTCCTTTTTACACACAAAGTTGGCAAAGGATTTTCCCATCTTGGAGTCGGAGCAGCAGGCAGCAGCGGCCAGGTCTGTAAGAATCCAGGTCTCTTTGAACTTCTCATCTCAAAACACTCATCTGCTGCTTCCCCAGATCCTAACCTAGCACATCACTCACCCCATCCTAATCGAGGAGCACCCTGAATGACCCACTTCACAGCCGGCTTCAGGATGAGACTTAAGCCTTCCTCTGAGAGACCCTACCAGACTCTGTCAAGGCATCATTCCCCCTTGCCATGGTTGAGCAATGAATTCTGTCTTTGTCTCATCCACAGGTTGTTCAACCAATACTTATAACCTGGTATTTGGTCTTCTGGGTGGTATCAGTGAGATGGGGTCAAGACCAAGATGTTCGTCCCAGGAAGGTTCAAGACCGACCCTGGTTTTGGAAACAGCCTGTCCACTGAGAACTCCTGCCACAGAGATTTCTTTATTTATATATATATATATATTATAATACATAATAATATATTTATAATATATAATTATATATTATATATATTATATATTATAAATAATATATACTATATATATTATTAATAATATATAATACATATATTTGAAAGGCAGAGTTACAGACAGAGAGGAGAGAGAGAGAGAGATACTCCCTCTGCTCCTCTGCTGGTTCAGCCCACAAATGGCCTCAATGGCTGGGGCTGGGCCAGGATGAAGCCAGGAGCTTTCTACAAGTCCCCCACATGGGTTCAGGGGCCCAAGGACCTGGGCCATCCTCTGCTGCCTTCCCAGGCACACCAGCAGGAAGCCAGACTAGAAGTGTAACAGCCAGGGCTCAAACTGAAGCCCATAGAGCATGCCAGCACCACAGGTGGAGGTATAACCCTCAACACCTTAGCTCCAGCACCTCCATTTTATTTGAAGATCTATTTATTTATGTGAAAAGCAGAAGAGAGAGAGAGAGAGAGAGAGAGAGAGAGAGAGATTGTCATCTGCTGTTTCATCCCCCAAATGCCCACAACAGCCAAACAGCCAAGTTTGGCCAGGCCAAAATCAGGAGTCATAAACCCCATCCAGAGCTCCCACATGGGTAGACAGGACTCAAGTACCTAGGGTATCATTTTCTGCCTTCGCAAGCACATTAACAGGAAGCTGAACTGGAAGCAGAGCAGCCAGATTTGGAACCAGCACTCTGATATGGGATGGCCAACCTCACAAGCAGCCTCTTAACCCACTGTATCACAATGCCAGTCCCATCCAACAAGGTTTTCTAATTGGAAGTTGATTCTGTTTTTTTTTTTTAATATGTTTCCCAAATGCACAAACTTCTTTTGTCTCTTGAATGTGATGAACCATTTTAATGAATCCTTTGGTTACATGAGTAGATTTGAAAATAGCTTTCCCTTTTGGTGAAAATCTGCTACACGACTAACAACTCTGGCATTTGTCTCTGTCTGTCCTTGTCATTTTATTGGGCAGCTTTTCCAGGAAAGTTCAAAGAGAGAAGATGGGGAACAAAGGGCCCAAAATAAACTCATTCGTCAAAGCCGCCCTAGAGACTGAGCTGTTCAGAAGGCTCTTCTCAGACCAGTAATCGGCAGAAACTTTGCCCTGAGTCACTTATCAAACCCCTAAGGGAATCTTCCTGAGCATTGCCTTGTTTTGTATGTGAGACTCTAGTTCTAGAAGAGATTTTACTCCTCAAGACTTTTCTGTCCTCCTGATGCTCCAAATTTTGTCAGGGTTTGTAGCTGAATGGCACTCCCAAAATATATTTGCATCTACTGTCCCTGGAGTTGGATGGGTTTGTCTTAGCCTACATTTAAGCCACTGTTCCCCCTAGGGCATATTTCTCCTATTTGCATATAAAGGAACTTCAAAAAGTTATTGGAGGGGCTGGCATTGTTAAACTGCCACCTGCAACACAGGCATCCCATAGTTTGAATCCTGGCCGCTCTGCTTCCCTTCCAGCTCCCTGCTAATGTGCCTGGGAAAGCAATAGAAAATGACCTAAGTTCTTAGGCCTCTGCCACCAGGAGTCCCTGGCTCCTGCCTTGGGCCTGGCTTAGCCTGAGCCATTGCAGCTATTCTGGGAGTGAACTAGCAGATGGAATATTTCTCTCCCTTCCTCCCACCCTCTCTATCACTCTGCCTTTCAAATATAAGTAAAATTAAAGATTTTTTTAATTAAAAGAGATGAGTATTTAAATTTGAGTTGCAGTAAAAAATACAAAGATACTGAAAATTGAATAAAAGAATGTTTATTTTGGTGCAAAAAATTTTTGAAATTCATGCAGTTTTTTCATGACATACTTTTTTTCATTAACTTTTTTGAAGGCTCTTTCTATGCATAGATTTCAAATTTTTTGCATCAAAATTAGACTGATTTTTACATATAATTTTTTTTTTACTTGAGAAATGAGAGAATTAAAGAGAGAGCATTCCCATCGCAGGTCCATTCCACAAATGCCTACAATGGCTGGAGCTGGGTGAGGGCTGAAGCCAAGAGCCAGAATCTGAACCCAATTACTTGAGCCATCATCACTGCCTCCCGGAGTCCACCTGGTGGTTGACTCCCCAAATGCATGTAACAGCTGAGTCAGGAGCAGGTCACGGCCAGGAGCCAGGAATTATTCCAGGTGTTCTTTCATGGACGGCAGGGTTGTAACTACTTGAGCCATCACCTGCTGCCTCCCATGGTGTGCCTTAGCAGGAAGCTGGAACTGGGAGCAGAGGTGGGACTCAAACCCAGGCACTGACATAGGTCCCAAGGAGAATTTTAACCAATACGCCAACACCTATCCCTGAATACTTATCTTCTTTAAATGCCAAAATTCCAACAAAGATAATTTTGAATTACAGTGACAACTCTCAGGAACTTTTTATATGAATAAAATTATTTATTTGAAATGCATAGTAAAATTTTAAAAATTACACAACTAATGGGTCTACCTTTTATTTGTTGTTGTTGATATGAGGAATCACCTAAAAGAAATTCAGAGTCAAAAATATCTTTCTTAAGCAATTCATTGGCCAACACAAAATTAAAAAAAATACTTAAAATAATCTCCTTTTTAGGTCTCCCAAAAGCACAACTCCAAAGTTAACAGCTTTTAAAAAATATTTTATTTACTTATTTGAGAGGTAAAGTTATAGTGAGAGGGGGAGACAGAGAGAAGATCTTCCTTCCACTGGTTCACTCCCCAAATGGCTGCACCAATCTGGAGCCAGGAGCCAGGAGCTTCTTCCGGGTCTCCCACAAGGGTGCAGGGGCCCAAGGACTTGGGCCATCCTCTGCTGCTATCCCAGGCCATAGCAGAGAGCTGGATCAGAAGTGGAGCAGCTGAGACTAGAACTGGCACCCATTTGGGATGCCAGCACTGCAGATGGTGGCTTTACCCACTACGACACAGCGCCGGCCCCATGATTATTGGTATATTTAAAATAATTTCCGTTATCTTGTTTATCATGTTTTCTCTTTTTCTTTCTTTGATTGGATTCTTGCATTTTTATTTTATTTCATTTTATGTTATTTTATTTGAGAAGCAGAAAGAGAGGGAAAGAGAAAGACAGAGTGAAATCTCCCATTCTTTGCTGGTTCATTCCCCAACTGCCTGCAAAAACCAGGGCTGTGCCAGGCTGAAGCCAGGAGCTGGGAACTCACTCCAGGTCTCCGACACGGATGGCAGGGACCCAGGCACTTGAGTCATCACCACCACCTCCCAGGAAACTGGAATTGGGAATGGAGCCAGGACTTGAATCCAGGTCTGGTACAGGACGCAGGCATCCACAGCAGTGTCTTAACTGCTATGCCAAACACACACCTGGGATTTTAAAAGAAATTTTGTAGTTACTTAAGGGGAGGGGTTGAGGAGAGAGAGGGAGAGAGTGAGAGCAATAGCAAGAGCGAGAGCGAGAAAGAGAAACACTCTGCCTGCTTGTTCACTTCCAAAATGCCTGCAACATCAGGAGCCAGGAACTCAGCCCAGGTCTCCCATGTGGGATCCAGGAACCCAATTACTTGAGTCATCACCCCTGCCTTCCAGGAGGCTGGAGCTAGAAGACAGAGTTATAACAAACACCAAAACTCCAAGATGGGTCTTGGGCATCTTAACCAGTAATTTCACTCCCTCTTTGGTTGGATTTATCTGGTGCTCATTGTACTCTGGATTGACCTCTGTTGATCTGAAAAATCTAAAAAGTTGAAATTTAATTGGGGATTTTATATTAACTTCTCTCAGAAATACTGTTTCCCTCAATTTTACTATTATTATTTTGCATTCTCAAGCTAGCTTTTTATTTTATTCTGTTTTAAAATTTATTTTCATTTGCCGGTGCTGCAGCTCACTAGGCTAATCCTCTGCCTGCGGCGCCAGCACCCCAGGTTCTAGTCCCAGTCGGGGCGCCAGATTCTGTCCCGGTTGCTCCTCTTCCAGGACAGCTCTCTGCTGTGGCCCGAGAGTGCAGTGGAGGATGGCCCAAGTGCTTGGGCCCTGTGCCCGCACGGGAGACCGGGAGGAAGCACCTGGCTCCTGGCTTCAGATCAGCGCAGCGCACCGGCCGAAACGCGCAGGCTGTAGCGGCCACTTGGCGATGTGAACCAACGGAAAAAGGAAGACCTTTCTCTCTGTCTCTCTCTCTCTCTCTCTCTCTCACTAACTCTGCCTGTCAAAAAAAAATTTATTTTCATTTTTCTTTTTTTTTTTTTGTTTTTTTGTTTTTTTTGACAGGCAGAGTGGACAGTGAGAGAGAGAGAGAGAGAGAGAAAGGTCTTCCTTTGCCGTTGGTTCACCCTCCAATGGCCGCCGCGGCCGGCGCGCTGCGGCCGGCGCACCGCGCTGATCCGATGGCAGGAGCCAGGAGCCAGGTGCTTTTCCTGGTCTCCCATGGGGTGCAGGGCCCAAGCACCTGGGCCATCCTCCACTGCACTCCCTGGCCACAGCAGAGGGCTGGCCTGGAAGAGGGGCAACCGGGACAGAATCCGGCGCCCCAACCGGGACTAGAACCCGGTGTGCCGGCGCCGCTAGGCGGAGGATTAGCCTAGTGAGCCGCGGCGCCGGCCCTATTTTCATTTTTCATTTGAAAGTCAGAGAGAAAGAGAGAGATGTTTGCCATTTGTTGATTTACTCTCCAAATGCGTGCAAAAGCTAGGGCTGTGCCAGGCTGAAGCCAGGATCCCAGGGCTCTATCTAGATCCAACTACTTGAGCCATCACTGCTGCCTTTTAGGGTGTGCATTAACAGGAAGCTGGAATTGGAAGTGGAGCTGGGGCCTGAAGGTTGGCACTTTGAAATGGCATATGGGCATACCAAGCAGTGTCTCAACTGCTGTTCCAAACTCCCACCCCTCAGACTAGCTTTTTGGGAAAACCGTGTTAATATTCATCAGTCACATAATGCACATAATTTAAGGAATCAGTGCATAATCACATAGCTTAAGGAATCAATAGCAACCCTCTTCCTAGTATTGCTATTCCTTGATTTTTCGGTTTTAGGCGTTATCTATTAATTTCTCACTATGAAAGCTGAGGATTTTCCTTTATTGCACCCTCTCTCCAAGATCTACACAAACATCCCCTCTCTCCTATCTTTCTCCTGTAGCTATGCTACTGAAAGCTTGGTCACTGTCATCGGTGCCGAGTCAAAACAAGGACAAGGTTTGAGGGTAAAGCAGAGAGTTTCATCTGTCGACAGACGAGGACTCTAGCAGACGAACCCTCTCGAGCACTATGTCTTGCTCAGTGAGGATGGTCTGGGGGTTTATTAAGCTGCAGAAAAGGGGTGCTGGTTTCACAGATAATGGAGGAGGAGCAGCACATCTTCAGGGTAGCACTGGTCACCCAGGCACCAAGCTTGCCAGGACATTGCTGCTCAGTCCTTGAGATGGTCTGCAGGTGGAGACTGGGCTGCTCTGCTCTCGCTGCCTGTAAGAGAAATACAGACGAGAGGTAAAGCACTGGGGGGGAGGGTACTGATGCTGTGGCACAGTGGGTTAAGCCACCACCTGCAATGCCAGCATCCTCTATGGGTATTGGTTCAAGTTCCGTCCACTCCACCTCTGATCCAGCTCTCTGCTAATGTGCCTGGGAACCTAGTGGAAGATGGCCCAAGAGCTTGGGCCTCTACACCCACTTGGGAGACATGAATGAAGCTCTTGGCTGCTGGGTCCTGGCTTTGGCCTGGCCCAGCCCTGGCTGTTGCCACTTAGGGAGTGAATCAGCAGATCGAAAATATCTCTCTTCATTTCTCCCTCTCTCTATAACTCTGTCCGTCTTTCAAATAAAATAAATCTTGAAAAGAGAGAGAGAGATAAAGCACTCCTACAGTGTGGGTGAAAGGAAAAGCCAATAACTTAGCCTTGAAATAGAACATAACTTAGTGCTTTGTAACAGTGACCTGAAAAACATCATTTGGCTGGGATTAGTGAGAGTAAAGCTGTGCACCGTGGGAATCTGCTGCCTTGCAGTCAATTACAGCAAAATCCAACTCCCATAATGTGTACATTGCATTGTACCTGGATGCAACTACTTCGCAGTTTTATTACATAAATATTGTAAGTTTATAATATTAAAACTATGTAATTGTTATTCATAATTGAACCATGTCATATGACATGATTGCTTTTCTTGCATGCACTCTGTCTTTCCTTCATTTAATAATTAATTTGTGTTTGGTTGCTTATTTGTCAGTGAATGTCTCACTAATCCAACTCCAGTGCATTTTTTTGATTGTTTAAACTTCCTCTCAGTAAATGTATCAGTTATTTTCTCAATATCAATATCACCTTTTTCTTCTTAATTTTTTAAAGATTTATTTTATTTATTAGAAAGGCTCAATTGGAGGTGGAGAGATACCCACTGAGAGAGAGAGAGAGAGAGAAAATCTTCCATCCATTGGTTCACCCCCCCCCCCAATTGGCTGCAGCTGGGCCAGGCCCAAGAGGAGTCAGGGACTCCATGTGGGCCTCTCACATGTGTGGGAGGGGCCCAGGCACTTGGGCTATTCTCCACTGCTTTCCCAGGTTCAGTAACAAGGAGCTGGATCAGAAGTGGAACAGCCAAGACTTGAACCGGCCCTCATGAGATGCTGGCATCGAAGGCGGGGTCTCAACCTGCTGTGCCACAGTGCCAGCTGATTAATTAATTAATTTAACTTAATTGAAAGGCGTAGAGACAAGGAAGATAGAGAAAGAGAGAAAGGGAGGGAGGGGAGAGAGAGAGGTGGGGAGAGGGGGTGGGGAGAGATGTTTCCATCAGCAGGCTCACTTGCCAAATGCCTGCCACAGCTGGGGCTGGGCCAGGTGAAGTCAGGAGCTCTGAACACCATCAGGATCTCCCCTGTGGTGGCAGGGACCCAGTGCTTCAGCCATCACCTGCTGCCTCCAGGGTCTGCATTTGCAGGAACCTGAAAACCGGTACTTGAACTTAGGCACTCTGATAGGGGGTGAGGGTATCCTAAGCGGCCTTTTAAGTGCTGTGCCAATGTTCACCCCAGTATCACCTTTTTCAAGAAGCCTTTTTCTGGAGCAGTCTGACTTACCCCTGAGGATCGTGCACCCTCTACATTGCTGCAGAGCTGTCACACTGGGATGGACTTTGACTTTGCTGCGTGGAGTTATTTTTATCTCTGGGTGTCCTGTTTCCTGGGCATCCTCTTTTTATCTTAATTTACACTAGTTATATTTGTGGGCACTCTCTGGCATTGCAATGGTGCTGCCATGCAAAACGTGCTTGGTATCTTCTTTATCAAGAGATCCTTTGTTTTATTGCCCCAGGGAATCAATTCTGTATCTTATGCTGGAGTAGGGAAAGGAAGTTTCCTGGCCGCAGCGATCGCAGAGACTTCGATCGAATTTCTTTTCATGCTTATGCCAGGGCTACCTGTTGCCTGTTCTCCGGACTTTTGGATGTTCTGTGGTATAATTCAGACCAGTTGTCAATTTCCCCTAAATGGCTTGTTCTCTGCTTTTCAGCATCCAGCATTTCATTGCTATTAAGCGTTTCTTGTTCTTTTTTTTTGGGGGGGGGGTTAGTTTTTTTTAATCTACTGTCAATTTATGGGGTTTCAGGAAGAAGCAGAATTAAGTACTTGTTTTTAATATGCTATCTTTAACTGGAAGTGCCAGCTGGTCTTTGAAAACACAGGAGCAATGATTGCTATTCTAATTTCTTTACATTCAATATTTATTTAGACTTATCAGCATTTTAAACAATTCTTTTGCATACTGTTGCTTCTTTATTCTGTTCATTTCTTCTAGGTTCATTTTTTTCCTATGAAGGGGCTCTTTTTGTAAGGGACTATCGGTAGTAAATTTCTAAATGCTTGAATATCTAAAAATGTCTCATTTGACTTGACTTGTAAATGATATTTTTTCCTGAGTGTAGAAATTTAGGTTCCCAATTGTGTTTCTTCAGTACATCCAGCACTTATTTCTGCTGATGAGAAGTGCTTTCCTTAGGGTCCTCGCTGTTTCTTTATTGAGATCCACCTTTCCTCTTTGTTGGCTTTAGAATTTTCTCTTTGTCCTTGAAGAATGTCAGCTTCCCAAATACCACCAGAACAGCCTCATGGTAACACAAAGCTGAGTTTTCTATTTAGCACAGCAAGCAAAAATGCTACCCAGGCAGATAACAGCTCTGAGAAGGAACTGCAGACTGATTCATTGAGAATTTGAAGTTTGTTTTAAGGTGGATCTTTCAATGCGGGGACTTGATTAGAACTGAGTATTATGTGATAAATAGTTTAGGATTGTGGAAACCTCAAGGTGAGGATTTTTTTTTTAAAGATGTATTTGAAAGGCAGAGTTATTGAGACAGAGGGAATAAGAAAGAGAGAGAGAGAGACCTTCCATCTGTTGGTTCACTCCCCAAATGGCTGAAACCACATGGGATGTCAGCATTATTGGTAGTGGCTTAACCCCCTGCACCACAATGGCTGTCCTAAGTGAGGATTTTGAGATGAGTAGTTCAAAGTGTCTTGGGATGCATGTGTACTGTAAATTGATGCTTTCTAGAGTTGCTGGGTCTCTTGCTAAATGCCTACAATGAAGAGTTACTTTTTTTTTTTTTTTTTGCAATTTTTTTCTTCTTGGACAAGGGGTATCAGAATTAGGCCAGTGAAGACAATGGAGCAGTGAGGTTGGTGGTGCAGACAGCAAGCTGTGTGCTGGGGTCATTTGGGCTCTCGTTGTCCTTCTCCTGTCACTCCTAATCCAGAGCTGAAGGAAAGACCATTAGTTTCTGGGCTGTGGTTAACCCAGATCTTTACTGGTATCATGTAGGTTCCTGGGAGTGTGGGGTTGGCATTGTGGTAGGGAGGATTAAGCTGCTGCCGCAATATTGGCATACCATATAGGCACGGGTTCACATACCAGCTGCTCCTTCTGATCCAGCTCTCTGCTAATGTACCAGGAAAATCATCAGAAGATGGACCAAGTTTTTGGGCCCTTGGACCCACTTGGGAGGCCCAGATTGAGTTCCAGGCTTCTGGCTTCAGCCTGGCCTAGTCCTGGCTGTTGTGGCCATTTTGGGGGAGTAAATCAGTGAACGGAAGGTCTCTGTCTCTCCGGTCTCTGTAACTTTGCCTTTCAAACAAATATTTTAAAAGAGTAAAAAGAAAAATTTCCTGGGAGTGATCATTTCAACTTCCAAGGCACTAAAGGTGTGTGTTTCAAACTCCATAAGCATCAGACTTTTCTTTCATTGGATAATTATTTGTTGAACGATTTGATGGACCAGTTTATACCTTAGCATTTAATTCTCTAGAGGCCCTTTGAATCCTGGAACTCTGACAATATGTTAAGAGAAGGATCATGTTCAGAGTTTGGTTCACTTCTCAGCCAGGAACCAAGTGTGCCCAACTTAAATCAAGGCCTAGGTCACATACCTGATTTGAAGGTCCCACAAAGTCAAATTTGGTGTTATTAGCCAACTTACCGAATTTTCTCATTTCTTTGTTTGCTCCTCTATTTTTTAATGGTATTAAATATTCCAGAAAAGATGTAGGAGGTTTTCAGTACAACGTTCTTCTCCTAAAAAGAGTACTTGCTCCCCAGCAGAGACAAATGTCAAATCTACTCTACTGTCTCCATTCCATACCATTGCTTGTTCAATTTCATAACCCCTCAGGCAAGGAGTCCCATAGCCTGATGTCACCCTCCAAATTTGCCTGCTGCACTCTCGGATTCATTGTACTTTTCTTTCTGAAAAGGCAGAGCAATGGAAGGGTGGGGGTGCGTGGGGGGACAGAGAGAGAGATAGCTTTCACCTTCTAGTTCATTGTTCATTCTTCATTCCCCATATGCTACTAACAGCCAGGTCTGGTCCAAGGCTGAAGCCAGGGAGCCTGCAACTCCATCTGGGTGTCACATACTTGGGTGGAGGGAACCCAAGTATTTGACCGTTATCTGCTGTCTTCCCAGGTGCATTGGCAGGAAGCTGGATCAAAGCAGAGGAGCTGGGACTTGAACCAGCACTCCAATAGAGGATGCAGGCTTCCCCTCACCTTGCTTTTCATACCTCTTACAAAGTATGATGTGAAGAGGTTTGAGGAGGAAGGAAAGCAATACAAAATTCTCAAGTGGCTATTTTACATAGTTTTTCTTTAACTTGAATTCATTCACCTAATCATTTCTTTTTCCTAGAGAAGAAACAGGGGCCAAAATGGACCCTGGGTGACACTAGTGACCCTCCTGAAAGTGGGCATTGGTTTATAAAAATAATATATCCCTGTCTGGCTTAAAGAGAGTAGCCACTAAGTCTTGGTGCTATTATTCCATATAGTAGCCAGAGGCTGTCCAGTGATGTATTTTTTCTTGAAAATAATCATATAGATTATGCAACAGTTTTAACATTTTGTATGTGATACCAAGAAGAGTTTGGTATTTAACAATGAAATTGTAATATCCAGGTCATTAGGGCTGGCATGGTGCAGCAGACTAAGATACCACCTGCAATGCTGGTGTCTCAGCTGTTCCAATTCTGATCCAACTCCCTGCTAACATATCTGGGAAAGCAGCAAAATATGAGCCAAGTGCTTGGACCCCTCCCTCCGGTGTGGGAGACCCAGATGAAGCTACTGGATCCTGGCTTTGGCCTGCCCCAGCCCTGGCCCTGGCTGTTGCAGTCATGTGGGGAGTGAACCAGCAGGTGGAAGACCTTTCTGTCTCTATAACTCTGCCTTTCAAATATTTGCTGATTTGAAAGAATTACAGAGAGAGGAAGAGGGAGGAAGGGAGAGAGAGAGAGAGAGAGAGACAGAGAGATCTTCCATTCCACTCCCCAGATGGCCACAACGACTGGAGCTGGGCCAGGCCAAAGCCAGGAGCTAGGAGCTTCTTTAGGGTCTCCCATGCTTGTGCAAGGGCTCAAGGACTTGGGTCATCCTCTGTTGCTTTCCCAGGTGCATTAGCAGGGAGCTAGATTAACGTGGAGCAGCTGGGACTTGACTGGTGCCCATGTAGGATGCTGAACTGCAGACAGTGGCTTAACCCGCTGGCCCTAATAAATAAAAAAAAATTTTTAAAAAGATCATTAGATAGGTCTAAAGCAGGATTTCTCAAACTCAGCACTACTGACATTTTAGACCAGATCATTTCCTGTGTATGTTGTAGAATGAAGAAGAATTTGACCTTTATTGCTAGTTCTGAGTAGGATTTATAATTTCTGGTGACAGGAGTGTCTCTATTATGCTAATGAAGTGACTTATGGTGGGACCTTCGAAAACTTGTCCTGGGTGATGGTGACCAGAAGACCAAACATGTGATTAGAGCCTTGAGACTTTTAGCCGAACAGCCTTGAGAAGTGGATCGGGTGGGTGGAGACTGAGTTCAGTGATATGGCCTATGATCTCATCAATTGCACCTACTTCATGGAACCTCAATAAAGATTCTGGACATTGAAGCTCAGAGAAGCTTTGTGGTTGGTAAACATATTGATGCAGCAGGTGGGTGATGGCCTTGATTCCAGGAGGAGAGGGCATGGGAGAGCTTCACTCCCAGATGTCACTCTAGGTGTATCCTTTACAGTAAAGCTTACTTTCCTGAGTTCTATGAGTCATTCAGAGAATTATTGAACCTGAGGGGTTTAGGGGAGCCCCAGATTTATAGCCAGTCAGTTGGACTGGCTGGGGACCCATAAGATTTATAGTATGTGTCTAAAGTGATAGCAGTCCTGAGAGGAATTTAAATCTAACCTGTGATGTCTCTGTTAGCTCCAGGTAGTGAGTGTCAAAACCATATTGCAGTACCTCAGTTGGGGTTGGTACTGAATGGGGGCACTCCTATGAATTATAGCATATTTATCATTATCCCTGGCCTCCATACATGAAATGTTAGTAGCACCTCCACCCCTGTATCCCACCTCCCCAGTGTGACAACCAAAAAATATCTCTAGATAGTGCCAAATATCTCATGGTAGAGGGGGCCAAATTCCTAAATGGGCACCTGTTTTGGTCATGATCACGAACACCCAAAAGAAGCTATTTTGGAAGCAAAAACATTTATTTTCTCATGGTTTTGGAGTTTCACAGTTTAAGAGCCATTGGATTGGTTGATGAGGGTGGTGCATGGTGAAATGTGAGCAGAGGAGGGATCGTGTGGTAAGCCAGGAAAAAAAAATATATATATATATATATATATATATATAGAGAGAGAGAGAGAGAGAGAGAGAGAGAGAGAGAGAGAGAAAGAGAGAAAGCATGTTTGTCCTCGACATCCATGTGTCTCTCCTTCTAAAGCTATCATGAGGGGACTGGCATTTTGGCGTAGCAATGTAAAGCCACCCCCTGAGACATAGCATCCCCTATGGGTGCCAGTTCTAGTACTGGCTGTCCCACTTCCCTGCTCCCTGCTAATGCACCCTGGGAAAAGCAGCAGAAGATGGCCCAAGTGCTTGGGACTCTGCTACCCACATGGGAAACCTGAAAGAAGCTCCTAGATGCTGGCTTCAGCTTGGCACAAGCCTATCTGTTGCAGCCATCTGGGGAGTGAACCAGTGGAGAGAAGATCTCTCTTCTCTCTCCCCTCTCTCCATTCTCCCTCCTTTTGTGTAACACTGACTTTCAACTAACTAAATAAATAAAGCCACTATAGTTTGATCACGAGAGCTCCACCCAATAACTCAATTCAAGCTAATCACTTACCAAAGGTCCCACCTTCATACAGCACATTTAGATTAAGTCTTCGCCATTAATTCATTAACCATTAACATAAGACTTTGGGGACCAAGCCCCTAAACATGGATCTTGAAGGTCACACAAAGTAATATTCGAGCTATAGCGGTACCATTGATTTGAAGCAAAAATGTGTCTGACTTGCAATCTATGTGAAACTAAGACATATTCAAATCCTCTTCCAAATTCTAGTTCAATAGAAGTTTGGTCTTAAAGATAACTCCAACACCACATCTCTGAGTATGATTTTAGTGGAGATGGGAAAAGTTTAGGCATGATGGGGAGTTTAGATTTTGGATGCATGGCCTTTTGTGGAGATTATCCTCTAACACATCACCTAATGGTTCAATTACCCAGGAACCCTACTGATTATTATAAGGACTTGGGATGAAAGGAAGTTTGGTAGGTTCCCAGGGAAAAGGTATATAAGCTCGATGGACAATTAAGTGGTCTGCTTTAGCAAGTTCTTATGTAAATTGTACCTAGATAGTGGACTCATCAAGGAATGATAAAGGATGCAAACAACAATGTTAAGAATAGGGATCAGGGCAGGCACTGTAGCGCAGCGGGTTAAAGCCCTGGCCTGAAGCGCCAGCATCCCATATGGGTGCCGGTTCTTGTCCCGGCTGCTCTGCTTCCAATCCAGCTCTGTGCTATGGCCTGGGATAGCAGTAAAAGATGGCCCAAGTCCTTGGGCCCCTGCACCCACGTGGGAGACCCGGAAGAAGCTCCTGGCTCCTGGCTTCAGATGGGTGCAGCTTCGGCTGTTGCAGCCATCTGGGGAGTGAACCAACGGATGAAAGATATCTCTATCTCTACCTCTCTCTCTGTCTCTACCTGTCTTTCTGTCTCTACCTCTCTCTCTGTCTCTACCTCTTGCTCTGTCTCTACCTCTCTGTAACTCTGTCTTTCAAGTAAATAAAAGAAATCTTTAAAAAAAAAAAAAAAAGAATAGGGGTCAAGGGACTGGCACTGTAGGGTAGCAGGAAAAGCTGCCTTTACATATGGGCTGCTCCACTTCCCATCCAGCTCCCTTCTGATGAACCTGGGAAAGCAGAGGGGGATGGCCAAAGTGCTTGGGCCCCTACCTCCATGTGGAAGACCTAGAAGAAGCTCCTGGCTCCTGGCTATGGCCAGGCCAAGCTCTGGCTGTTGCGACCATTTGGGGAGTGAACTAGCAGATGGAAGATTTCTCTTTCTGTCTCTGCTTCTCTCTGTGTGTAATTTTGCCTTTCAAATAAATAAATGAACAAATAAATTTTAAAAACATTAGGAGTTTAATGAATAAAGTAGTAAGAAAAAGTCTTAAATGAGCAACAGAGCAAAGAAAGTGGCTGGGGAAGCAGAGAACAAAGGAATACACCAATGAGTGGCTGGCTATGGTCATAAAGTGTGGATCTTGGATGGGTACTGTCTGCACCTCCCATGGATATCTTCTTGGTCTAAGGTTCTCAGGCAAATGCTATCTCTCCCCAGAGTCTGTTTATGCAGGTTCCAGAAATGCTCAGGCTATGGTCTCCCATAGGGACAGTCTTCCAGTGACTTAAAGATAGTTTATATCTCTTTAATTAAGAGACATTGTGTTAGTTTACCACTGCTGCTACAAATATATATCTTGAAACAACACAGATTTATTTACTTATATTTCTGGATGTTAAAAGCTTAAGATCTGTCCACAGGTTGCATTTACACCAGAGGTTCTAAGAGGGAATCTATTTGCTTGCCTTTTCTGGCTTCCAGGGACCACCTACCATCCTTGGCTTGTGATCCATTCTTTCACTTTGTTTTTAAAGAATTGTTTATTTATTTATTTTTCATCTGAGAATGAGTAACCGAGTGAGCTTTTCATTCACTGATTCACTACTAAATTCCCACAATGTCCAGGACTAGGCCAAGCCAAAGGAAGGAGCCTGGAACTCCATCCAGGTCTCCCACGTGGGTAACAGGTGTCCAAGCACCTGAACCATCACCCACTGCCTCCAATGATGCCTTAATAGGAAACTGGATCAGAAGCAGAGCAGCTGGGACTTGAACCGGCTCTCCAATACAGAATAGGAGCATTATAAGTGGTGGCAAGCCACAGTGCTGCCCTCTGTTCCTTCATTCTAAAGCCAACACTACAGCATTTCAAATATCTGCTCTATGCTTCTGTCATCACATTGCATTCTCGTTGTCTATGGCCCTCCTGTCTCCCTCTCATAAGGATGCTTGTGAATACACTGAGTCCTTGTGGAAATCCAGGGTAATATCTCTGTCTCTCAAGGGCCTTACCTTAGCCATATCTTCAAATTCCTTTTAGGGGCCAGCACTTTGGCATAGTGGGTAAAGCCGCCACCTGCAGTGCCAGCCCCTCCTCTTTTAATATTTAGCATATTTCCTGACAATCTCTTCCAAAATGTGTTTGCATGCATGTTTTTCTTTTTTCTCTTTCTTTTCTTTATTTTTTCTTTTCTTCTCCTTGCAATATGTGCAGTCCTAAGAATTTAGTATTCATGGTGGGGGGCCGGTGCTGTGGCATAGTGGGTAAAGCCATCACCTGCAATGCTGGCATCCCATATGAGCACCAGTTCGAGTTCTGGCTACTCCACTTCTGATCCAGCTCTCTGCTATGGCATGGAAAAGCAGTGGAAGATGGCTCAAAGCCTTGGCCCCCTGTACCTACATGGGAAATGCAGAAGAAGCTCCTGGCTCCTGCCTTTGGATCAGCTCAGCTGTGGCCATTGTGGCTATTTGGGGAGTGAACCAGTGGATGGAAGACTCTCTACCTCTGCCTCTCTGTAACTCTGCCTTTCAAATAAATAAAGTTAAAAATTCATGGTGGCAAAATGTTTCCATCCCTAGTGGGAAAATGGCCACAGAGTTCATTAGTGGAGAAAGAAGAAATGGGAATCTGGAGCCAGCACTGTGGCTCACTTGGTTAATCCTCCGCCTGCGGCGCCAGCATCCCATATGGGCACCAGGTTCTAGTCCCGGTTGCTCCTCTTCCAGTCCAGCTCTCTGCTGTGGCCCAAGAGTGCAGTGGAGGATGGCCCAACTCTTTGAGCCCCTGCACCCACATGGGAGACCAGGAGGAAGCACCTGGCTCCTGGCTTCAGATCGGCGCAGCGCGCTGACCATAGTGGTCATTTGGGGGGTGAACCAACGGAAGGAAGACCTTTCTCTGTCTCTCTCTCTCTCTCTCTCTCTCTCTCTAATTCTATCTGTCAAATAATAAAGAAAAAAAACTGTCAAAAAAAAAAAAAAAAGAAATGGGAATCTAAGCCAAAACCAATTTTCTGTATTTTTTTAAATATTTACTTTCTTTAAAAATGAGAGTTACAGAGAGAGAAGGAGAGACACACACACACAGAATCAGAGAGAGAGAGAGAGAAAGAGGGCTTCCATCCATTGATTCACTCCCCAGATGGCCACAATGGCCAGCATTGGACAAGGCTAATGCCAGGACCCAGGAGCTTCCTCCGAGTCTCCCATGGGGGTGGCAGGAGCCCAAACACTTGAGCCATCTTACGCTGCTTTCCCAGGCCATTAGCATGGAGCTGGATCTAAAGCGGAGTAGTCAAGAAATGAACTGGTACCCATGTGGGATGCTGGCATCACAGGCTATGGTTTTGTTCTCTACACCACTGTGGGGAAATTAGGTACAGGAGGCAATTCAAAGATGGCTCCTGCAGGGAAATTAGGCACACATGGCAATTCAAAGATGGTGCCCAAAGGAAGTAATGTGGGTGGTACCCAAAGTCATTTACCACCAAAGCTGATTGGCCACACAGCCTCAGGGGAGGTGACAACAACTGATGATGAGTGTAAAGACATATGGCTGGTCCTGTAAAAAGTCGCCCCGTAAAATGACCTTTTAAGTAATTGGTTGGTCCTAATGCCCTGCCCCAGTAATCCTGCGGTCTTGTGCTTTAAAAGGCTTTGCTCCACGTGCAATAAACCGAGTTCTTGCCAGCTTGACTTGACTCCCCGCTGCGTCTGACCGTCTCAGGGATTGGGAGGCTGGGGAACGGGCGAGCGGCGCACTTACCTTTCTTCGGAACCAATCCATCCACATTCAGGTGGGCTAAGACCCTGCACACCACCATGCCAGCCCCAGCTAATTCTGATTCTACTGGAAGAACCGATGTGCCTGGCTTCCCAGTCCAGAGAGAGCAGGAGCCCAGCTGAGTAAATCCCAATAATACCTGGCTGGCACCTCAGAGGACCAACACCCAATCACCAGTGGGGAAAGCAGGAGGAAGGTGTTCAACACGGGCTGAGGAAGAAGCCGACAAGGAGGTACAGAAAATTAAAACAGTCTCATCCCGGGGCACCCTCAAAGAACATCGAGTCTTTCTCCTCCCTTCACCACACTCCTCTCATCACAGAAAAAGGAGTTGTCGGTGCTGTAACATTTGAACACCTGAAACCTTGGTTTAAAACAGTCCTAGGCTTTAAGTCCATGTTCAAATTCCACTCATGTCTTCAACCTCTGCAGAGTGGATTTACCACTACTCTTAACCTGTTTCCTCAACCGTAAAATGGAATTAATAATATATTTATGGGATTAAATTAGCCAATGATGTAAAACCCAGCCCCCAGTTAAATGGTTAGAATGGTCGTCCAATATATTGGCTGCCCAGTCTTTCTTGGGTTGTTTATTCCACATTCTATTTTCACTGAACTTCCCCCCCCCCCATATTTATTTGTTTATGGGAGGAATGTCATTTCAAAATCCATTTTGAAATCTATGCCTGGAGCCAGCACTGTAGATTAGCGGGTAAGGCTGCCGCCTGCAGTGCCAGCATCCCATATGGGCGCCGGTTTATGTCTCAGTTGCTTCTTTTCAGATCCAGCTCTCTGCTATGGCCTGGGAAAGCAGTAGAAGATGGTCCAAGTCCTTGGGCCCCTGCACCCACGTGGGAGACCCAGAGAAGCTCCTGGCTCCTGACTCCTGGCTCCTGGCTCCTGGCTTCAGATCTGCGCAGCTCCTGGCCATTGCAGACAATTTGGGAGTGAACCATCGGATGGAAGTCCTCTTTCTCTCTGCCTCTCCTCTCTCTGTGTAACTCTGACTTTCAAATAGATAAGCAAATCTTTAAAAAAAAAAATGAAATCTATGCCTATCTTATAATAGCTTCATATTTCCGTCTCTGATGTGTCCGTCACAGTTATTATATCTATCCATGACTTCCAGTATGGAAAATAGAGGGTTTTTTTTTATTTATTTGAAAGGTAGACTGACAAAAAAAGAGAGGGAGACAGAGAGACAGAAACAGAGGTATCTTCCATCTGCTGGTTCACTCCACAAATGACTGCAATGGCTGGGGCTGGGTCAGGCTGAATCCAGGAACTCCATCCAGGTCTCCCCTGTGGGTGGCAGGGCCATCGACTGCTGCCTTCCCTGGCACATCAGCAGGGAGCTGGATCAGATGTGGGGTAGCTGAGACTTGAACCAGCATTCTCTATGGAATGTTGGCATCACAAGCAGAAGCTTGACCTGATGTGCTACAATATTGGTCCCAGGAATAGAGTTTTAAGTATATACATAAACAAGTGAAGTAATATAGCTCACAGGCCCTTTGATAGAAGTCCATATGAGTGCAAGAAGGAAACAGATGCATAAGAGTGAATCCGGCAAGGCTTTCTAGAGGAAGTGAATCTTCAGCTGGTCCTTGAAATATTAAGGTTTCTCTGTAAGATAGCTCTGAGTTTCTATCTATTGTCTAGTGCACACTAGTTGTGGATGTGTTACCCAATCTGGCCAATGTCAGTCTCCTCAGGTATTCAACAATGTTAACAACCACTTCTATTGCACATGGGATTAAATGAGCTGATGTGTTTGAAGCCCATGGAATTAACAGTTTAAAAATACAGGCTCAGCGCTGTGGCAGAGTAGGTTAAACCTCTGCCTGTGATGCCAGCATCCCATGTGGGCACCAATTCAAGTCCTGGCTGCTCCACTTCCAATCCAGCTCCCTGCTGATAGCCTGGGAAAGCAGCAGAGGATGGACCAAGTGCTTGGGCCCCTGCACCCATATGGGAGACCCAGAAGAAGCTCCTGGTTCCTGGCTTCTGATGGGCTCAGGTCCAGCCATTGCGGCCATTTGGGGAGCCAATCGGCAGATGGAAGACCTCTCTTTCTGTCTCTCCCTCTCTTTCTGCAACTCCCTCTCAAATAAATAAATCTTAAAAAAAAAATCAATACATGTGATTTCCCTTTGTGTAGCTGATGTCACCTGAATATGTTATCAGTTTCCTATAGACAAAGAGAAATATAAAGTTGTGTGGGCTGTAGGTTGACCCATGGAAATGCTGGCATGGGCAGTTTCTATGGTTACCCATAAACAATGGGTATATCATGTGCTTTAAGCCACATTTTCCCAGCTTTTTGAGAAAAGCTCAACACAAGGTTGAAATAGAAGTCTTGATAAAGATTGAGCTCCATCTTGCCAACACTGTAGACTGTCATGTAAAATGAGATTGATCTTACTATTGAGTGCCCTTTCACGATTTATTGGGTGATCCTTTTTTAACTAGTTTGCTCTGGATCTACAAATGAAATACTCAAATTTCCCAGGTCAATTCTTTGTCAGCAATGATAAGAATTTTCTTCCAAGATTTCATTTATTTATTTGAGAAGCAGAGTTACAAAGAGAAGGAGAGACAGAGAAAAAGATCTACCCACTGGTTCATTCCCCAAATAGCTGCAGCAGCCAGAGCTAGGCTGATCCAGCTCCCCTACATGGGTGCAGGGGCCCAAGGACTTGGGCCATCTTCCACTGCTTTCCAAGGCCATAGCAGAGATGCAGCCGGACATGAACCAGTGCCAGCAAGCAGAGGCATAGCCTACTACACCACGGCACTGGCCCTCAGCAATAAGAATTTCATTTCTTCACGCACAATGCCATGGAGGAAGCACTGGGAGAACTGCTCCATAGAGAAGGAAAGTTGAGGGAGTACATTAGTCTCCCAGGGCAGCCAGTGAAGTCATCTCCCCTTTCCCACAGAAGTGACCCAGGCATTGTGTCACTTTGAGCCATACTTCCTATGACTCAGGAATCAAAGCTTGATCTGTCACAGCTGCTGGGAACGTCCCTACTCCTGATTTCAGCTATAGGGATACCATCCATGTGTCCTAATCCAGCTCCAGCCTGAGTTTATCCACTTCCTGCCTTTTTTTTTTTTTTTGAAGATTTTATTTATTTATTTGAGAGGTAGAGTTACAGAGAGTGAGAGGGAGAGACAGAGAGAAAGGTCTTTCTTCCGTTGGTTCACTCCCCAAATGGCTGCAATGGCTGAAGCTGCACCGATCCAAAGCCAAGAGCCAGGAGCTTCTTCCAGGTCTCCCATGTGGGTGAAGGGGCCCAAGCACTTGGGCCATCTTCTACTGCTTTCCCAGGCCACAGCAGAGAGCTGGATTGGAAGAGGAGCAGCCAGGCCTAGAACTGGCTCCCATACGGGATGCCGGCGCCGCAGGCGGAGGATTAACCTACTGTGCCACAGCGGTGGCCCCCACTTCCTGCCTTTCTTCCTGGAGCCAGCAAGAGTTCAAGATGGCTTGGTTCTCAACATCATCATCTGGTAGCATTTGTGATCTCCCTACCTCCGCCACCACACAAGAGAGAAGCCCTGGGGAAGACAAGGCAGCCCTTGACTTCAGTGCGCTAGCCGTCTGGCATTTACAAGGTGCTCACCAAAGCAAAGAGGCCCGGGGTTTAAGGTCAGACCAAGAGTTAGGTCATGAGCTTCTGGGAAGAAACCCCAAGCCCCTCCTCCAGGAGTGAAGCCAGGGACCTTGCTCTCCAACCAGGGCCACCCACGGCTGCTCACTTCGTGGTTTAACTTGCGGCTAAAGCATCCTGATAAAATGGGAGCTCGGCCAAACACCCCCATGCCCCCAGCCTCCAAGGATATACAACTCTAGGACGTCAACCACAAACTCCCACCATCAGTCAACATCCTTAAGCTTTAGGGAGAAAAGTCCCCTACCAGGAAGAAAGGTTGCGCCACCTCCTCTCAAAGGCCCTTGTCTCTCTGTGAAAGTGCGTTAATGAACTTTGCTTTGCCATCCCTACTTCCATCTCTGAGCCACAACTCATCACCCCCTAAGGCACATCTCAGCAGGCAGGTCACGGCAGGCGGACAGTTCTTCAGGAGTCCTAGCAAAGCGGCTCTGCCAGCTCAGCCGGTGGAAGTGGCGTCTTGGAGGACATCTAGGGTGCACTGTCCACCGTGTGAGGGGCCCCGTGAAGCACATAAACCCCGTAGCCGGGGGCATCATTTAAAGCTCAGCTGGTCCAATCACTTGCTGTGCAACCCTGGGCAGATGATTTGGCCTCTCTGCACTTCGGCCCCCTCCCGAAAACGCAAATACTAATGCTAATTTAGATTTCATAGACTGCAGATGGTCACAGGTGTCCAGCTTTGCCGCGACTCCCATAGCAGTAAGGCTGGTTCTTTACGACGAGGTTTTCCTGGGGGATGCGTCCGCGTACACAGGCTCCGTCTGGGAGGAGCGCCCGTGTCTGCCGCACAGCCTGGCCTGTCGAGGCCCAGCGCTTTGCCGGTGGCGCAGCCAGGCTCACAGCGCTGCGCGTGCGGAGCGCTGCGCGGTCTGGGTGCGCTCCGCCCGCGCGCCGGGTGCAGCGGGGCCCACGCTGCGTGGCACGCGCGCCGCTCCGTGCGGGACCGCGGCCCTGCGTGTCGCCCACGCACACCCAGACACGAGCCCCGCTTCGACGGGCGTGTCATGGCTTAAAAATAGCCGCTCATCTGGCTGCAGCAGCCCGGGCGGCGGCGGCGGCGGCGGCGCGGGAGACGGTCATGGCCGGGGGGCCGCCTGCGCCTGCCACCTGCCTTCGGGACTGAGACCCCGCGCAGCGCGGCGAAGAGGTAGAGGGGCTGTGGCGGGTGGTCGCCTCCCCTACCCCGGGCGGGGGCTCAGGACTGGGGGGGCAGAAGGAGGCCGGAGCAGAAACGAGGAGCTGCGCGCTCCCCTGGCGCGTCCTCCTCCGCTCTCGGCGCCAGGCTGTCTGGGTTGGCGAGTGGGAGCCATGAACCTGTTAGAACTGCGGCCGCAGATCAGATCGGAGCCCTGAAAGCGGCCGAGGGATTGCAGAAGGCTAAGCCTGGGCTGGGGGCTATATCGCGGGACAGAGAGGGCTTCTCCAGGGTCCCACGGCTAGCTACCTACACCTGGGCTCCTTCCCGCTTCTCTTGGCTTCGTCGTCACGTAGGCAGCAGGATATTTCAAGAGGGGGGATTACTTGGGAATAAAATGCTGGGGTCTCTAGGCCCCCGGAGACAGGTGGATGATGACGGTGGTGGTGGTGGTGATGAAAAGGTTGATGAGAACGGTAAGGGTGATGGTGGTGGTGGGTGTAGTGCATACTCGGTGCCTTTCTGACCCAGCCATAGGAAGAAGAAAACAAAAAAGCTCTCTGCTCAAACACCCTAGAAACCCAGTGGTCCCTACTCGGTGTTGATCCTAAGGCCCCCTGCAACTGCTTGGTCTCTCCCTGCCCTGAGGAAGGGGGTGCTGGGCCCTGGTGACAGTGGTCAAAGATGGTCTCTCACGGAGGACATTAGACAGAGGTCCCTGGGCAGAAGGGGAGGCATTCTGCAGGCTGGCCCGCCCTACCCAATAGGCAGAAGCAGAGGTGAGAGAGAAGGCGTCCAGGGAAAGAGAGCTTGGCCCGGTTGCCCCTCTGCCTGAAGCTCCCAGGGCAAGTCTAAAAGGCTGACCCTTCCCAGCTCTGCAGGGCACAGCTCTCCTTGCTCAAGGGCTCCTGGCCTAAGGCAGCCTGAAGCTCACCTGCTAAACCTCTATTGCAATACAGATGCTACTTAGGCGTCTCTGAGTCCCTGGGCCTCCTGGCAGGTGCCTGATTTTCCCTTTTCTTCCTGCCCTCCAGGTCCCTACCCTCAGTCTCCCCAGCCCCACTTCCCTACACACACACACATACACACACACACAGCCACACATTCCAGCCCCGCTTCAACCCAGAATTCTCACATGAGGGATGAGGTTTGATCAACAGTGTCCTTATGCTGGATCCAAAGATCCTGGTTTGCCTGTTGCACCCAGGGATTAGCATCTTCGTCCACTAGCTCTTGCATTCAGCAGGTAGCTTCCCAAAACTTACTCTCCCTCTCTCTTGCTCACCCCACACACACACACTTCCCATGATAGGATTATCTCTGAGACTGTGGCCGACAGGAATGGGTTAAGGCAGCTCATCTCTCTGGCACCCAGGAGGCAGGCCTGGCATATGTCATGGCCCCAGCTGCTGTTATCTTCCTGCTAATTCTCTCTGGATGGGTTCAGAGCGTGTTCCAGCCCCATCCCAGATCCCTAGGCTCTCTGCCGACAGCCCCAGGCAGAGGATACCCAGATCGGGCTGGCAGGAGCCCCAGCAGTGTGTCTGGCCACCCAAATGCCAAGTGTGGTGTGTGTGTGTGTGTGTGTGTGTGCAGCAGGGCGTGGGGAGGTGGAGCAGAAACCCAGCAGCTGGGCAGCTCCCTCTTCCCGTAAACAAGGACATGTGACGCTCCCACCTCCTTGCCTGGCCGAGCCAGAGCCAAAGAGCGGGAGTGAGAGAAGCTGCCTTTGCTGGAAGGAAAAGCCAGTCCTGGAGGCCCCCACCAGAGCCGCACTTACCCTGCTCCCCAGGGCCCAGCCCAGTTGGCAGGAAGGGAGGCGGCTGCAAGACGCGCTCAAGTGTGTCTCGCGCCCCTTCCTCTTCCAGCCTCTTTCCGGTCATCACGCAGCCACCCCTGCAGCTTCCGAGGTTCCTGCCTCCTGTAAGATGTGCCCTGGTAACTGGCTCTGGGCATCCATGACTTTCATGGCCCGCTTCTCCCGGAGCGGCTCAAGGACTCCTGTCCGCACCAGAGGGAGCCTGGAGGAGATGCCAGCCGTTCAGCATCCATTCCTCAACGTCTTCGAGCTGGAGCGGCTCCTCTACACGGGCAAGACAGCCTGCAACCACGCCGATGAGGTCTGGCCGGGCCTCTACCTCGGAGACCAGTACGTATGGGGTAGACTGGGACCACGGCTGAGTGTGTGTGTGTGTGTGTGTGTGTTAGAAGAGAAGGGAGGCAGAGAGGCAGTGAGTCTTGCTGTTGGTTCCATTGTGGGGGATCGAGAGGAGGGGGCAGAATGGAGAGGCTGTAGGGTTTGGGGGAGTTTGGGCAATATTATTGAAATACCCATGTAGGGGGAAAGAAAGTTCAAGTAGTCGAGTCATCCATTTAGCAGATGTTCAGTGTTAAGGGCCAGCGTGATGTCCCAGGCCCAGGAGATGACTCCTCTGACCTTCCATCTATTATGCTGTGGCTCTGGGCAAGGCAGCCGGTGGAGCCAGGAGCTGGAGGGAGGCAGGCAACGTTGCCTGTTGAGACCCTGCAGTGCCTGCGGGATTTGGCACGTTGGGGGCTATGGAGAGAGGACCATCAGAGGAAGAACGGCCCCTCCCCTGTCCCCCGAGGGCTTCGCAGTATGCAAGGACTTTGTTCACATGCATTTTCTCTCTTAATCTTCACAACAGCTTTGTGAGGTAGGTACCACTGTCCCCAGGTTACAGATGAGGAAACTGAAGCTCAGAGAAGTTGTGACCGGTCCAAGGTCACACGGGTCGTAAGTAGCAGAGCCAGGACTTGGAGGTTCAAGTTCAGTGCTCTTTCTACTTGAGGAGTTTGCACTGGACCGAGCGTTTGCCCTGAGAGACATCTATCTACCACTCAGCTGAGGGGTACGGGCTGGTTGAACACCAGCAGAGGATATTGTAAAGTGGGGTAACTGACAAAACATGAGCATTCTGGGGAGTCGGATGTGGGATCGAGGGTTAGAGTCATGGAAACTTCAAGGTCAACAGCGACGTTAACAGTGAGCAGGCCCAACAACCCACCTGCCGTTCAGATCCCCAGGGCACCATCCATGCCTGCATGACCTCCTCTGTCTGTTTGAATGCCCTGGGGGCAGCAAAATCGCTCTCTCCAGGCACTCCCACCTTTCTAAAATAAATGCCACTGCTGGTGATTCTTTGCATGAACCTGGATCTGCTTCCCAGGACCACCCATGGTTCGATCCCAGTTCTACCCTTTAGGGCCCTGCAGCCCTGGGAAAATTCCATTTGCTCTATCCGTCTGATTGTGGCTACCCTCTGCCCTTAATCTTTTCCTCCCAAGACAAAACAGCCCCAGTACTCACAGCTCCTGCCCACAGGCCCAGAGGCCTTAACTCAACTCCTTGCCCATCTCGGCTGCTCCCCTCTGGGTCCTTGCTAAGTAGAGGCCTGGAGCCAGTGACAAATGGAGGCAGACAAGGAGCGCGTCCCCTGGCTTCCCCACCCTGCCTCTAACCTCTGCTCAACGCAGGGACATGGCTAACAACCGCCGGGAGCTTCGCCGCCTGGGCATCACCCACGTCCTCAACGCCTCGCACAGCCGGTGGCGAGGCACACCGGAGGCCTACGAGGGGCTAGGCATCCGCTACCTGGGTGTGGAGGCCCACGACTCGCCAGCCTTTGATATGAGTGTCCACTTCCAGACGGCCGCTGACTTCATCCACCGGGCGCTGAGCCAGCCGGGAGGTAGGCGGGCAGAGCAGAAGGGAGGAAACAGTGATGGACGAGGAGATTGGGAGAAGCCCAGGGCTTCAAGTGAGGGGAGAGACCTTGTTTTAAAGATCTGCTTATTTACTGGAAACACAGAGTTACAGAGAAGGAGGAACAGAGAGAGATCTACCATCCACTGGGTCACTCCCCAGATGGCTGCAGTGGCCGGGGCCAAGCCAAGCCGAAGCCAGGAGCCAGGAGCTTCTTCGGGTCTCCCACGTGGGTGCAGGGGCCCAAGCACTTGGGCCAGCTTCTGCTGCTCTTCCCAGGCACATTAGCAGGGAGTTGACCCCGTATGGGACGAGGGCTTCACAGGAGGCAGCTGTACCAGCTATGTCACAACAGCAGCCCCCGTGGGGAGAGATTTTAGTGAGATGATAACATGCTTGAGACATAATGCTCAGGGAAGAAACCTGTCCCTCAGCCATTGCTTTCAAGGCAGTATATGAAAAGGCAAGGAAGAAATCATACAAAAATGTTAAGAGGGGCAAGCTGCATCTCAGCAGCAAGATTTGGAATGAAAGAGTTTTACATTTTTGGTGTCTTTACATGTTTTTTATTGATCTTTACCTTTGAATGTGGTGAAAATGCTTTAGTGATTGGGAAAAAAAATGATGCAAATAAAAATTGATTCAGTGGCTGAGGAGAGGTTGAAGAAGGGCCGGGTTAGGCAGAGGGTGCTGTCCACTGAGGCCTTGCCCTGTGCTGAGCTTGGTTTCACAGCCGGCATGGCGCTCTGCCTTGAGCCCTTCTTGGACATGTGGGTAGTGAGCTGCTGTGTGTCCCTTCCATGTCACTCTGTACAGGCCCACATCCTCAACACCCTTCCCATCTCCACCCTCCTCCACCTGCTTTCCCCTGAACTTGTCAGCCTCTCCCTAGCCTTGTCCACGCCACCCAGAACAGCTCCCAGCGATGTCTCTGCGTCTCTCTGGCAGGGAAGATCCTGGTGCACTGCGCCGTGGGAGTGAGCAGATCTGCCACGCTGGTGCTGGCCTACCTCATGCTGTACCACCGACTCACCCTCGTGGAGGCCATCAAGAAGGTCAAGGACCACAGAGGCATCATCCCCAACCGGGGCTTCCTGCGGCAGCTCCTGGCCCTGGACCGCAGGCTGCGGCAGGGTCTGGAGGCGTGAGGGGCGTGGAGGGGAGGTGGGGCCAGGCCCATAGGTGGGTCCCTGGCTCCTAGGTGGAGAGACAAGGCCCAGATGGCAGGTGTGGGAGACCCAGGTAACCCAAGAGCATGAGAGGCCTAGACCACTGCTGCTTTTTGTGGGAAGGGCTGGGAGTCAGGCTGGGCAGTGTGGTGGGTGGGCACCCAGAAGGGGCTGAACCAGGGAAGGAGGCAGCCAGGCTGTAGGTAGAAGATGGCCCTGGGGTTCCAGCCAGGTTTCTCCCAGGGATCCTTTCCCGTCTTGTGCCCTCTCTCTGACCAAAAGGCCAGGGGCCCCTCTGTCCTGTGCAGGCGCACGGGGGTGTGATGAGCATGAATGGGATGGAGGAAAGGGGTGTGGAGAACAGAGCACAGAGACAGACGGGGAAGAGATGGTGTGAGACGCTGAGAACGCAGAGGGAGACGCCCACAGACTTGTTGCTGCAAGCACAGGAAGAGGAGCCGTGTGAGGGCTGGCGTTGTGCCTGGGAGTGCTGCTTGTGGCCAGAAAGGGGCTGGGAGTCTTCAGAGGGTCACTTGCTTACTGGACCCAGGTGTCTGGAGGAAAAATAAAGATGGTGGAAAAGAAGAGAGCTGCCTGACGTCATTGACAGTTTAGCAAAGCTCTGTGCCTCTCTCCTGGGATCCCCAGCCTTGCCAGGGGCAGCTGCAGCTCCTGCTTCCCTCCGCGCAGGGAGAAGCTTGCACCAGCCTCCAAACCGCCACGCAATCTTATGGCTCTGGTTTCACACCCCTGCTGCTAGCAAAATCTTGAGCTGTTATTTCCAGCTGATCCACCAAGGGGCAGCAGAGGGCCAGAAACTTCAGGGCACACCCTCCACCCCTCCGGCTTTGTTCATGCACTCAGCTGTGTTAAGAATTGTCATTTTATTCTTTTTAAAAAATTTATTTATTTATTTATTTATTTGAAAATCAGAGCTCCAGAGAGAGAGAGAGAAAGAAAGGTCTTCAGTCTGCTGGTTCACTGCCCAGATTGCTGCAACCACTGGAGCTAACCAGGAGCCAGGAGATTCCTCCGGGTCTCCCATATGGGTATAGGGGCCCAAGCACTTGGGTCATCTTTCACTGCTTTCCCAGGCCACAGCAAAGAGCTGGGTCAGAAGTGGAACAGCCAGGTCTTGAACTGGCGCCCACGTGGGATGCCAGCACTACAGGTGGTAGCTTTACCCTCTACGCCATGGTGCCAGCTCCGTTGTTTTATTCTAAAAACGTCATCCTGGTATCTATGCGAATTCCTCAGTCTGATAGGAATTATTTTCCAATTGTTTAATTTATTTTCATCTTAGTTAAAAGGCTAAGGGGCAGCATTGTGGCAGGGTGGGTCAAGTCACCGCCTGCAGTGCTGGCATCCCTATGGGTGCCAGTTCCAGCCCCAGCTGCTCCACTGCTGACCCGGCTCCCTGCTGATGGCAGTGGGAAGAAGACACAAGTCCTTGGGCCCCTGCATCCACGTGGGGGACCCAAAAGAAGCTCCTGGTTCCTGGCTGTTGTGGCCATTTGAGGAGTAAGTCAGCGTATAGAAGATCTCTTTCTCTGTCTCTTCTTCTCTCTCTGTAACTGATTTTCAAATAAATAAATAAATCCTTTTAAAAATAAAAGGCCAAAAGAGAGACAAGAGACCTTCAATCAGCCAGTTCACTCCCCAAATTCCTGCAACAGCCAGGGCTGAGCCAGGCTGAAGCCAGGAGCACGGAACTCCATCCAGGTTTCCCACGTGGATGCCAAAGGTCCAAGTACTTGAACCATCATCTGCTGCTTTCCAGGGCATGCATAAGCAGGAAGCTGGTCAGAAGTGGAGTAGGGGCCAGCGCTGTGACACAGTAGGTTAATCCTCTGCCTGTGGTACCAGCATCCCACATGGGCACCAGTTCAAGTCCTGGCTGCTCCTCTTCTGATCCAGCTCTCTGCTGTGGCCTGGCAAAGCAGCAGAAAATGGCTCAAGTGGTTGGACCACTGCACCCACGTGGGAGACCCGGAAGAAGCTCCTGGCTCCTGGCTTCATATCAGCCCAGCTCTGACCATTGCAACCATTTGGGGAGTGAACCAGCAGATGGAAGACCTTTCTGTCTCTCCCTCTCACTGTCTGTAATAATAGATAAAATCTTTAAAATATAATTTTTTTAAAAAGTGGAGTAGCTAGGACTCAGTCCCAAGCACTCCTGTGTGGGAAGCAGGAACCCAAGTAGCAGCTTCACTGCTATGCCAAACACCTGCCCCAGAATATTAATCTTAAATCAGCCCCAGCCTAAATGTCCTGCATGTAGGGTTTTGTGTGTTGCCTGAAGCCAAGGTATTAGGAGAAAGAAGAAGGTACGGTTGCTATCTTTTCTGCTCTTTACAAATTTGCTCCTGAGGGAAGTTACACAATCTCCCTAGTAATTTAATCAGACAATAGACTCAACAACTGGAAAGAATAACATGTTCATTCTGTTAGCCCAACTGCCGAATTGCCACCACATCGCTCCTTTTACAAAAGCGTGTCCCTGGGGCCTGCATTGTGATGCAGTGCATAAAGCCAGTGCCTGTGACACCAGCATCCCATGTGGACACCGGTTCAAGTCCTGGCTGCTCCACTTCTGATCCAGCTCCCTGTTGATGCACCTGGGAAAGCAGTGGACGACTGGTTAAGTCCTTGGGCCCCTGCCACCCACGTGGGAGACCTAGATGAAGCTTCTGGCTTCTGGTTTCAGCGGGCCCAGCCTTGGCCATTTTGGCCATCTGGGGAGTGAACCACTGGATAGAAGATTTTCTCTGTCCCTCTCTCTCTCTTTCTATACTTCGGAATTTCAAATACATAAATAAATATTTAAAAATTTTAAAAAGGGCCAGCACTGTGGCATAGTAGGCAAAGCTACCACCTGTGGTGTTGACACCTGATATGGGCGCCGGTTCAAGTCCCGGCTACTCCTCTTCTGATCCAGCTTCCTGCTAATGTGTCTGGGAAAGCAGCAGAGGATCACCCAAGTATTTGGGCCCCTGCACCCACATGGGAGACCTGGAAGAAGCTCCTGGCTTCAGATTGGCCCAGCTCCTGCTGTTGCAGCCATTTGGAGAGTGAACCAGCAGATGGAAAATATCTCTCTCTCCCCCTCTCTCTCTCTCTAACTCTGCCTTTCAAATAAATAATCTTTCAAATAAATAAATAAACATGTTATGAGAACAAAAGAGGAAGTAAAAAATACGAGGAAGAAAAATAAATCACTTGAAATATCTAAAGTGTCTATCCTATCCCAAAGTTTTGAAACTCAAAATTTTAAAGACTGCCATCATAGATTATTCATTTCCACACTGTGATGAGGCCAGGAAAATCATCTTTATGGTGTCATCGATGATGATTAGCAAACATTGACATGGACCTTTCTTTTAAGACAGAGAGAGAGTTACCATCCGCTGGTTTACTGTCCAAATGGCCGCAATAGTCAGAGCTGGGCCAATCTGAAGCCAGGAGTCAGGAGCTTCCTCCAGGTCTCCCACTTGGGTGCAGGGGCCCAAGGACTTGGATCATCCTCGGATCCTTTCCCAGGCCACCAGCAGAGAGCTGGATCAGAAGTGGAGCAACTGGGACTTGAACCGACATCCTTATCAGATGCTCGTACTGCAGGAAGCAGCTTTACCCGCTATGCTACAGTGCCGGCCCCGGCTTGGACCTTTGGATGAGGGGAACCATTGTGTAATTCCCTCTCGGGACATGAGAAAGCTCTGCATGACACACACACGAAGCAGCCTTTTTACAGTGATGGAGAAATGAGGCTGGCAGACCCAACAACCTGGGATTCCTGGGCTGGCCCTCCATGCACCAACTAGGGGGTCTGGGCAAGTCACTTCCCCTCTTGCCCATGTGCTTACTGACAGTGTTTCTGGCCACTTCCATGGGGTTGAATTAGTTGAGGTATAAGCCTGTGCACAGTGAGTATTTCATATTCTTCCTCCGACTGCACCTCTTGTTCCAGGTCTCCCCATGGGCTGAAGCCCACTCTTGTGGTACTTTCAGCTTAACAGTTCCCACTGCTTCTAACATGGTTTCCTAAGCAGCCTTGCCAATTTGCCGTCCCTTTCTGATTGTAGCAACGGGAACTCTGGATCACTCAGGATGTAAAGGTCTGGCTATTCTGGCTACACTTGTACAATGGGAGGCCAGCCAAATCTATTGGCTGGAATCTCAGACACTGGTCACTTTTGAGGGACGAATTTACCTAAGCACAGAGTGAGACCTTCATTAGCCATGCTGCTTATAATTAAAATGTGTTGATTCCCTGTCAGAGCCATGGGCCAGAAGACTTAAGTATAATGAAAAAGAACCCCCAGAATACTTGAAAGCACTGACTCTACTGGTTGGTCCAGTGTAGCTGCAACAGAACTGTCCGTTCACCTCCTTTGTTCTGGTGTGGATTAGCAGTAAAATACTGCTAATCTGTCCTAACAGCCACATCCTATTTGTTAAGTTCCTTTCTTTTCAAGATTTATTTATTGAATTGAAAGGCAGAGTTACAGAGAAAGGGGGTGGGGGAGAGAGGAGAGAGAGCTTCCATCTGCTGGTTCACTGCCCAAATGGCCACAACAGCCAAGGCTGGGCCAGGCACAAGCCAGGAGCCAGGAGTTCCAACCTGGTCTCCCATGTGGGTGGAAGCGAACCCAAGCACGCGGCCCTCCTCCATCACTTTTCCAGGCACATTAGCAGGGGGTTGAATAGGAAGTGGAGCAGCTGGGACTTGAACAGGGGCTCAAATGGGATGCCGGTTATCACAGGTGGTGGCTTAACTCTCTGTGCCCCAGTGCCACCCTCCCTAGACTAGACATTTTTCACGTTGAATAACTTGGGAACTGAATTCTGACTTCTGGTAGGGGAGTACAGCTGCTAAAGTCTATGTGACCAAAGAACAGACTCCCAGACTGACTTCATACAGCAGATTCTTATTAGTATTCAAGAAAGACACATGATAGCTATGTCCAGGCACTCTTTATAGACATTGACTTATTTAATCCTCATAAAAACCCAGTGCAGTAGTCACACATTGTCGCTGCTTAGGAATAGGGAGATCGGCCACGACCAGTTTGCCCAGGAACGCACTAATTGTAAGTGGAAGAGCCAGGGCTAGAAGCTGGTCTTCTGGCTCCAGAACCTGTGTGTGTAACCATCACACTCCTATGCTTGGCCCTCAGCTCCACCACTGGAGGGTGAACAAGGGGTCTTCAAAAGACTCCCAGAGTGGCAGGGGTTTGGTGCAGTGGTTAAGGTGCTGCGACCCGTATCACAGTGCCTGGGTTCAAGTCCTGGCTGCTGATTTCAGCTTCCTGCTGACACAAGCTTCCAGCTTGTGGAGGGCAAGGCCCCCGTCACCCATCCACTTGGGAGACCTGGAATGAGCTCCTGGATGCTGGCTTTGGCCAGGGCACCCCAGCCACTGGAGGTATTTGGAGCGTTAACCAGCAGATACATCTCCTCTTTCCTCTTTCTTTCCATTCCCCTCCCCTCCCCTTCCCTTCTCTTCCTCTCTCCCTCCCTCTCTCTCTCTTTCTCTCTCTCTCTCTCTCGCCCTCTCTCCCTCTCTTCCTCATTATTAGGAAAATGGTGCAGTCTTATCTACGGCGCGATCCACACCCTGGCACCACCCTAGGCTCTACCCCCCCCCCCCCCACCGCTGCCATTGCTGGAAGCCAGGTGGCCACATGGCCCAACCACCAGTGTCAAGCTCCACCCCCATCCTAATGGGATTCCCTGCTCCTACTTCCCCACCCGCTGTCCATCCAGCAAAGTTTTAAAAGGACCTGGTCCTGTGTGGCTGTCTTCTCCTCTCTCTCACTCCCCTCTCTCCTCTCCTCTCCTCTCTCTCTCTTACTCTCTCTTTTTCCTTTCTCACCCCTTCCCTCTGGCCTGCTGGGTTTTCCCAATAAACTCTTTTCCTTACTCCAGTGTTTGGTGTGTTTTGTGGCGACCTTACATTGATGCCGAAACCTGGGATCTTACACTCATCAAACAAGTTAACAAAATAAAACTTTTTTAACATTTGGGGAAAATGCATATACGTGGATTTCAAAAAACTTTTGGAGCAAAATAAACTGGTCTTTTAATTCCTTCTTCCACACACTTTGTGCAGTGCGTTATCTGAAAGCGTACATATGTGTGTGCACATGTGCACACATACATGTGCGTGGGAAGGGGTAAGGAAGAGGAATTGCTCTTCAGCAATTGTCCCCCCCTTTAGGCTGGGAAGTTTCACTCTTTGCTGCTTTGATTGTTTACATTAGGAGATACTAGTTGCTTGAGGAGTTCTTTATCTTTCCAAATAGATATTATCTCTCTTCTAGAGGGACCTGGGAGTAAGTGGTTTAGAGGGGAGGGAGAGGGGCCACAGCCCGGTCACTGCACAGGTAGAATCAGCTCTAGCCTGCAAAGGGGCTGAGAGTGACACCTGTCACAAGTGAGTCTCATGCCCACCTCCCCAAACTGAGATGGAAAGTCCAGCCTCTCCCATGCTATTCTTGGGCAAAGAACCAATGAGACCCAAGCAAAGGGTTTTAAAATTGTCAGGAATAAAGTGCTCTTGTTAGATTCAGGCTGTGCTTCCAGGCGACTGAGCCTCATCCCTCGGGGCTGAGATCCAGGTCAATCTAGCCATTACCTCCAGCCAGCTGGAGGTTGACTCAACCCCTCAGGGCAGGCCCTAGTAGAGCCTTGGCTCTCTGGGGAGGGGAAGGAATGTTTGCCCAGTGCTTGCCCTACAACTGATCCCAGCTGGGCGGCTCCACAGGGAGAGGCAGCTGAGAGAAAACTGCTGCTTCTGAGCCCAGGAGAGCAGAGGGAGCAGGAAGAGGCCAGGCGGGCAGCTCAGAACTGGGCGGGCTATGGAGGGCTTGGAGCCGCCGTGAGGAACGGGTCCCTTAGAGGAAAGGAAGTCTGAGTAGAGGCAGAGTGGGCCAGGTTATCAGGAAGATAAACCTCAGGGCATCGCAGATTTCTGTTCCAAGGATTTTCTTGGCTGAACGGTGAAATCCAAAAATGAGTGACTATGCCACCTTGCCTGGTATTTTAGTCTTTTTTTTTTTTTAGAAAAATTATATATTTTTTGACAGGTAGAGTTAGACAGTGAGAGAGAGAGAGAGAAAGGTCTTCCTTTTTCCATTGGTTCACCCCCTAAATGGCTGCTATGGCCGGCGCACTGCGCCGATCTGAAGGCAGGAGCCAGGTGCTTCCTCCTGGTCTCCCATGCGGGTGCAGGGACCAAGCACCTGGGCCATCCTCCACTGCCTTCCCGGGCCACAGCAGAGAGCTGGACTGGAAGAGGAGCAACTGGGACAGAATCCGGCGCCCCAACCCGGGGTGCTGGCGCCACAGGCGGAGGATTGATTAGCTGAGTGAGTCGTGGCACCGGTGAGAAAAATTATTATTTGTATTAGTAAGGGAGAGACAGAGAAAGCTAGAGATCTTCCATCTGCAGATTCACTCCCCAAATGGCCACATTGACTGGGGCTGTGCCAGGTTGAAGCCAGGAGCCTGGAACTCCGTCCAGGTCTTCCACATGGCTGGGAGGGCCCCAAGCACTTGCGCCATCTTTTGTAGCTTTCCCAGGCACATTAGCAGGGAGCTGGATCAGAAGTGGAGCAGCCAGGACTTGAACCAGTGCTCTGGATGTGAGATTCCAGCATCACAGGCAGCGACTTAACCTGTTGCACCACAACGCAGGGCCCAGTCTGCTTTCAATAACAAAATAGCAAAGTGGGGCACCTGACACAGAAGAAAAGTCCAGGATCAGGCAGCCCCAGGACTTTGGCCTCTGGTGAGAAGCCCTGGACTGAACCACGTCACGCAGATGGCATCGTGGCCAGAGGACGTGTGAGAGGGAGAGGTCACAGCAGAGATTCAGGGTTCGGGTTCCCAGGAACTAACTGGGTCCCAGGAGAACAACATTCATCCCTTCTGAGAGCGGTGCCCACAATGACGTAAGCAGCCTTGCACTAGGCCCCGCCTCTTAAAGGCTCCACCACCTCTCAACTTGGCCACGCTGGGACCAAGCCTGCAACACACGGAACTTTCAGGACAAACCATATCCAAACTTAGCACCTGGCAAAAGGGATTTTGCAAGGATTAAAACTACAATGATGACATGGGAAGATCCCTCTAGGGGCATCTCAGTGAGCCCAGAATTCTTAAAAGTGGAGAGATTCTTCTGTGTGGTGAGACACTGGGTGGGAGAAGGGCTAACTTTCCGGGGGAAGGAGGCTGAGAACACTAGGAAGGAGACTCTCCCCTAAGACCTCCAGAAAGGACTGCAGCAGTGCTGATGGGGCTTGGCCGTGGCCCAGTGACATCTGCTCCAACTTCCACCTGGCTGTAAGATACTGAGTTTGTAGGACCCACGACACTGAGCTTGGGTTATTGTTACAGCAGCAACAGGAAACTAATGCAAGTGCCTTGCCTCACTGTAAAATCCTTTCCCCTGGACATCCAGCCACTGGTTAACAGGGGCCTGTGTCCCAGTGCAGCAGTTAAGACGTCACTCTAGACATCTTTATCCTGGATCAGAGTGCCAAGGTTAGACTGTGCCCTACTTCCGGTCCAGCTCCCTGCTGGTGCACACCCTGGGAGACTGGTGTCGGTTCAAGTGCTTGAGTCATGTGGGAGACTCAGCCATAGTTCCAGGCCCCTGGTTTCAGCCTGGCCCAGTCCTGGTTGTTATGGGCATCTGAGGAGTGAAACAGCCGATGAAAGATTTGTGTTTGTGTATGTATGTGTGTGTTAGTACTTTCCAAAAAAAAAAAAATAAGTGATGGAAATAATCTCTAAAAATATGGAAAAACTCAGAACTGTGCAACTCAAAAAGTACAGGGAGGAGGCTTGGAATCTTGTTTGCAAAGCAGTGGTCGGTGCACATAATCCACCAGCAGAGGGTGCTATGCTTCCTGTGCTGAGTTTACACAACTGGAAAACTACACAGAATTTGAACTTCAGTTTCTTTCTCTTTCCCTCATACAAACAAAATTAACCTGTACAGAAATTATAGTGTTTCTTTGAATCAAGTCTTTCAATAGCACTCACAGCTGATAACTGAAATGCTTTGACTTATTTTTGAAAAAAATAATTTTTTTAAAGATTTATTTTATTTATTTGAAAGGCAGAGATACAGAGAGGCAGATCAGAGAGAGAGAGAGAGAGAGGTCTTCCATCTGCTGGTTTGCTCCCCAGATGGCCGCAACGGCCGGAGCTGTGCCAATCTGAAGCCAGGAGCTTCTTCCAGATCTCCCACGTGGGTGTAGGGGCCCAAGGACTTGGGCCATCTTTCACTGCTTTCCCAGGCCACAGCAGAGAGCTGGATTGGAAGTGGAGCAGCCAAGACTCAAACTGGCCCCAATAAGGGATGCTGGCACTGCAGGCAGTGGCTTTACTGCCAATACCACAGTGCCAGCCCCCTCTTCCCCAAGATTAGTTTTTTTTTAATTTGTTTGAGAGGCAGAGAGACAGGATTTTCAATCTTTTGGCTTACTTCCCAAGTGCCCACAATAGCCAGGGCTGGGCCAGGACAAAGCTGGGAGCCAGGAACTCAATCTAGTTCTCCTATGTGACTTGTAGGAACCTAAGTACAGCTACCTCCTAGAACACTGGCAGGAAGCTGGGGCACAATCCAGTTTCTCTTAAAAAGTTGAAAGGATAATCACCAGCTTGCCAGTCCACACCTTGCCACCTCTACCTATTTTTTTTTATTTCTATTATTTCATGTTTCTTGAAAGGAAGAGAGAAAGAGAGAGATCTTCCGTCCACTAGTTCATTCCCCAAATTCCTGGCTGAAGCCAGGAGCAGTGAACTCATTCCGGCTCTCCCACATGGGTGGCAGGGACTCAAGTGCATCATCGCCACTTGCTGCTTCCCAGGGTGCACATTAGCAGGAAGTTGGAATCAGGAGTGGGATGGGAACTGGAACCCATGCACTGCAATATGGAATGTGGGTGTCCCAACCATTGAGCCAATGCCTGACCCCTCCACCTACTTTCTTACACAAGATTTGCTTCAGGCCTTAAAATCAGTCCCAGTAAATCCAGGATAAGTGATGAGGTTTCATCACTGCATGCTAATGTCTCACCAAGAAATGTGAAATCTTCCCCCTCTAGTACAAGCATTTGGTGCAGTGGTTAAGTTGCCACTGGGGGCGCCGCATCCTATATGATAGTACTGGGTTGGACTGCCAGCTCTTCCACTTCCCATCCAGCTTTCCTGCTAATGAGCACCCTTGCAGGCAGCAGGTGATGGTTCAAGTGCTTGGGAACCTGCCACCCATATGGGAGACCCAGATGGAGTTCTGAGCCCCAGGCTTTGGCCTGGCTCAGCCCCTACCATTGCAGGCATTGGGCAGATATAAGAACTCATGTTTTCTCTCCCTCTCCTCCTCTGTGCTTTTCAAATAAAAGTAAATAGAGGCCAACATTGTGGTGTATCTGGTAAAGCCACCGCCTGCGATGCTGGCATCTCATATGGATGCTGGTTTGATGTCCCGGCTGCTCCATTCCCAATCCAGCTCCCTGATAATGAACTTCGGTAAAGCAGCAGAAGATGGCCCAAGTGCTTAGACCCCTGCCATCCATGTGGGAGACTAGGATGAAGTTCCTGGTTCCTGGCTTCAGCCTGGCTCAGCCTTGGCCGTTGCTCCATCTGGAAAGTGAACCAGCGGATGGAAAATCTCTGTCTTGTCCTCTCTCTCTCTCTCTCTCTCTCTCTGTAGCTCTGACTTTCAAATACATAAATAAAACTTTTTTAAAAGTAAAATTTTTTTCAATGTTAAAAATAAATAAGTAAAAAATTTGTCATCCCAAGAAGTCTCCTCTCATCTTCTCCTGATTCCCCATCCTTTCCCAGCCATTCCTGGAATGTTCTGAATTTATGAGCAGTGGTTACAGGCCTTCAGAGTGGCCTGGATGCTCCCCCTGATCCGGCAGACACGTCAGCTCCCAGCCAAATTCCCGCTCGGCATCTGCAGCCAGCCTGGGAGAGGGTGGCTGGCACAGCCCGCGCCTCGGGAAGGAAGCTGGGAACAAGTAGAAAGAGGCCCAGCCCCATCACTGGGTAGCAGGCAGGGGTGTGTTTATCAGTCCCTGAGCCAGCTTCTGAGAGCTGCAGACCCAAAGGCCAGAGCCCCTCCTGCTTCCGCCGGGAGCTTTCCCTGGGGCAGTTGATGTTTTTGAGAGAGGGTGAGGTTAACTCAGACCCCTCCTCTCTGACCACTGGAGTTTACTCCCAGACTGGCTGAAGGCTGTGCAAGTCCACATTCTCTGTCTGTAACCTTGATGGAGCCCGAGCTCCTAATGCCAGTTGAGACCCACGGCAGCCTAGAAGAGAACAAGGCCAGAGGGGTCAGTGGAATCATTAATCTGGGGAGGGAGACACTCTGCCCCAAGGATCTCCAAGTCCACACCAGAAGGGCAGAGCGTGGGTCTGAGGCCACACTTCATCTTGGCCCCGTGTACCTCAGCCCTCAGAGGCCACAACGGAGCAAGGAGAGGTTTGTCTATGAAGGGTGAAAGGAAGTGAGGACGCTTGAACACGCATTCTGTTTTCCTCTGCCAGCACAGGCCAGGGCCAAGAAGCTCACTGCAGGGGCCTGCACTGTGGCATAGAAGGTTAAGCCTCTGTCTGCCATGCCAGCATCCCATATGGGTGCCAGTTCTAGTCCCGGCCGCTCCATTTCCCATCCAGCTCTCTGCTATGGCCCGGGAAAGCAGTGGAAGATGGCCCAAGTCCTTGGGCCCCTGTACCCATGTGGGAGACCTGGAAGAAGCTCCTGGCTCCTGGCTTCAGATCAGCCCAGCTCTGGCTGCTGCAGCCATCTGGGGAGTGAACCAGCAGATGGAAGACCTCTCTCTCTGTCTGCTTCTCCTCTCTTTATCTAACTCTGACTTGCAAATAAATAAATAAATCTAAGGGAGAAAAGAAAGAAAGAAAGAAAGAAAGAAAGAAAGAAAGAAAGAAAGAAAGAAAGAAAGAAAGAAAGAAAGAAAGAAAGAAAGAAAGAAAGAAAGAAAGAGGGAGGAAGGAAGGAAGGAAGGAAGGAAGGAAGGAAGGAAGAAGGGAGGAAAGGAAGAAAGAAAAAGTAAAAGAAGAAGAAACTCGCCACAGCTACACACAAAGCAGCCTGCCTCCCTGCCCCGCTCGGGGCACACAGGTGAATGATCACATCTTCAGAGGCACCAGAACTGGAAGGAATCCAGGAGAACATCCTGTTCCGTGACTCACAGAGCCCTAGAACTGAAAATAGCTTTCAGGGGCAAGCATTTGCCCTCGCAGTTACAAAGCCAGCCAGGACTGCCGCATCCCACCTGAGAGTGACTGGGTTTGATTCCCGCCTCTGTTTCTGGCTCCAGCTTCCTACTGATGCAGACCCTGGGAGGCAGCCCCAGGAGCAGAGTTCTCGCCATCCACGTGAGACCTGGATTGATTTCCCCTGCTCTTGGCTTTGTTGTGCGAATGGGGGAGAAAATCGGCAGAGGGAGCTCTCTCTTACTCCCTATGTCTCTGCCTCCCTGTCTGGTTCTCAAACAAATATTTCAGAAAAGAGAACTCAGTAACTAAAATAGCCTTCAATTATGCAGGGGGTTGGGATGGGGAGGATGGGCAAGGAGAGAAACTGCCTCCCCCCACCACCCCTCCTCCACTCAGAGCTTTGTTTTTATTTTTCATACATGCCATTTGTTTTTAAATATTACATCACTAAAAGATTGTGTTACTGGGGGAAAAGGTCTGAAAACCACCCATCATAGCCAATTCCTCACGTTAAACGAGAAAAGCGAGTCTGACAGGTGAATCACTCCTCGGACAGAGCGTCCAAACCAGGACTCAGGTCTGCAGAGCCGGCTAGGCGGCACCGCGTGGTGCCGAGCAATACGGCATTCTCTCGGCCCCCCAGCCCACCTTCATGGGTAGAGCTGCACTGAGCTATTGCACCGTCCACTTAGAGGCTGCTTTCTGGAGAAGACACCTTGTGACTCCGCTCTCACCAACAGAGCGGAAGCGGGGCTCGGGCTCACACAAGGAAAAGGCTGTTCCTTCACTCTTCCCTACCCTTTCTTTGGCACACAAGAGAGAGCCCTCTCCCCTGCAGTCTCCTTCCCTCTTCCACCTTGTCATGTCAGTTGCCATTCTGGTTCTAATTCATGGTTTAGGGGTGGGAGAGAAGGGGCATAAGAGGTACAACAGGCTTCAAAACATTTGTGAAAAACGGAATTAGAAGATAAATTGGAGCTGGCGCTATGGAGTACTGGGTAAAACCGCTGCCCACAGAGCCGACATCCCATATGGATGCCAGTTCGAGTCCCGGCTGTTCCAATTCCAGTCCAGCTCTCTGCTATGGCCTGGGAAAGCAGTAGAAGATGGCCCAAGTCCTTGGGCACTTGCACTTACATAGGAGACCTGGAAGAAGTTCCTGGCTCCTGGCTTCAGATTGGTGCAGCTACGGCCACTGAGGCCAATTGGGGAGTGAACCAGCAGATGGAAGACCTCTCTCTCGCTCTGTAACTCTGCCTTTCAAATAAAATAAATAAATCTTTTTTTTTTTTTAAAAGAAGTTAAATTTACTTTGATGCCAAAAATGGAATTCTATGCATAATTTCTTTTTTTAAATAAAGCTTTTTAAAACAAAAAGGTTCATTTATACATTTAAGAGAGAGAGAGAGAGAGGTGTCTCCCACCCAATGGTTCACTCCCTAAATGGCTGCAATGTCCGGTGCTGGGCCAGACCAAAGCCAGGAGCCTCATCCGGGTCTTCCACACGGTGCAGGGATCCAAGCACTTGGGTGGTCCTCTGCTGCTTTCCCAGATGCATTAGTAGGGAGCTGGATTAGTGGCAGAGCAGCTATTGGACTCGAACCCATGGCCATATGGGATGTCAGGGCTGCAGATGGTGGCTTTATCCACTACACTACGATGCCAGCCCCTACAGTTTCTTCAAAAACTTTTTGAAGTTTCCCGATATAGCCATAAGTCAGCTTCTACCATACGCATGGGGACATACCTTAGACACTGACGAGAAGAAAAAGGACTTGGTCTCTGGGTGACTTTTTGAAGCAGAACCATCTGCATGCCTTGCACCTTTCTCTTTCTTGGAATATTTATAAGTCAGAATAAACTACATTGTTTGAGCACTGGAGTAATTGTATGTCTTTTGTTACAGTAGCTATATTATTTATCCATTACTAGGTAACAAATTACCCCAAAACTCAGCAGTTTCAAACAGAAAGTATTTATTATCTCTTCTTAAAGATTTATTTATTTGAAAGGCAGAGTGACAGAGTGAGGCGTGGAGAGACACAGAGTCAGAGACACAGAGATCTTCCATCTACTTCCCAAATGGCCACAATGGCCCAGGTTGAGCCAGTCCAAAGCCAGGAGCCAGGAACTCCATCTGGGTCTCCCACAGGGGTGCAGGGGCCCAAGCACTTGGACCATCTTCTGCTGCTTTCCCAGGTGCATTAGCAGGGAGCTGGATCAGAAATGGAGCAGCCAGGATTGGAACCTGCCTCAGATATGGGATACTGGCATCACAAACAGCATCTTAACCTGCTGCACCACAACACCAGCCCCCAGCAAGCATTTATTGTTATAGTTTCTACGGGTCAGGAATTGGGAGGGCTTATGTCTCAGGGCCTCTCATGAGGTTGCAGCCAGGGTGTTGGCAGGGGCTACAGAAGCAATCATCCAGGTACCTGAGTAGTGCGAGACTATCCTCTCCCAAGCTCCCAGGGCTGTTCTCGGAGCCCTCAGTTACTTTCCCTGGACTTGTCCACACACACGTGTTTAGGACATGACCCCTGCCTTTCCCTGGAGCTAGTGACGAAAGAGAGAGGAGAAAGACTGACCAAGAAGGAACATGCAGTGTATTTTCATGGCCCGGTCTCACCTCCACCTCATTCTTTGTACTAGGAAAACGATCAAAGTCCAGGCCCGACTCCAGGGCAGGAGCACAACAAGGCTCTAGAGATGGGCACGTGACATGGCAGCTAAGTCGCTGCTTGCAGCGCTCACATCCCAGATCAGAGGGCCTGGTTTGAGTCCAAGCTTCTTTTTTGTAAGGTTTATTTATTTATTTCAGATGCTGAGTTACAGAGAGAGAGAAAGAGCGACAGAGACAGACGTCTTCCATCCACTGGTTCACTCCCCAAATGACCACAACAGCCAAAGCTGGGTCGATCCAAAGACCTGGGCTGATCCAAAGCCAGGAGCTTCCTTCTGGTCTCCCACATGAGTTCAGGGGCCCAAGCACTTGGGCCATCTTCCACTGCCATTACCAGGGGGCCAGATCAGAAGTGGAGCAGCCAGGACTCGAATTGGCGTTCACACGGGATGCCGGCACTGCAGGAGGAAGCTTCACCTGCTACCTCACAGCGCCGGCCCCGAGTCCAAGCTTCTGATCCAGCTTCCCAGAACTGCACATGCTGGGAGGCAGCAGGTGATGGCTCAACAACTTGGGTCCCTGCCACTTATGTGGGAGACCCTGATTGAGTTCTAGCCTCCTGGCTTTTGGCTGACCTGGCCCTGGCTGTTTGGGCATTTGGGAACTAAACCAGTGGATGGAAGGTCTCTCTCTCTCTCTCTCTCTCTCTCTCTCTCTCTCTCTCTCTTTCCGCCTTTCAAATAAAATGTAAATAAACACGTTTTTTAAAAAAGTGAAGACAGTAGCCTAGTCTGTATCCCAATTCATGCATTATGTCTACCAACTCCTAGTCCAACGCCTCTTCAGAGCTGTGATGCTTCCTGGGGTAGTCTAAGAACAATAATCATTAATATCTGTCCCTCATACACCCCTCTGGAGTGGCTTCTACAATAGCCCTCGTTTCACAGTTGAGGAAATTGAGGTTTAGCAGGGTGGACCCCTTGCCAGACCTAACCACCGTACTAGTGTTGGGGAAAGAATGTTTTGGGAGAGAATCAAGTTTGGTTGGAAGTCTGGGGCCAACAGTAATCCTCCACAAACTGTAGTGAGGTCTAAAGTGGAGCCATACTGAGTACGGAGCTTGGTGCCCAGTGTGTGTGTGGGGGGGGGGGGTCAATAAGAGGTGGTGCTGGAGTCGGTGTCGTGGTGCAGCAGGTTAAGCTGCTCTTGCATCCCAAACCAGAGTGCTGGTTCAAGTCCCGGCTGCTCAGCTTCCCAGCCAGCTTCCGCTGGCAGTCCTAGGAAAAGCAGAGGATGACCCACATGCTTGTGCCCCTGCCACGCATGTGGGAGACCCAGATGGAGCCCAGGACTCCCAGCTTTGACCTGGCCCAACCCTGGCTGTTGCAAACATTTGCAAAAGTGAACCAGCGTTGGAAGATCTCTCTCTTACTCCCTGTCTCTCCCCGACCCTGCCTGCTGCCCCTTGTCAATCTACCTTTCAAATAAGTAAATAAAAGATGGTCCTCTCCCCTCCTAGACTTTACTCTGGTCCGCAGTGTCACACATGAGATGGTTCTGCTCCAGCTAGAGGACTGGCTTTCCTCCAGGAAGCCAGAACAAAGCAGGGCTGTGCAGAATTCCTGGGAAACCAGGTCAACCTGAGCCTCAGAGCATCTGTTCCTCCCAGCCTCCCCTGGTGCCTAGGAAAAGCATCCGGGGATATTTAACCAATGCTTTGGGAAAAGCCTCTGCACCATTCCAGAAGCGGCCCTGCCCCTGGAGAGAGAAGGGATTTTCTGCTCGGTCAGGGATAACGCCTTCCTCTCCTGTCAGACGTCCCCTGTGGGCTGCCAGGAGGCAAATGGCTTCTTCACTTTTCTGGAGAACCTGATCTGGGGGCACTGCGGGGAAGATTATGAATACTTTTAGCCAAGAGTTGCATCGATCTCCCAAAATAATCCTGCTTCTGAGATCTCTGGGGTACCTGGACAGTGGAAGGCTGGATACTTAAAAGATGGAAAGAGAGCCAGTGTTGCGGCTTAGCTGGGAAAGCCACTGCCAGGGACGCCAGCATCCAGTATGGGCGTTGGTCCAAGTCCCGGGTGCTCCACTTCTGATCCAGTTCCCTGCTAATGGCCTGGGAAGAGCAGGGGAAGATGGACCAAGTGCTTGGGCCCCTGCACCCAAGTGAGAGACCTGGATAAAGCTCTTGTCTCCTGGCTTTGGTCTGGCCCAGCTCCAAATTGCCAACACCAGGGGAATGAACAAGTGGATAGAAGGTCTTGAGCTTTCTCTTCCTCTCTCTTTCAAATAAGTAAATAATTTTTTAAAAAAAATTTCTTTTTATTTGAGAGGTAGAGTTACAGACAGAGAGGGAGAGACAGAGAGGGGTCTTCTATCTGCTGGTTCACTCTCCAAATGGCCGCAACGGCCGGATCTACATCCATCCAAAGCCAGGAGCCAGGAGCTTCCTCAAGGTCTCCCATGCAGGTGCAAGGGCCCAAGTACTTGGGCCATTTTCTACTGCTTTCCCAGGCCATAGCAGAGAGCTGGATTGGAAGAGGAGCAGCCAAGACTAGAATCAGCACCCATATGAGATGCTGGTGCTGCAGGCGGAAGATTAACCTACCGTGCCACAGTGCCAGCCCTAGTAAATAAATCTTTTTTAAAAAAAATAGAAGGACCTCATCTGCCCAAAATACCACAAATAATTCTCAACCCCTTTACCAAATCACAGGTGCTTCCAACAAAAACTCTTCTCTTTAAAAATAAAGAGGTTTGGGAAAATATTGTGATAATTCATCTAATTTTGAAGTATGGCATGCTAACTTGAGGTTAATTAATGTTTTACAGTCAACCATGGCTAGCACTCTTTTCCATATTTCAGGGCTGGATTGAGAGGCCCATGGAAGAAAGTAGCTTAGTAAGGGTGAGACTGGCGATTAGGGTCTCTGCCCCATGTTCTACCATCGATGTGGCTGCCTCTCCCCAAAGTGTTTTTTCCAATGATTGCAAGGCCTTAAAACGAGCGGGCTCATAGGGACATATAAGAGGGTGGTATGTGGGGCCAGCGCTGTGGCATAGCCGGTAAAGCCTCTGCCTGCAGTGCCAGCATCCCATATGGGTGCCAGTTCAAGTCCTGGCTGCTCTACTTCCGATCCAGCTCTCTGCTATGGCCTGGGAAAGCAGTGGAAGATGGCCCAAGTCCTTGGGCCCCTGCACCTGCATGGGAGACCCGGAAGAAGCTCCTGGCTCCTGGCTTCTGATTGGCACAGCTCTGGCCATTGTAGCCAATTGGGGAGTGAACCAGCAGATGGAAGACCTCTTTCACTCGACCTCTCTCTCTCTCTCTGCCTCTCCTTCTCTCTCTGTGTAACTGACTTTCAAATAAATCTTAAAAAAAAAAAAAGGATGCTGTGGCTGTGCAGCAGGAATAAAGTGATTAGAAGTTCTTGTAGGGCTTAGTTTTACCTTTCCCTCTTTCCAGAGAAGATGCAGAAACATAATTCGATTTTTAATTTCTTGCGTGTATTTGAATATTTATCCCATCATCCTCTTTAATCATTTCAGCTTTTTTTTAAAAAATTATTTATTTATTTGAGAGAGAGAGAGAGAGGATCTTTCATCTGCTTTTTCACTCCCCAAACAGCCACAATAGCCAGGCTAGGCCATGCTGATGCCAGGTCTCCGATGTGGGTGGCATCCAAGCACTTGGACCATCCTCTGCTGCTTTCCCCAGCACATTAGCAGGAAGCTGGATCAGATGCAAAGTAGCCAGGACTCAAGCCAGCGCTCTGCTGCAGGATGCAGAGACTTAACCCATTGCGCCATTACATTGGCTCTCAATTCCCTGCTCAGGAAAATGCCCGGACACCTCTTCCTGTCCCACACAAAGCTGAGTGTATGAACATCATCTGGCATGGCAGGGGTGTGGCTGGGTGACAGATCTAAGGGGACTGACATGATGTGAGAAGTCAGTGTGTCTTCAACAGGACCCTCCAGTCGAGGGAGGCACAGGCCTGACCCAGCGCTTCTAAAGAAACCCAGAGAAAAGCCCTTCCTGCAGGCCTATGTACCGCAGCCTAAGCCACCATCTGAAGCACTGCCCCTGAGAGACTGGGGAGGGATACAACCCTGTTTCCAAGCCTCAGGAGAGCTTACCGGCATCTCGTCTGATGACAACGGTCACGATGCACACAGGTGTCACCTGAAAGGTCACTGCCCTGCCCGTCCAGCTCTGGCTCCAGAACATGAAAGCATCTTCTAGACATTCCCCACTGAGGTTGTCTTTAGGCTGAGAAGGAGTGCGATGGAGAGCTGTTCTCCACCTCCTATCAATTTCCCCTTCAAAGGCTCTCACACAGTCGGCACTACTGGCACCTAGCAGGAGCCGTAAGGCCCTTCTTCAGGCCCGCCCTTCGCACCTCTCCCCTGGGCCAATGACTAGAGAGAACTATTGGGTAAGTAACAAATACACACACCTGCTTTGCTCATAGACTGTGTTTCACAGCAGCTTTAGATTCACAGCAAAACTAGAGTTAGAGAAATCTCCAATACCTCTCCTGCCATGCATAGCGAACCCCACAACCAGCACCCTTCACCGGAGAGGTACGTCTGCTTTCCTTGATGACCCTACACAGACAGCAGCCTCACCCCGAGTTCACAGCTTACATCAGCATTCACTCTTGATGTTGAGCATTCTAAGTGTTCGGACAAATGTGTGTTGACACGTTCCCACCATTAGAGTATCACATGGAGGAGTTTCATGCCCTAAACATCCTCTGTACTCCACCAATTTATCCCCTTTCACCAGCCCCTGGCAAACACTGATTTTTTTTATTGACTCTGTAGTTTTGCCTTTTCCATTACAGCATACAGTTGGAATCATACAGTGTATAGTCTACACAGTTTCTCCACCTCTACACTGTACCTACAACATGGCTTAAGTTGCATGGTTACTTAATTCACATGCATGCACAACACAGTAAGTTCCAAAAACATGTATTGAACCAAAGGCTAGAACCACAAAAAGTGGTCCACACCCTTTAAAAACAAATCTCTTAGGAAAGAGGGCTCAGGAAGGAATTGAGCTCAGAAAATCATAATTGTCTTTATAATCTTGTCACATACTGCACCGTAGATGCCAAGTGATAAAAGAGATTTGGAGACAGAAAATGGCTAAAAGAGAGGACCACAGAAGAGGTGGGTCTTTAATCTGCCTCTTGCAAAATATTTGTCAGGCACAGAAGGAAGATGGACACTCCAAACGGAAGGAACAGCATGTAGGAAATGACAGTCAGGAGGGAATACACAGTGCTCAAGGAACAGTGACCATGGTCAAACACTTGTGGGCTGATGAATAGTGTGGGGAGAGGAGATGCAGGAAGACAAGCATAGGCTAGACTCATAGGCCTTGAATGCCACCCTGTAGACTGGAGCTCTCTTCTGTCGGCACCAGAGACCAGTAAAAGTTATTAAGCAAAGGGAATTAATATTCAGACTTAGGTTTTAGAGAAATAACCGTGGAGCTGGCCTGCGGAATGGACCTGAGAGTAAATCAAATCAGAGCATTATTTCTCTCAATAACTGTGGGAGAACTGGGCGGGGGGGGGGGGGACAACGTATATTAAAGTGAAGATTTCTGGGGCCCATCCTCTCACTACTGGATCATAAACTCTGGGCTCAAGGCCTGGGGAATCTGCCTATGTTACATCTCTACCATCAAAGACATTCCTGTGGGCTTTGAAGTCTAAGATACAGAATCAGAGAGGCCGGTTAGGAGGCTTTTACAACTGTCCAACTAATAGATGAGTTGGGTCCGTACACGCCGATGCCACTGCAGACTAGCTCACAAAGAAGAATAATTAAGTGCTAACTTAGTCTGCTGGCCTCCATGTTTGTGGGTGCGTGTGTGGGGAGGGGAGGGTACTGCAATAATCTGGGGAAAAAACGTGTGTGCTGAACATGCAGACTTTTTTTTCTTGTCATTCCATAAACAGTACAAATGACAACTATTTACATAGCATTTCCATTGTATTACGTTTGCTTAGAAAACTCCAGATGATTTAAAGCATTGGGGAGGGTTGCACAGGTTTCAGGCAAATGTCATTTACAGAAGGGACTTGCGCACGGAGAGATTTTGATATCTGAGGGACGTCCTGGGAGGGAGGGCTGCATTTATTCCAGCCTTCTCCGTGACCATCTGATACTTTAAATAGCAAGGCAGGCGTGTGCATAGCCTCATTGGGGTGTTCCGGATTTCCTGGAGTCAGATAAAGCCTTTATCTTCAGTTAACAGATGGAAGAGAGAGATAGGCGTTTCGCAGGAGAACCGTGGCATTCTTGCATGTGCTTGTATGCATTTGTTTGCATGTGCTTGCATGGGCTTGCGTGCTCGATTAGGGTCTCCTCCCGCACTCCGAGTCCCCAGAGCAGGACCTGCTGGCTCCGAGGACGCCGATACAGCTTCTGGGTGAGTGTGTTCCCCATGGAGAAGCTCAAGGCCAGTGCTTTCTGGGGAAAAAAAAGAAAAGAAAAAGCCTTAAGACAAAAATGAAACAAACGATCCAACATCACGTTAAAAAAGAAGAAAAGAAAAAAACAGAATCTCGGCCGGGGACTTCAGATCTGGTCAATCCCTAAACAGGTGACAGGTGCTGCAGGGCCTGCCCCGAGGCACTGGGTTGCTTCTGCTTGGGGCAAGCCGGCCACCTCCAGCCCTGGGCCCGCCTCCCCTCGTCCGCACGCCGGGCTAGCCCGGACAAGGACCTCGGACAGAGCCGGTTCCAGACCTGGAGAGCGTGGGAGCGCGCCAGCCGCCCCCCGGGACTCGGCTGCTGCCGGAGCTAGAAGAACGTCAGGTGCGGACGGGTCTGCGGGCGGAAGACCGGGAAGCCCTAGAGCGGCGCGCTTCCCGCAGCGTCAGCGGGAGTTTCCCGGGTCCGGGAGCCGGGAAGCGCCCAGAGCGCCGACAGACTCCCCCAGCAGGGGGGCGGGAGCGGGCCCCGCGGAAACACAGCCCGGGGTGGGGGGCGGGCAGGAGCAAGGCTCCCATTGGCCGGAGGGCGGCTGACGGGCAGGGGGCGGAGTTTCCCGGGGTTGGGGTGGGGGGACTGTAAAAGGACGGGGGCGTGCGCGGCCGGGTGTCACTTTCGGGATCCCAGCTGCCCGCTCACCTCCGCGCCGAGCCGCCCAGGAGCTCCTGCCCGCGGCGCTCCGCATCGCACCCCCCGCCCCAGCCCGGCCACTGCAGCCCGGAGCCCTCCGTGAGTCCCCTCCGCGGACTTCCCTGCGGTCCGTTGCCTCCTCTTCCCGCTTTGGGACTCCGGACCCCAGCCTCGCCGCAGCCCCCCGCTCCTGGGAGAGGCGGCCGCGAGCCCCGCACCGGCCCCTTGCTGCAGACTCGCGCGTCCCCCGCCGCCCGCGCCCGCTTGCCCGAGGGAACTCGCGGACACCTCCTTGATGCACCCATTCCAGTGGTGTAACGGTGAGTCCCGAGCTGGGGGCAGCCAGGGGTCCCGGTGCGACTGGACGCCCGGCGGAGGGGGTCCCGGCGCTGCTGTGTGCAGCGCGGGCTCAGAGACAACGTTGAGGGGGGAACGCCGGCGCCTTCTGGGGGTCTCCGGGCTGGGCGGCGGAGCTCGGGGGGCGTGGGAGCCGGGGGGCTGCTTGCCTTTGTGTGGCCGGCTCTGCTCCGACACCCGCTGCCCCTTGCCTTTGTGCGTTCCAACTCGGTTCTTTGTTGTGGTTGTCGGCGAATGAGGTCCGCGCCGGGGCTGGGATCTCCTCCTAGAGGGAGCTCAAGTTCCCGGCCCGAAACTTTGCAGGCTGCTCTAAACACGTACACGGAGCGGCGTGCGGGCCCGGCGCGGCGCGGTGGGGCGTCCGCGCGCGCTCTTTGTTGGCTGTGTCCGGGCAGCCCCGTGGAAGGCGCTGGCCGAGAGCGCGCCGCTGGGTTGCACGCGTGGAGTCTCGCACCGGCCGCGGCTCTCCCGGGGACGCCGGCCTGGCGGGGGCTTGGGTGTGCTCCTGAGCCCCGTGGGTGCCCGCGCTTCCGCTCCGCCTCCCCCCGCCCCCAGGCCTGGGCAGTGCTGCTGAGTTAGTGCATCTCACCTGAGGCCTTTTAGTGGTCCAGGTGACACGGGTTGGGGTTGGGTCTGGTTCCTGCGGCTCACTCCGGACCCGCCCGCCCCTCCCTCAAGGGTCCTGGAGTGCGTTTCTCCAGCACTTGGGTAGTTGCGGGGGGGGGGGGGGGGGAGGCGGGGAAGCAGCTGGCCTTCTGTTTGAGTGAGGCAGCCTGGCTAGTTACAGGGTAAAAAAAAAAAAAAAATCCATTCTGGAGAGTCGACTCCTGCCAGATCTTGGATTAATTATTTCAAGAGGCTTTTGTTTTAGGGCAAGGTTTGGGCAGCATGTGTGTGAGTGTCCCCATCCCCCCTTCTTCCTCCTTTTGCTGGTCGGATCTAATTTCCTGAAAACGACCCAAGCTGTGTGCGATAGGCGGGCGATGTGGGAGGGGGGGCGGGGGAGTGGGCTGGGGGTGGGGGACGGCAGGGTGCACCCCAGCCTGGGAAAGATTCCCGTTGGCTGGGAAGGAGCAGCAGTTCCCAGATCCACTGGTCTTCCTTGGCCAGCCCTTCTCTGACGTCATCTCTGCTCCCAGCCCGCCAGCTGAGGGAGAGTTCTGATGTCAAGGCTTTCATAGGTTGGCAAGACAATGGGACACAGACTCCCGGGCGAGGGGAGCAGGACTGAGGGGCTGCTGTCTGCCACACTGCTGCGCACCCCTTCCAGGCTGGCTGCTTTGTCTCTTTAGCTGGGGAGATTTTGTCCCTCTCCGTTCAGAAAACATGTGAGGCCGCCCCCCTTAGTTAACTGCTTTACAGGGAAAACTTACTCCACTGTCAGCTTTTGAACAGTACACCCTGTTTCCATTTCTCTTTGATACCACAAGTTGAACATCACAGAACTCCAAATGCTCTAAAATCCTGCAACTCTGTGAGCATCCAGCCTGATGCCACAGGTGGAAAATTCCACACCATAAGACTTCAGTGCGTGCACAACACTGAAACCCTGTGTGTAAAATTGCCTGCAGGCTCTGTGTAGATGGAGCATGAATGAATTTCCTGCTGAGAGTTTGGTCTCATCGTGTATATGCAAATAGTCCCAGGTCTGGAGGGAAAAAATTCAAACATCTGAAACACTCCAGCATCTTAGAAAAGGGATACTCAACCTGTAAGTGGATACCTCCACTTAACTCGCGAAGCTTTTTATCCCATAAAGTCCCAGGCTGGCTTAATCTTGGAGTCCCAGGGAAAGCTTCTGTCAGGGCAAGATGGTAGAGATAGAGTGAGCTGATGCCTGCAGGACCCAGTGCGCCTGCAAAGTACACACACATCCCCTCTGCAGGGCCCACTGCCACTGCACTGCAGGTGCAGAACCAGACATCGAGAAAGTTTCTCTGAGACCAGGAAGATGCCAAGATCCAGCTCATAGAAGGTGCACGGGAGACCCTAGGCAGATAAGGGGTTCTGCCACCCTGTGGCATCAGATGTTGCTGAGGCAGGAGATGCAGAGACAGTGGGGCCGAGGGCCTCTTTGGTGTTGAGAATTTAGTTTTGGGAAGGAGGTGATGAGACCCTTTCCTGGTGTACACTGAAGGTCTTCCCTTTCTAGCCAGTCCACCAGTGTGTCTTCATGGAAAAATGGATCTTCTTTGGTTTGCAAAGAGAGTAATTGTTTGAGTGGGGAAGGCTGGCAAAAACTACTTAAATTTTTTTTTTTTAATCTTATTTGAAAGGCAGAGTTAAAGAGAAGAGAGGTAGAGAGAGAGAGAGAGAAGAGAGAGAGCTCTTCCATCTACTGGTTTACTCCTTAAATGGCCACAGCAGCTGGGGCTGGGCCAGGTCAAAGCCAAGAGCCTGGAATTCCATTCAGGTCTCCCCCGTGGATGCAGGGGCTCAAGCACTTGGGCCATCTTCCGCTTCTTTCCTGGGTGCATTAGCAGGGAGATGGATCAGAGATGGAGCAGCCAGAACTTGAACGAACTGGTACTCCTAGGAAATGGGCATCACCATGGGTAGCTTCACCCTCTGTGACATAACATGCCCTCTACTCCCCCCAACTGAAAACTACTTTTCTAACTGCCGCAGGAGCCTAGAAGCAAGGGCTTCCTGTTGGACACAGCACAGTTTAGCAGGTCATTATTCTTTAATTTCGAATCCATCAGAAAGTCTTTCGGAACAAGCACTTCTTTTACTTTCTGTTTTCCCCCGTGTCTAGGTCGGTGCATAAAGCAGGCTCTCAGCAAAGCTTGTTGCTTGACTGGTGACCCATTCGCTGAGGGCAGCTTCTGGGCAGTTTTCCCAAACCTCAGCCTCCTTACTGTGAAATAGGAGCTTTTGTCCAGAGGACCAGGTTGTTTTGAGAAAACGGGGAGTTATTTATCTATTAACTAGTTATTGAAAACAAGCCAAAACAGTAGGCGAGGCGAGACACCGAGAATATAAAAGTCGGAGTCCTTGTCCTCAGACCTTGGAGGATTCAGGCTGGTTTAAAGGGTGGAGCGTACTTAGTGGCTCTTAGCTTTGTCTTCAGGATTATACACGCGTCTCTTCTAGGGTACCTCACTTCCCGTGATGCAAACCTTTTTGTCTGCTTCCCTTCGTGGTAAGATCACCCAGTCATTCCTCTCTGCTTGTTTATCTCGTCTGTCATCATGCGATTGTATAATCAATGCTTAATGCATGTTTGAGTTCAAGTTAAGTCGATGCTAGGAGCACTGGCAATGTAAAGACAGGTACTGAGTAAGCAAGAGCCAGAACAACCGGTGCAGGTTTGAGAGCTGTAGGCTTAAGGGAAAGAAGCAAGGGGGTCTTTGGACTCTTACAAAAGGCCAGGCTTGGCCAGTGGCAGAAAGGGAGAGGGAGTTCCAGGCAGGGAAAGCTGGGTGGACAGTGGCATGCAGACTGACCCACATGGTGTGGTGTTGGAGAATGTGGGGTGTGAAGCTGCAAGGGGACAGGGTGCATGTCTGGGAGGACTGAAAAATATGTGATAAACTGAATGGAGAATGTGTCCAGTGTGCGGGTTAAGTGGGAGGAGAAGGAACTAGATACAGGACATCAATGGGGATACAATGATATGTAATCAGTGCGTGAAGTAGAGAGGTGTGTGTGGTCTGAGAGGTTTGAATGGAGGCTCATTGAATAGTCACCAGGTAGATGCAAGGCGTGAAGAGAAATGAGATGTATGATGTGAAAGTTGACTTCCAGCGGGTTAAAGCCCTGGCCTAGAAGTGCTGGCATCCCATATGGGCACCGGTTCTTGTCCCAGCTGCTCCTCTTCTGATCCAGCTCTCTGCTATGGCCTGGGAAAGCAGTGGAAGATGGCCCAAGTCCTTGGGCCCCTACACCTGCGTGGGAGACCCGGAAGAAGCTCCTGGCTCCTGGCTTCTGATGGGCGCAGCTCCGGCCATTGTGGCCATCTGGGGAGTGAACCAGCAGATGGAAGACCTCTCTCTCTCTCTCTCTCTGCCTCTCTCTATAACTCTATCTTTCAAATAAATAAAATAAATCTTTAAAAGTTGACTTCCAGGCTTTGGCGCCACTTTCTGCTGAGCCATGGTGGCAGGAGTAAACACAGCAGAGTTCTGAGTCTGTTGATGGATAATGGCTCCCAACAGAGATGGCAGGGAGTACCTAGACCCAGGCTTGAGTGCACAGGCTTTTGGAGTGAGGCATTCTTAGCTGGGTGAAGATTATTTAGTGATTGAGAGTTTCCCATTGGTGGGGGGAAGTAGTATTCTCACTGTGACATCAGAAAGATTAAATTGGGGGACAGGCACTGTAGTAGACTAAGCTGGTTCATGTCCTGGCTGCTCCACTTCTGATCCAGCTCTCTGCTATGGCCTGGGAAATTAGTAGAAGATGGCCCAAGTCCTTGGGCCCCTGCACTCACGTGGAAGACCCAGAAGAAGCTCCTGATTCCTAGCTTCAGATTGGCTTGGCTCCAGCCATTGTGGCCATTTGGGGAATGAACCAGTGGATGGAAGACTTCTCTCAGTCTGACCCTCTCCCTGTCTGTAACTCTGGCTCTTAAATAAAATGAAATAAAATCTTAACATGTATTTTTTTAAAAGATTAAATTGGTAGCATGTGCTCAAGTTTTACAGGTGTATGTATGGTAAACTGTCACTTTCTCATTAGCCAAAAATCTTTTTTTTAAAGATTTACTTATTTGAAAGAGCCACAGAGAAAGACAGACAGAGAGGTCTTCCATCCGCTGGTTCACTCCCAGGATGGCCGCAACGGCGGGAGCTGCGCCAGTCTGAACCCAGGAGCCAGGAGCTTCCTCCAGGTCTCCCACGTGGGCGCGGGGGCTCAAGGACTTGGGCCATCTTCTGCTGCTTTCCCAGGCCATAGCAGAGAGCTGAATTGGAAGTGGAGGAACCAGGACTCGAACCAGCACCCATATGGGATGCCAGCGCTGCAGGCGGCGGCTTTACCCGTTACTCCACAGTGCTGGCCCCAAAGATTCTTCTCATTCTCTCTCTCCAGCTATCTCAGCCACGGTCTCTTTCGGGCTGTTCTCTTTCTCACTACAACATGGCTACCACATTCTAGATTTCCTGGGATGGCATGGCTGCAAATCTTTCCAGTGAATGTCTTTGTCTCTTTGCCCAGAACTTAGGCTTCACATCAAATACTGGCAAGTGAGGGGTGACTACTATAGTTGGTGACCAGTCTGGATTTATCACGACTTACGTGAAAAGGGAAGTACATAGCCACTTTTTATTATTTATTTGTTTGTTGATTGATTGATTTGAAGGGCAGAGCTACAGAAAGAGAAAGAGAATCTTCCATCTGCTAATTCACTCCCCAAATGGCTGGAACAGCTAGGGCTGGGCCAGGCCAAAGCCAGGAGGCAGGAGCCAGGAACTCCATCCCTGTCTCCCATGTGAATGGCAGAAGCTCAAGTACTTTAACCATCCTCCACTGCTTCCCAGGAACACCAGCAGGGAGCTGGATTGGAAGCAGAGCAGCAGGGACTCAAATTGGGGCTCCCATCTCAGATGCCAGCTCTGCAAGCAGTGGCTTAACCCGCTGTGCCACAATGCCCAGCCCCCATGGAGCCACTTTGAGAAATGGCTCACCAGTGCTTCTCAACTTGAGTGTACATGGGAATCAACTGAGGATCTTGTTAAAATGTAGATTCTGATTCATTCATCTGGAGAGAGGGCCAGGGAGAGTCTGCATTTCTAATAAGCTCCCTGGGATGTCATGGGCACCGTAGCAAGGTTTGGGTAGAAAGGCGGAAGGTGACCAGTGAGGGAGGAGGCTGCAGTTCCCCACCCCCATCTGCTGCCACTCTTTGGAATGCTGACCGGGTCTTGGAGTGAACAATTTCTATTCTAGTCCTGGCACAGCTTGTCTTCTAGAGCAGGTGGCTTAATAATGACAAATGACCTTTGCAATTATACTTTGTAATTTACAAAGCATATTTCTTCCACCATCATGTTCCCTCCTCTGTATTTTGCTTATTTTCATACGACAAAGTGAAGCTGAGAGCAGTAACTCTTAAAGGTCACTAGCTAGCTAGGGAGAGGTGGAACCTGAACTCAAATAATACATTTTCTCCCATTTAAAAAAGGACTCTTCATTTTGTCACTGTACTGTGTGGGCTTCTACCTGATGGAACTAGAATTCTTCATTTTCTGCCCGTTGCTGGAACCCCTGGTCCCTTAGATGGGAGGCTGTTGTAGTATTCCACTGGATAGGTTGGTTAAATTTCACCCCGATCACTTTGCTTGCTAGCCAGTGTTAGAGCTGGGATATAAGCTGTCATCACTGAGGCAGGGTTTGGTGTCCTGGGCCTGCTCTCTCTTTTTACCATCCTTGCTTACACATATACAGTGCCATCAGCCAGGATGGTAGATTTCCAACTTCTAATCTTATTTCTCTTGTTTTGCAGGGTGTTTCTGTGGCTTGGGACTGGTTAGCACCAACAAGTCCTGCTCAATGCCACCCATCAGTTTCCAAGACCTTCCTCTCAACATCTACATGGTCATCTTCGGCACAGGCATCTTTGTCTTCATGCTCAGCCTCATATTCTGCTGCTATTTTATCAGGTGAGTGGTTCACTGGCTGACTGGGATGTGGAAGTCACAGGGGAAGAGGGCAGGGGCAGAGTGAGCTGAGTGACAGTCCCACAACAGGGTCGTTGGCTGCACGCTGGAGCCACTGCTTTGGGGAAATGGCCCCTTCCTAGGGGCCCCTGAAGACTGGTGTTTCTATTTGCATCAGTCCATCGAGGTGGCCCAGGGTCATCAGGGCTTGGGCTGCATCCCACTTCTTGGCTGGCTCGTCTCCAGTAGCCTAGAATTACTATTTGAGTAGGAAAGTTGGTGGTCCCTTAATTGTCCTGTTGCACTGCCCACCCATGCCCTCTGGGAGACCAGGAGTAGGGGGCATCTGTTACCAGTGGCATGTTCCTTTGCCCTCCTGGGAAATCCTGTTGTCAGTCCTCCAGATGCTAATGTTAGCAAGCTGGTGTCTGGAGAGCTGTGTGTTTATTCTGCCTTGTAAGCTCTTATTTTTGAGAGTGCAGAAAGAAATTCTAAATATGTCACTTATTCTTAATTGCTTAAGGATCCAGGGAAGGACTTGAACTTGGCAGGGTTGGCCATGCTCCTGTTGAAGGGTGTGGGAATTGGTGGCTGTTTTCTACATAACATTAAAAAAAATTGTCAGGCGTGGTTGGCATTTTGAGTGAAATCAAAGTAATTGTGTGCCTGCCTGGGGCGTGCTGTTGTTGTGGGCAGTTCCTCCTTGTGTGGGACTGTCCTGCAGCCGGCAGAGTGTTGGACATCCCTGACCAGACCAACATGCTAGTTATACTTGGAGCCATTGTCACAGTTGGCTCCGCCTGCCCCTGCCTCCCCCACACACTGCTAATACCCAGGGAGACATCTGCCAGAGTCCAGACTGGTGTCTGACCAAATCCTTTAAGGAGATTAAGGCTAAGGAGCGCAGGTTCCCTCCTGAGAAGCCCTGCTGGGTTTGAGTGCTTCAACCTGAAGGCCAGGGCAGAAGTGCTCTGTATTCTATCAGCCGGGGAGAGGCCCTCTAAGAAAAGGCTGTCCCCTCGGGCTTTGCCTGAAGTCCTACTCCCTGGGGATGTCGCGCCTTGGACCTCTTCTTCCTCAGAATTTCTCAAAACAGGTCCCTTGTAACTTGGATTTTTTTAATAATTTTTTTAAAATTTATTTGACAGATAGTTAGTGAGAGAGAGAGAGACAGGTCTTCCTTCCTTTGGTTTACCCCCAAATGGCCGCTATGGCTGGAGCTGCGCTGATCCGAAGCCAGGAGCCAGGTGCTTCTTCCTGGTCTCCCATGAGGGTGCGGGGGCCCAAGCACTTGGGCCATCCTCCATTGCCCTCCTGGGCCACAGCAGAGAGCTGGACTGGAAGAGGAGCAACCGGGACTAGAACCCGGTGCCCATATGGGATGCCGGCTGTGCAGACGGAGGATTAACCAAGTGAACCATGGCCCCGGACCCCCATGGAACTCGGATTTTTTTTTCACTGAAGCCTGTGCAGAGAAGACAGGGGTTGTACAACTGAATGTGATGTCTGCATCTGACTGTGAAGTGGAGGTGAGGGTAGCTGTCTGGTGTCTCCTCTCCCCTCCCCTCTCCGTCCTCTCACTTCTCCTTACATCTGAGTTTTCTCCTTCAAACCCTTCTACCCTGTGACCCTTTTCCTCCATCGCCATACCAAGCACTTGGCTTGATTCTGCGGAGGCTGAAGGCAGAGACTCCAAAGACAGATTCATGATGAGGCTGGAGGGGTTTGCAAAGCTAACTCTGGTCCCTTACACACACGGGCGCACAAACACACACCCAAATGGCAAAAGTGGTCAAGCAAAGAAAATCAAGAGAAAATCGCTCTGGGCTAGGAAGTTGGTGAACAGGATTCCTTCCTTGATTGTGCCACTAATAGGGATGACCTTAGCTTTTCTCCTGTATGTCAGGCATTGTGGTCAGCATTTTTAAAATCATCTAGCTCCGTTATTCCTCAGACCCACCCTCCAGGTTATAAAGGAAGAAACCAATGCCCTGATGGTTTAGGATTTGCCCATGTTCACCATCCAGGGAGACCCACTGGCGCGCCAACCTGGTAATGACGGGCTAGTTTTGCAGGCGCCTCCCAGACGTTGCCTGCCGTGGGTCTCAATCCTTGAGTGGAAGTTGGAAAAGCTGCCGTGGCCACCTCTGTCGAGCTAGGCAAGGGGTTTCCTGCCTAGGGCAGGCTGTGCGTTGCTGGTGTGTCTGTCTGGCTGGAATGAGAGAACATAGCAGTCAGCACACGATGGTGAAAGCTAGGAGCCACTTGGGGCCACCTGTCCCTTCTGTGGGAATCGGCTCCTTTGTCACCCACCCTCTGTCCTGCAGCCTGCCTGCAGCCAGTTGACGTGAAGTTCTGTGGATCCAGACGCCCACTGGCAGCCTGTGTGTGTCTATATATAGAAGGACACACAACTGCAGACACCACTTCCTCTCCCTGCTTCTCGGTTTCCTCCTCAGCCAAAATAGGCCCCTGACTTCTGCTCCTGACCTGGTGATCTCATCCGCCAACACCAGCCTCCACCGCCCCCGGCGTGCCCTCGCTTCTCCCTCCCCCCTCCCCGGCCCCAGCAGAGCTGACTTCTGCCCTACACAGGATGGAGGGGCCAGGGAAGTACAAATAGACAGGAAAGGGACAATTATTTTCGGGATCTGGCTGCATTGTTTGTCCTAAAAGGGAAAAGAGGGACGGGAGAGCCCACTGGCTTCATGGAAGTGGAGGTATTTTTAGTTGTTTTGGTCACCCAACAGCTGAGAAGGCCACCTGTCCAAAGTTGTTGGCACTCCAGCTTCAGCTGGGATGGCCCTGGGGTTTTGCTTTATAAGCTCTGCTTTCCTTGCAACCTTTCGGCCCCATTTCATTGTGATCGACTCCTTCCTGAGCTGAAATCCGTATGCAGGCTGATGGGGCAGCTCCGGAGCCCTTTCTTCTGAGAAATTCTAGAAGACCCTTGAGTTAGAGCACAGATAGGGAACATCCAGCCCAGGGGTTGTACCAGGCCTGCAGAATCACCTGGTCTGGTGCTGCGACTTGAAAGTCAAAACATCTATAGCAGGCTAATTTTTAAGTTCATAATTTTGCATGGCCCGCAAATGATGTCATGAATATCTAGATGGCCCTTGGCAGAAGAGAGGCCCCCCACCTCTGAGTGGCACCATTCAGGGGAGCCAGCTGGACAGCAGGGGTGAGTGTGGGAGAGGAGGGCGCACTAGGCACCCAGGTAAAGCAAGCAGAAGACGCCACACACCACCTAAGGGTGGCCACCTGGCAGATAAGGCCTGTGAGCATCCACAGTGGTGCCCCGGGCAGAGTTACACACCCAGTCTCTTTGCCACTTCCCGCCTTGCTCTGCATGGACCTGGTAGCGCAGCTGCAGTGTCTGGCTCCCTAGTGATGGGAATGCTCCCTCCTCAGCTCCGCTCCGTGTCAGGTAGCAGCAGCTCACGTCAGCTTCGCTGCATCCTTCCCTGCATCTCTCTCACTTGCTGGTTAGGAAAGAGGCGTGCGTATGTGGGAAACTCTTCTTTAGACAAAGCAGTTCTCTGCAAATTAAGGATGGAGCCCCAGTTAGGCCTTCAGCCCAGCCCTGCTGCGAGCAGAGAGAGACGAGAAGGGGACACTGGGTGTGCAACCCCAGCCCCAAGCCATGGCAGGAATCCACTTGGACTGCAGTTTCCCTAGAGGTGCCAGGAACCACCAGCCAGGCCGGGCCACCTGACTTCCCGTCAGGAAGGACAGAGGAAGCTGGCAGCTTGCTCTTATCTGCCTTGCCCCACACTGTGGGCTTGGATCTGTCCCTACCTTCTGCCTTCTCCACCACCCAGAGAGCGGTCTCAGCCCTGGTGCCATGTGCCTGGGCTGGACACTCTCTGCGACTTCAGCTTCTGTTTTCAGTCCTTTTTCTGTAGAGGGCTTTGCAGCTCATGAGGTCTGATCACAACTAGCAAACTCTTCCTTGGAGTGCGAAAGCAGTCACAGTTAGTATGTGAACTGTGAATTCTGCTGGGTACCAGAGACATCATGGACACTGAAACTTGAATTCTCTGTAATTTGCATACATCACGTGATATTATTTTTCTTCTTCTTTTTTGCTTTTCAAGTAAGTAAATAAATCTTTAAAAAAAAAAAAAAAGAGTTTGGGGCTGGTGCTGTGGTATAGTAGGTTAATCTTCCGCCTGTGGTGCTGGTATCCCATATGGGTGCCGGTTCTAGTCCTGGCTGCTCCTCTTCCAGTCCAGCTCTCTGCTGTGGCCTGGGGAAGCAGTGGAAGATGGCCCAAGTGCTTGGGCCCCTGCATCCATGTGGGAGCCCTGGAAGAAGTTCCTGGCTCCTGGCTCCTGGCTTCGGATCAGCCCAGCTCTGGCCATTGCGGCCATTTGGGGAATAAACTAGCTGATGGAAGACCTTTCTCTCTGTCTCTCCCTCTCACTGTCTGTAACTCTTCCCCTCGAATAAATAAATAAAATCTTAAAAAAAGAAAGAAAGAAAAGAAAAGCAGAGTTACAGAAAAGAAGAGACAGAGAGATCTTCTATCTGCTTTTTCACTCCCAAAAAGGCCACAGCAGTCAGGACTGGGCCAGTCCAAATCCAGGAGCCTGGAACTTCATTTGAATCTCCCATGTGGACATCGAGGGCCCAGGTACTTGGGCCATCTCTCACTGCTGTCCTAGGCACGTTAGCAGGGAGCTAGATCACACGTGGAGCTGCTGGAACTCGAACTGGTGGTCATATGGTATGCCGGCATCGCAGGCAGTGGCTTAGCCTGCCGTACCACAACATCAGCCAGACAAGCCATTCTTAGCTTGTGGACTATATATAAATGGGTAGTGAGCTGGATTAGACCCTCACACCATAGTTGGCCACCAGCACCCTAACTTGCTGAGTTCCTGATGGTTCTGTGCCATAACACAGGCCTGTGTTAAAATCACTGAGAGAGGGGCTGGTGCTGTGGCACAGTAGGTTAAGCCTCTCCCTGTGGTGCCGGCATCCCATATCGGCACCGGTTCTAGTCCCGGCTGCTCCTCTTCCGATCCAGCTCTCTGCTATGGCCTGGGAAAGCAGTGGAAGATGGCCCAAGTGCTTGGGCCCCTGCATCTGCGTGGGAGACCCGGAGGAAGCTCCTGGCTTCGGATCGGCGCGGCTCCGGTTGTTGTGGCCATTTGGGGAGTGAACCAGCAGATGAAAGACCTCTCTCTCTCTCTCTGTCTCTCTCTCTCACTGTAACTCTACCTCTCAAATTTATAAATAAAATCTAAAAAAAGAAAAAGAAATCACTGAGAGAGAAAGCCCCATCCAGTACCCTGTTAGAGCCCACACATAGGTGGCCATCTAAAACTGCTTGCAGAATTCATAACAAAAGTTTGCCTCCTTGAAAACGAAGCACAAAATCAGTGTGTGGTTATATTCCTGGCTCCTCTGCAAGTCACAGACTTGATGAAATGTAGGGTGCTTCCCAAGACCAGACAACACACCTGCCCTATGATGTGCTCCGCCTCGTTGGTGGAGCAGGTCATACTGTGTGGTAAGAGGCTTGAACTCTGGAAGCACAAAGACTCCGGCTCAAACCTGGACTCCGCCAGTGAGCTCTGTGGAGTTTGGGCAGGTTACTTTGTTGAGCTTCGTTTGCTTCATCTGTGAAAGGGAACGTATCTCGCTCTTCAAATTGCTTGGCTTCCGTGAGAACCTATGTGACTGTGTCAGCGTCCAGGCAACACACAGCAAACGCCGAGGAGCTATTTTGCTACTGCTGTCAGTAGCAACACGCTGTGTTTTGACTGTTGAGCGTTTGGCCGTATGCAGGATACCAGCCTAAAACGAAAAGAAGGAAACAAAGAAGGCATCGTTTGTGGTGTTTGGGGCTGGGAAAGGAGAGTGTGCTATGGGTCCAGAATACTTAGATTCTCCTGGTGGAAAATTCCCCAGGGTCAAGAGACTTACATAGCCAGCTACCCTGGCTTAATGGCAATATCTCCTGAAGAATGTCTAGCTTTTCTGTACACTCAGTAAGTGCACCGTTGGGTCATATAGTTTGGGTATCTGGAGGAATTTGCCTACTAGGAGAGGACAGAGAGAGTAAAGGAGCTATGGGAGGTGTTCTGCCAGAGGAGTATGCAGTCTGGGCATGGCACCTGCCAGGAAGTTTCGAGACTCCTAGCCTAAGGAAGAGCTTTGGTGGTTACCTAGTTCCGTGTGCCTGTGTAAGCACAAACAGCAGTCTTTTGGTGAGCAGCCAGTCAGCTTCTCCTGCTTTGAGTGCTCTGTTTGGGCAGAGGCATAGTAACATGCTCTCACTCCTTTCTCTCTCTCTCCCCCAGCAAACTCCGGAACCAGGCACAGAGTGAACGATACGGATACAAGGAGGTAAAGTGCCACATCTTTCCCTCCAAGACTTCTTCCTCTACTACTTTCTCTGATAGGGGCAGGGCAAGGACAAGCCTAGGCAGCCATGAGTCTAGCTCCTGCCCCAAGCTGACCACTGCCCTCCTCCTTGGAGGGAGAGAGGCAGGCTCTCCTGTGAAGGGCTGGGACGCCTTTCATTGGCTGATCCCTCCTGGTCCCTGTGGCTCCTGCTGACATCATACCTCTCCTTTTCTTCCCAGGTGGTGCTGAAAGGTGATGCCAAGAAGTTACAGTTATATGGGGTAAGTGTGCTGTGACAGCCAGCAGGAGGGCCAGTAGCACTTTTCCTCCAGCTCTCAGTCCCAGCTCCTGCAGGAAGATTTTCAGTCCTTCGTATCTCCTTGGGCCAAATAAAAGGGTCTCATCCCAGCAGTCCAGATGGGGTTGAGCATCCCAGTCTAAGAATCCAAAACTGGAAATGTCGTGCCAACACGATGCCCATAGTGTTTTTGGGTTTTTGGATTTCAGGTTTACAAAGTGTGTACTTAACAGGTAAACTCTACGAAATATTCCAAATCTAAAAATTCTGTTATCTGATATGCTTTGGATTGGAAGCATTTCAGATAGGGGATAGTCCTCCTAGGTGAGGGTATTTCAAAAAGTTAATCCAAGATGCAATTTAAAAATTAGTTTATTTAGGTGCAAAATTGTTTTTGAGGTCCTTGCACAATTTTTTCATAATATATTTTTCATGAACTTTTGGAAGATCCCTCGTATAAATGGATTTCAAGAATTTTTACATCAAGGTAAACTTGTAATTCTATTTTCAGGGAACATATTTTAAATTTATTTTCATTTTATTAGAAAAGCAGAGACAGGGATCTTCGATTCTCTGGTTGTTGACCCCAACAGCCACAATGGCTTGGGATGGGCAGGCTGAAACCAGGGGACAGGACTGCTTTCCTAGGCCATAGCAGAGAGCTAGATCCAAAGTAGAGTAGCCAGGACGTGAACCAGTGCTCCTATGGGAAGCCGGCACCACAGGCAGAGGCTTAGCCTACTACGCCACAGCACTGGCCCCTAAAAATATAACTTCATCTTGTCTGTAATGGCTGCCATCCCGCCAGTGCAGTATGGTGCAATATGGCTGAAGGTCCTCAGGCTGACAGAGGAGACTGGGCCAGGACTTTGCTGGGCTGGGGCTGAGAGCGTGGAAGTCGGGGATGGAGGAGTGAGGAGCTTCCCCGATTTCCTCTCACATTCAGTGCTTCCTTCCACAGCAGACCTGTGCGGTGTGCCTGGAAGACTTCAAGGGGAAGGATGAGCTGGGCGTGCTCCCGTGCCAACACGCCTTTCACCGCAAGTACGTGGGGGGTGCGTCCGGGGTTCCCTTGAGAGGAGAAGCAGTCAGGGAGCACCTTCTAGAACTTCCCCTCGCTGCCACCCAGCTCCCTGCCAGCCATCCGCTAGATCCCGCCTGCAAGGCAGAGGGGGCAGGCTGGGTGGGGATAGGGATGTCCTTGTCTGGAGCAGCAGCTGGGGTCTGTGAGAGGCAGCAGCAGCCTGGGCTGTCCTCTTAGAGCTAACAGCGGTTCTTTTGTTCACAGGTGTCTGGTGAAATGGCTGGAAGTGCGCTGTGTGTGCCCGATGTGCAACAAGCCCATTGCCGGGCCCTCGGAGGCCTCTCAGAGCATTGGGATCCTCCTGGATGAGCTGGTGTGAGGGCTGCTTCCGCACCCAGACCTGGAGAAGACTTCTTGCCTTGGGAGTGCCTGGTCCCCCTGCACAGCTACAATGAGAAAGACTGTTGGGAGTGGTCATGCTCACCTGCGGAGAGGATGGGCCAGGGCTGGTCTTCCGCCTTCAGGGAGAGCAAGGCCACTGCCAAGAACACCCCACCTTTCCACCTCCTGAAGCCTTCTTCCCTCCTCTCAGCCCTGATGCTGTCACCACCAAGGCCGCTGTTTCCTGGTACTGGACGACCTACCTGCCTGGTCCCTGCTCTGGGGGAAGGAGTCTGCTCCTGTCTAGCCAGGAACATGGAGCGTCTCTGCCCAAGGTTCCCCTTAGGCTGACAAGCTGCCCTGACCAACCTCTGGTCCCCCATCCTCTCCTGACTCCTTCCACAGGAAGGGTGGAAAGGAAGGAAGGAAGGAAGGAAAAACAAGGCACCAAGGACCCGCCCTGGGGGCACAGGAGGCTCTATGTTGAACAGGGAAGAGCGGGGCGACAGGAGGAAAAAGTCGATGTTTACATGGGACTATTGGAACAAAGGCTGGCCTGCCGGCTGGCCGACTACAGGCTGGCAGGGGAGACTCCTTCCCCTGCCAGGATCTGAGGTGCTATCAGTTCTCTCCCTTCTCCTCTCAGAGTTTCTGTTCTGTGTGGGGCCCGAGTGCCCCTCTAGGGGAAGTCTACACTCAAACGGATTCCCAGGGGCTTTTTCTAAAGGAACAAAAGGGGCTGGGGGCTGGGGGTGTCTGCGGGCCGTGGAGGCATGGACGCCTCCTTACCCCTGTAAATAGTATTTTTCTACTTCCTCCTCACCATCTCAGGCTTTACTCGTGGATGCCCCAGAACAAGGTTGGGGAGGGGTGGGAGAAAGTTTATGTATTTAAAGACTATTAAATTTAATAAGACGTTTCTCTAACCTTGTGGTCTTTGCTGGTTGGCCCTTTTCTTATTTCTGTGTGTATTTGAGAAGCAGGGAACTCCCATCCGCTGATTTGTTCTCCAAATAACTGTCATTGCTAGGGCTGGCCCAGGGCTGAAGCCAAGAGCTGGGAACTCAAACCCAGGACTCTCACATGGGTAGCAGGAAACCGATCTCTTGGGCCATCCCAACTGCCTCCCAAGGGCTGCATTAGCAGGAATGCTGGAGTCAGGAGCTGGAACTGGGACCTGAACCCAGGCACTCGGTTGCAGGACACAGGCATCTTAACCGCCAGGCTAAACACCTGCCTCCTCTTGGCCTTTTCTGCCAGTAGAGGGAACAAAGCCTTCTGACTGCCTCTTCTTTCTTCCCCACATCCAAAGCCAAAATAGACACATGTTTCTAATCCTTAAAGACAAACTGATATTATATCATTACCTGTGTGGCCTAGATTAGGAATTACACCAATGTACATGAAGACCTGACTGAGCCAGTGTTGTTTAGTTGATTTCTGGAATATTGATAAGGAAAGTTGATAGTTCCAACCATGGCATTCCATCAACTAAAAACTAATAGAATTCTGCTTGTAACTCAAGTAATTTTTGATCCCCTTAACACCACCAAACACAACTGGAAAAGTCCAGGTTTGCTACCTTAGAGGCTTGATCTCTCTTACCTGCCAGCTGACAAGTGCTGTTACTCCCAACTTGCATGGTAACACTTCATGGCCTCATGTGCACGTAGACCTTGCATTCGTGCCCTCCAACTTTGTTAATCCAAAGCGTTAATCCAGAGTTCCTTGGTCATCAAAAGTATAGAGTAGGTGAGTCATGGTCCCCCCCAGCTTGATGGAACACAGCAGCGTCCGTGCCATTTGGGGTACTAAACACAGCATGCAAGGATCCTTCAAAAGGTCCATGGAAAAAGTGGGATCAATACATTTATTTTGGTTTAAAAAAATGTAAATCCACACAGTTTTCTCATGCATTTTCTGTGAGTTATTTGAAGATCCTGCATAGTGTGCCAATCAGTCAGATGTGTAACAGATACCCAGGTATCCAGAGGTGCCAGACCCTCCCACCCCCATGATTGTGTCATCAGCATTGAGGTTATCTGCACAGGTTACACTCATACTGGACAGCTTCAAGGTGTAGCTGGGCAACCAAAGTCTGGCACTTGTCCTTGGTAGGGTCTTCTGCCCAAGGGTGCCCTTGTTCTTGCTACCCACTTCACACTCTAAGGGATAATCCCTGCTCCTTAAAACCCCAACACCCCACCTCTTGCTGCTAAGCCTATGGAGCCTGGTCTTTATTGGGTTCACCACATCTAGCACTGTCAGCTTGCCTTAGTGTGGAGAGTAAAATGCATTTCCTAAGCAACACAGAAACCATCCCCAAAGCTGCTGCACCCTCATGGTGGAAGTTTTGCTGGGATCCAGTGGGGAACACAAGTAATCAGTTGCTTTCCACTCTTGATTCACTATCTCCCCACCCTCTTTCTTTAAATTCATTTGAAAGGCTGAGTAACATAGGGAGAGGCATCTTCTGTCCACTGGGTCACTCCCCAGATGGCTTCAACATCTGTGGCTGGACCAGACTGAAGCCAGGAGTGTAGAACTCCATATCTCCCACTGGGGTGGCAGGTGGGAGATACCCAAGTAGTTGGACCATCTTCTGCTGCCTTCCCAGGCACGTTAGCAAGGAGCAGGATTGGAAGTGGAGCAGTGGGGATTCAAACCAGCTCTCTGACATAGGATGCTGGTGTCCCAAGAGAGGCTCAACCTGCTGTGCCATATCAGCCCTCTCTCCTTCCTCTTAAGGAAAACCCTCAATGTTAGCTGATGACAATGTTAGCAATATAACACCTATTCACAAGTTTCAAATCCACAAAATCAAAATAGACAAAAGGAAAAGTGCCTTGTACAATTTCCAGGGTAGAAAACTAGATATTGTTTAGCTGATCAGAGATGATTTGGCAGCAGCATACACAAAGCTTAAACTCACAAGTCCAAATTCATAGTCTTAAGTGTTCAAGGTTTCTAGAGTGCTGCTACTAGGGCCGGGCACTCTGCCAGGCTCTTGGAGACAGAATGAGCCTCGCTTTGGAGGAAGCAACACAAGTGCTATGCTCGGAGGAAGCACATTTGCATGACGCAGAGACCTCTGTGCAACCCGCGTGGAAGCCACAGCAAAGTGCACCTGCCAGGATGTAATACCCGAGTCTCCAGAGAGCATAGGCAAAGCCACAGAAGCACCAGTCTGTTTGGGGTCAGACGCTGCTAACAATTTAGTACGTCGTTGTGGAGGAAAGCTGGGGGTTAGGTAAGTTCGGTGTGGGGCCAGGAACCTGAGCCTTGATAAAATGTTCAACAAGAAATTACTCTAGATCGGACTTTAACCTGAGGACATCTGAGAGCAGAGAAAGTTACCTTCTCCGAGTGTTCATAGGCAGCTACCTCAACCCTGGCACTATTCTCATTATTGAAGAATTTGCATCCTGAGCGTGTTTCAAAGGGTAAACAACTGAAGGAAGCTGGGTAAGCATCCTACACACCAGGCTTCCAACCTCAGTGATCTTATCTGTGGCAGCCAAACACCCTTCAGTCACTGCAAAGAGAATGAGCACTTAACCTGCAGTTTCTCCCACCAAAGACATTTTGTTTTTTCTTCTGAATATACCTCTCTGAGTTTTAGATTAGGGGAAAACATGTTGAAAAAGCACAAGGCTCACCCTCAATGACAAAGATAATAACAATCAGGAACAAGGCACAAACCAAGGCCAGATCTAAGTTCAAGCTTGGCCTTGCCGCCCCCGCAGCTTTGGAAGCAGATCTTGGTGAAGACACTAGAAAGCCCCAGGTGCTGTTAACCCCTGGGCTGCTGTGTCCAGGAAGACAAAGCCCAAGTAATTGCCAAATGATTTGTGTGCTTGCATTATCTAGGGATGTTTAACTCCACAGTGGATTACCTTTTTTTCTTTCTTTCTTTTTTTTAGATTTATTCATTTATTTGAAAGGCAAGTTACAGAGACAGAGAGGTCCTCCATCCACTATTAACTCTCCAAATGGCTGAGATGGCAGGAACTAGGACAATCCAAAGCCAAGAGTTTCTTCCAGGTCTCCCACATATGTGCAGGGTCCCTCGTACTCAGGCCATCATCCACTGCCTTCCCGGGCATATTAGCAGGGAACTGGGTAGGAAGTGGAACAGCTGGGACTTGAACTGGCACTACCAGTGTATTACTTTTATAAAACTCTTATGTGGAACCATGCTTTGCAAAATGGGTCACTGGAATGAGAATGAGCTCCCACTGGGCAGAATCTGAAACTCCCTGACTGCCAGAGAGGCAGAAGCATTAAGCCCCTGTACCCCTTCTCTTCCATCAGAGAAGGCTTGTCCAGTTCTCCCAGGGCTCTTTATTTCTCCCTAATTCTGCTGTAGCATTCCCCCAAGATAAGACCAAACCTCTGCCTTCTGACCCTTCACTCGTTTCTGTCTCTCTGGGCATCTTGAGTGCCTGTGACTGTCACTCCCTGACAGGTGAATCTTCTGCTGAAGTCTTGCCCAAATTCCAGGGGCAGGTGAGATCACACTATCTGAGCCTCATTACTGCCGTCTAGGGTCTGCAGGAACACTAGAGTCAGGCGCTAGAGCTGGGAATCAAACCCAGGCACTCTGATATAGGGCGTAGATGTTCTAACCACTAGGCTAAACACCCACCCTGCACACACCATTGAACCATTAAACTCTCTCCTCTGGACACAAAAGACCCCTTGTCTATTATCCCTGGTGCCTGGTCTGATATGCGGAGCCTGAAAGGTCCAGGGCCCCATTTGTCCAGGTGCTGCACAGCTGCCCCCACTGGTGCTACCTAAGAGTTACAGGGCGGGTCCCCACTAATCTTGGGATCCGCCATCTTCACCCTTTGCAAATGAAGTGCTGGAGAACAAGCCACCTGAATCCTGCCATGAACATTTTGCTCTACGTACCACATACTACCCTCAACCAGTGTGGGGTTTTTAAAAACACATTCCAAAGCAAGCTTCGGACACCAGTACCCTTCTATCCACTTTATATTTTTTAAGATTTACTTATTTATTTGAAAGGTAGAGTTGCAGAGAGGCAGAGGCAAAGGGGCGGGGGGCGGGGAGAGAAAGATCTTCCTCCATCCACTGGTTCACTCCCCAGATGATCACAACAGCTAGAGCTGCGCCAATCCGAAGCCAGGAGCCAGGAGCTTCTTCCAGGTCTCCCACGCAGGTGCAGGGGCCCAAGGACTTGGGCCATCTTCTACTGCTTTCCCAGGCCATAGCAGAGAGTGGGATTGGAAGTGGAGCAGCTGGGACTTGAACCGGTGCCCATATGAGATGCCAGCACTGCAGGCAGCAGCTTTTCCCACTACACCACAGCTCCGGCCCCTTCTATCCACTTTCATACACAGCTTGTTTTGGTTGGTGAACTGAGGATTACCAGAAATCTGCAGGTAAGCAGAGGACTTGCTGATAAATGCTGAAGAGCTGCTCTGACTTCAGGGTGCTCTGCGAGTAACTCGGGCATGAAATCATTTTACATTTAAAGTGCGGTGACAGTGGTAAAGAGTTCTTCGCTGTCTCAGTTAACTTTTAACCCTGCAAAATTACATATTGTGTGTCAAGACAAAGAGATGGAGGGAGGCTTCAGGAGGGTAGGGCATGCTCCCCTTACTGCACATATTAACATCTTGCATAATTACCCATGGGATAGTCTCATTTTGGGTGTTTTCCACACCCTAAATTTAGCAAGCTAGAATTATCTTTTAAGCACCACTTTAAGCAACCTTTTTGAAAGGAAGTCTGCCAACCGCGAGGGGAGGGGGGAGCAGACTTGTGTTTCCTCACGGGTAGGAAGCCATACCCTTGGCTTAATCGTTCCAGCAAAAAGCAGATTGTTATTATTATACGCTGGTGACATAGCAAAGACCGTAACCCCGCAAACTCATTGCAGGTTTGCAAGATTTGAAACATACACGTTCGATTTGAGAACCTTGAGAAATGTAGGCTCTACTGCCAGGCTAATGAGTGACAGGAATCGCTGCTTTATGCATTCTGCAAGTTGTGCACACTGAATTGCATAATTGCCTTCAACATGCCCAGGGGATTTCATTGATTTCATTATTCAAAGGAACTCTATGTGGTGTCTCTTAATGACTAAAGCGTTCTTTCAAACAGGATGTAAGGATTTCTGCACTTTTTAATTTATAGACTTTGAGGCACTAACATCTGCATATAAAAATAGCTTTTTCTTAAAGTGAGTTGTGCCTGTGGAAGGCAACAAGCAGAAGTAATTTCTTGGAAGTCTTGCTTACAAACAGAAAGGCACAAAACTAGCACAGACGAAGAAAGAACAGCTTGGAATGAATGAGTTTTGTTCATAGTTACCAGTTTTAAAAGGAGAAGGGCCCAGTATTCGGGAAACAAAAGGTTCTCTGGCGAGAGGCTGTGCTGAAACGTGGCCGTGTTTTAGGAAAACACGGATTCTTTCCCTTCTATGGCTCATTATGAGATTAATTTGTACAGGAGAATAAACAAAGCCAGCTTTGGAATCCAAAGAATGGGTGGTAAACCCAGCTCTGCCTCTAATTAGCTGGGAGACCCCAGCCTTGTGCTGCACTCTCTCTAAGCCTCATTTGTCTACTCTGTAAAATGGAGATAATAGTACCTGCCTCTGGGCGTGCTAAGGAAGCGTACACAAAAAAAGTCTGTGAAAGACTGAAGGTCATATTAACTATGGGCTATTTTTGTCTTAAAGTCACAGGGAGCTGTGCAGCCAAAGGAGGACGTGAAAGAAAGTCTGTGAGAAACAAGAAAGCTTGTGTTTTCCCACCTTCCCTTATCATCACCATCCTAATTAACACAGCTAGCCTTTGTAGGGCGTGTACTTTTTATCACATGGTTTACTTCACTTCTTTGAGCGCAGCTGATATCCACTGACTATGCCATTTACAGCCAAGTCTGATATGGATAACTGTACCTAGAGTCCAAACTTTTCAAATGAATTCAATAGCCAGCACACTGAGTTGGTATGTGCCAGTACGTGCTAGTTTGTGCCAGCCACTGTGCCAATGGACAAGACCGAAATTGTGCCTGCTCCCAAGATGTTTACAGTTTGCTGGGAGAGATAAATACATACACACACAAGCAGGCACCACCATAAGGTAGGCAGGGCCTACATAAATTAAACAGGGAGGGGATGAATGTTGTGCCGCATGTTAAGCCACTGCATGAAATGCCTGCATCCCATATTGGAGTGCCAGTTTGAGTCCTGGTTACTCGGCTTCCAATCCGCCTTCCTGCTAATGCACACCCTGGGAGGCGGCAGATGATGGTGCAAGTACTTGGGTTCCTGCCACTCACATGGGAGACTTGCATGAAATTCTGAGCTCCTGGCTTCAGTCTGATCAAGACCTGGATATTGTAGGCATTTGGGGAATGAAACAGCAGAAGAAAGATTCTCTCTCACTCTCTCTTTCCCTCTCCCTCCCCTTTCTCTCCTTTCTCCCTCTCTCTATCACTCTGCCTTTAAATAAATAAATAGATAAATCTTTTCAAAATAAATTAAACAGGAAGGGGGAGGGGTGGCCACAAACACCTTTCTGACCTAGAGGTATTTAAACTGAGAGCGAAAGAATGACCAAGGTGAGAAGAGACTAGACAAAAGAGCATAAAAACTTAGAGGCAGAGTGCAGCTTGGATGGTTGGAGAACACATCTAGTGTGGGAAGAGCTGAGTGAGAGCAGGTAAGGGAAAGTATAAGATGAGGTCAGGGACCAGCGTCTGGTGTAGCAGTTAAAATGCTGCTTGGGATGCCTAGGTTCGAATCCCAACTCTGCTCTCAATTCCACCTCCCTGTTAATGCGTACTCTGGGAGGCAGCAGTGATGGCTCAAGTACTTGAGTCCCTGCCATCTGTACAGGGGACCAAGATTGAATTCTTTGGTTCTTGGCTTCAGCCTGGCCCAGCCCTGGCTATTGCAGGCATTTGGGGAGTGAATCAGCTGGTGGAAGGTCTCTCTCTGCCTTTCAAATTAAAAATAAGGGCCGGTGCTAAGGCTTCGTATGAGAGCCACCGCCTGCAGTGCTAGCATCCCAAATGGGCACCAGTTTGAGTCCTGGCTGCTCCACTTCCAATCCAGCTCTCTGCTATGGCCTGGGAAAGCAGTAGAAGATGGCCCAAGTCCTTGGGCCCCTGCACCTGCGTGGGAGACTCAGAAGAAGCTCCTGGCTCCTGGCTTTGGATGGGCATAGTTTCGGCCATTGGGGCCATTTGGGGAGTGAACCAGCAGATGGAAGACCTCTCTCTCTCTCTCTCTCTCTCTCTCTGCCTCTCCTCTCTCTCTGTTTAACTCTGACTTTCAAATGAATAAAGAAATAAATCTTTTTAAAAATAGATAAATAAATTTTAGAAAAAAGGATGAGGTCAGTGGGACACAGGGCAGGGCCTATAAGATAAAGTTCAGTTGCCATAGTAAGAAGTTTTAATTTATGATAATTGGACTTCAGCAGAGAAATGTCATTATCTGAGTTAAGTTTTTAATGGAAATGGAAATGTGGACAAGAAGGAGAGGCCAATCAGAAGGCTATTGGAGCAGTTCAGGTGAGGTGGACTTAAGCTGAGATGGTGATATTAGCACCAGAAAAGGAAAAATTCAAGATATATTTTGGAGACAAAATCAAATGTGTTGACAGATTGCCTACAGAGGAGAGAATTAGCGATGCTGACATTCAGGTTTTGGATAACTAGGGGGATGAGAGTTGTTCAACAAGAATGAGAGACTTATGGAAGAAAAAACTTTAGAGAAGATTAAAACTTCAACTTAGACATGGTAAATTTACACACGAGGCATATGAAAGGAGATCCTATGTAAGAATCTGGACATATGATTATGAAGTTTAGCAAGGGGTATGGACAAGAGACCCAAGGTAGGGTCTGAACATACAGGTGATATTGAAGGCCGTGGGAGGCATGAGGTCACCTTCTCAGCAGAGAAGGGTGGATAATGAGGAGAGTTTCCAAGACAAAGCCCGAGAAGCCATGACCTTTCAAGACCAGGAAGAAGCAGAGGACCTGGGAAAGGAGGCGTGAAGGAGGAGTGGGAGGGGAATGAGCAACAAGTGGGTCCACCACAAGCAAGAGAAGAGGAGATCTCAATCAGGTCAAATGTTTTGTGGAGAGTAAATAAGGAGGTTATGAAAATGTCCACTGAATCTGGCAATGAAGGGGCCAGCGGTGGCCTGAGCAAGAGCAGCTTTGCCAGATTAGTAGGGTGCAGGAAGAATTGATTGTGTTAGAAAATGAATGAGGAGGAAGAAAGCTGTGGGGAGCAGCCCGGACTGGACTGAGTTACTGGAATTAAGACTTATTCTATGCATCTGCTCTCCCACAATATGGCGCTGGGAGAGAAGTAAACAGCTTCCGCACAGCTGCCTCCAGTTCAACCAATAAACTGTAGGACTTGCTCCTGATTGGAGAGCAGCGTACTCGGCATGTGGGCAGCCGAGTTGGGATTGGCGGAGGAGGACTATAAAGGAGGAGAGAGACGGCATGCACCGGGAACGTCTAAGGGGAACATCTAAGGGAACACCTGTGCAGCCCCCGAGAAGAGCCGGCCGGCGGTGTGCCGCTCCCCTGCAGAAGTGGGGAATGTGGCCAGGGGGAACTGCCCTTCCACGGAGGTGGAAGGGATAGTAGCCAACCCGGGAAGAACCAGCAGCAAACCCGGGGAGGGCCGAGCAGACGAAAGAACAGCGCAGGGTCCTGTGTCGTTCCTCCACGAAGAGGGGGAGCGACAAAAGCAGCCATTCCTAAAAATTGAAAAGAAGCAAAAACAAGTGAATCTGAATATCCTCATATATAATATAGTTATTGTATTAGTCAACGAAACAGAATCATAGGATGCAGAAATACAAAGGTACTTCATAAAGATCATGGAAAATGGAATTGGAAGATAAGTTCACCCTGATGCAGAAATGTTTGAACCCATGCATGTTATTTTCATTGCATGCATTTTCCATGAACTTTTTCAGAAAACCATCATATCAGAGGGGATTGTAATAGGAATTGACCCATGTGATTAGAGAGGCTGGGAAGTCCCGCCATCTGCCACTCAAAAGCTGTACAACCAGGGAAGCCGGTGGCATAAATCAGCCTGTGTCCAGAGGCCTGGGAACCCAGAGGGCCACTTTTGGAAGTTCCAGACTTCAAAGGTCCAAAAATCTGGAGTTCTGAGGTACAAGGGCACGAGAAAACCAATACCCTAATGCCAGAAGAGAACAATGAGTTCATTTTTCCTTGCCTTTTGGTTCTTTCTAGACCCTCCACTGGTTTCTATGGTCTCTGCTCCCACTGAGTGAGATCCATCTTCCATCCTTGGTTCCCCAATTCAAGTGCCAATTTCTTTCAGAAACACAAGACATACCCTGAAATAATGCTTTATCAGCTATCTAGGTTTTCCTTAACCCAGTCAAGTTGTCATCTTATTAGGTACATGCTAAAGACCAAAAAGAAGAGTGAGGGGGAATAGGCATTTAGCCCAGCAGTTAAGATTACCACATCTCTTGTCAGTACCTGAGTTAGAGTTTCAACTCCAGCTCCTGACTCCAGGTGCCTGCTAGTGCAGGGAGGCAGTTTAGTGATGGCTCAGTTAATTGGGTTCCTGCCATTATGTGAAAGGTCTGGGTTGAGTTTTCATCTCTTGGCTTTGGCCCTGGCCCTGAACCAACCGTTGCAGGCATTTGAGGACTGAATCAGGAGACAATAGCTCTCTCAAATTTTTTTAAAAAACAAATAAGGGCAAAGAAATCTTAAACTACTTTCAGTAATCTTATGCTTAGTAGTGACACTATTGCTAGTTTAATTTGTATAATTGAGGATAAATCAAATAATTATGAGAATTATTAGAAACCAAGAGATTATATGTCTCATATTAAAGAAATAAAAGCCTAAAATCTTAAATCTGAGTTGGAAATATCAACATGAAGTTGTGATTTCTTTTCTCTTTCTGAAAAATACCCTTTTCCCAGATGTGCCCACCAGGTAGAAGACTAAGCAGCCTAGAAGACTAAGATCTACAAAATCTACAAAATATCAGGACCAGTGGTCTCTCTGTTCAGGTGGTAGCTTTTACCCAGAAGGGCTCTTTGGAGAAACGCTGACTTGATATTTCTGCTGTAGAAAGCAAGAATCCAAGACTACTGAAGCCCAGGGGACAAAAGAAAAGACTCCCATAAGCCAAAGATGGAACATTTTGAGCATAAAAGAAAAATAACAATGTAATGAAGCTCATAACAATTACAAAATGACTTTAAATCATAGGAAATGAACAAGAACACCACCAAAATACCAGGTATTCATCAGAAGTTGCTAAGGCACTAAATTCATTAATCTAAAAAGCAGTAAATAAAGGAGAAGAAATAACACGTTTCCTGCCTTTCCTGTACAAGCTGTATTTCAGAATGATCAAATAACCAGTTGTGGAGTTAAAGTTCCTTTTTTTTTTTTTTTTTTTTTTTTTGAAGCTCCAAGTCATTCTTTTAAGCAAACATGGTTGCAGGGTGGGCATTTGCCTGACAGTTCAGCAGTCCACACTCCATATTAGAGTGCCTGGGCTCCACCGTAACCCACTCTTGGCTCCAGCTTCCTGCTAATGCAGAGGGAGGCAGTGCTGATGACTCAAATGCTTGGGTTTCTGCCACCCACGTGGACTGAGTTCTCAGCTCTTGGCTTCAGCTCAGGTCTGATCATTGTGGACATTTAGAGAGTGAATCACCGGATGGGAGCCCACTCTCTCTCTCTGTGTGTCTCTCAAATACATAAAATAACACGGCTGGAGAAGTCCCCCAGGGTGAAGGCTCATCCAGGACACAGCTGGTCTCAGGACTAGAGATGCCATTGAATTGGTTTATTCTTTTAAGAGACGGTGCCAGATTACTTCCCAAAAACTGAAGGAAGAGATAAAGACTGGAAAGCACATTTTGGTAAGAATGCCTCCAGTTCCATGAATTGAAGTCATGTAGACTAAGTGGAGACAGGTGGAGTATTGCCACTATTTTTGGCTCTCCTAGGCACTGGAGGTTCTCTGAGGTCCCCGCCTGGGCCTCTGCTGGGTGCCATTCATAAGGTGTACAGGGGGAGCCATGTTTCAGGACTGTATAACCGAGAGGTTCACAAAAAAAGAGTGGAGCTATTTTAGAATCAGAGACCTAAGGCAACTGCTGTCAGAAAGAAACCTGTGCAAGGCCCCGAGCAGTGTCTGGGGGCTTACTAACTGTGGGAGATTATTTGTCAAATGCCTTCATCATAGCCCTTTCTCATGGCTTCTGTGTATCACTGTGTTCCCAGTAAACGAAAACCTGTCAAAGGCCAGAACTCTAGCCAATTCATCACTTCTCCACCTTGGTTTTCCCTACTATTGACTACCCTATAGTCGATCACTCAGTGATGTAATCGTTGATTAAAATAGGAGCAACGTATTTGTCAGCCTTTTATTGTTTTCACTACGATACCTGAGAGGAGCAGCTTAGGAGGGAATGAAGCTCACTTCAGCTTTGCTGTTGGAGGTTCAGAGTCCAAGTTCAGGCAGCCACAATAGCCTGGCATCTGGCAGGGGCTGGTAATGGAGGAACCACCACATGGCCAGGCAGCAAGCAGGGAGGTAGGGAGAACACTCGTCCTCTTTTATATGGTCTCTCCATTATGGGGTCTGTATTGGGGTACAGTGGGTTAAGTTACTACCTGCCACGTGGGCATCCCTTATCAGAGTGCTGGTTAGAGTCTTGTCTGCTCCACTCTGATCCAGTTCCCTGCTAATGTGCCTGGGAAGGCAGCAGGAGATGGTCCAAGTAGTTGGATCCCTGCAGTGGATGTGGGAGACAAGAATGGAGTTCCTGGCTCCTGACTTTGGCCTGGGCCCAGCCCCAGCTGTTGTGGCCATTTAGGAAATGGATCAGCAGATGCAGGATCTCTCTCTCTCTCTCTCTCTCTCTCTCTCACACACACACACACACACACTCTTCCTTCTCTCTCTGTTGCTCTGCTTCATCCAGGTCTCCCCTGAGGGTAGCAGTGACCCAAACACTTAGGTCATCTTTTACTGGTTTTCCTAGGCCATTAGCAGAGTGCTGGATCGGAAGTGGAGCAGGCAGGACTCAAACTGGCACTCACATGGGATGCTGGTGTTGCAGGCGGTGGCTTTACTGACTATATCACATTGCTGGTCCCTAAGTGAGTACTTTAAAATTTTATGTTTTAAATTTTTTTGAACAAGGCAATACTTATTTGTCGGAAACCTACTGCCTCAGCAGTCATCAGTGGGGCTCTAAGGAAGGAATACCCCACTTTCTAATATAGAAAAGGGTGTATCTAAATACCTATCTTAAATAAAGGAAATCTCTTCATGGTCCTCAACGCTCTTCTAAAATTGTTTTAAATTGAAATTTAATTCACAAACCATAAGAAGCACCATTTTAAAGTGTACCATTCAGTAGATCTTATTATATTTGCAACATTGGACAACTGCCATTAGCTAATTCCAGAGAATTCACATTACCCTAAAAGGAAACCCCACACCCATCAGCAGTCTCCCCCAATTCTCCTTCCCCTCATTTCCTAAAACCACTAATCTACATTCTGACTACTGATTTGTCTACTCTGGACATTTCCCGCAAGTAGAATCACACAATAGGCAGTGTATCTCCTTCAGGTGGATCCATACTGCTGTGTGTCTCAGAACCTTATTCCGTTTTATGACTCAGTAATATTCCATTGCAGGTATACATCACATTTTGCGTGCATCAGTTACAGGCTTCAGGGTTACCTCTACCGGCTGCCATGAGTAGAGCTGTTGGGAACACTGATGTCAAAGTTTTTATATGAATACATGCTTTTAGTTCTCTTGACTGTAGAGCTAGGAACAGAAACACCGGATCATATGCTTAACTCTGTTTAATTTGTTGAGACATTGTCAAGTTGTTTTCCACATTGCACATACCATTTTACACTTCAAACTTCCCCATATTCTTGTCCAGGTTTGTTATTTTCAGTGTTTTCAATTCTAGTCATTCTAGGGAATATGCCTCAATAATTTTTAACATTATTAGGGGTCTTGAGACCAAAAATTTGAGAATTGCTTTTCTAACAAATAGCTTTAAAAAATGTTAATCAACTTGTTATCTCTATAACAAAGTACCCAAGGTATCTAACTATAAGGAGAGAAGGTTCCTTTAGCTTGTAGTTTTGTAGGTTCAAGTCCAAGACCTTGCAGTCCCATGGGTTTGGCCTTGGAAGGGCCACAGGTCATGATGGTGGAGTTGAGAGGAGGAAAGGTCACATGGGAAGCCAGGAAGCAGAGAGAAACTCGGAATTTCATAGCAACAAGGTCTTGAGACCTACTTCCTGCGGGCACAGACACTGAAGAATATAAGACAGTCCCACTAGGCCCCAACCCCTAAAGCTTCCAATGTCTCCCAAAAATACCATTCTGGAAATCAACTTTATCTTTTTTTTTTTTTGAGATTTATTTTTATTTATTTGAAAGGCACAGTTACAGAGAGAGAGAGGGAAAGATAGCCAGGGCTAGGCAAGATGGAATCCAGGAGCCAGGAGCCCCATCTTGGTCTCCCACATGGGTCCAGGACCCAAACACTTGCACCATCCTCTGCTGCTTTTTCAGATGCATCAGCAGGGAGCTGGATCGGAAGTGGAGCAACCAGGACTGGAACTAGTGTCCATATGGGATGCTGGTGTTCCAGGAGGCAGATTTACCTGCTATGCCACAACACTGGCCCCTGGGGATCAAACTTTAAACACTGGACCTTTAAGGGAACCCCCAAAATAATATCCAAATCATATCATCATATCACCTGTAATATAACCAATCCACACAATACTGACACAAAATTGTGTAATTCCAGGTAATCACGTTTACCTAGGACAGACCCAATTTACAAAACCTTAGAACCCACATAACTATTAATAGTTATCCCTGGGCAGCGTTATGGCATAGTGGCATATGGCTGCCGCCTATGATGCCAGCATCCGTTATGGGCAGTGGTTTGAGTCCTGGCTGCTGCACTTCCAACCAGCTCCCTGCTAATGTTCCTGGGAAAGTAGCAGAAAATGGCCCAACTGCTTGGGCCCCTGAAACCACATGGGAGACCCTGATAAAGCTTCTGGCTCCTGGCTTCAGCCTGGCCCAGCCCTGGTCATTGAGGCCATCTGGGGAGTGAACCAGCAGATGGACGCTCACTCTCTCTGTCTCTCCCTCTTTCTCTGCCTTTCAAATCGATATATTTTTAAAAAAAGTTTCCCATCAACCTTTTCTGTTAATTTTCACAGCTGCGGATGATGATTGCTTTGTTTCAATGCTATAAGAGGTATGGATAGTGACTTTCTAATTCTACCAGTACTGTTGCATTCCTTATCCTTACAGACTATTTGGGAACATTGACAAATCCAGCAGGATAAATGCTTAATTTTGTCCTTTTCTTTACCAATTTTCAAAATCAAGCTAATTCATTAGTTGATGTAGAGGTGAAAAAGGAGGTATTTTCTTTTTGGTATCACTATGAATTCATTGATTTGCTGCATATTTGATGTGTTGCACTTTGTGACAATCATGATTTTTTTTCATGCTTAAATTGTTTCATCTTGACTCTGGTTCTTTTAACATAATCTCAATAGTATTTGATAGCTACCGTGCCTTCTGGCATAACACAATGCCGCAGGCTCATCTTGTACAAATTCTGCCCCAGCTCGGAAACTGATTCATTTCCTAAAGGATTTCTGGCTCTTTTAGTGGAAAATGATACTTAGACTATGAATTTGGAAACTAGAAGTGCTTATGCCATTGTTTCCTGATTTTTTCTTTTAAGATTTATTCATTTATTTGAAAAAAAGAGAGAAGGGGGGGAGGAGAAGGGGAGAGAGAGAGAGAGAGAGAGAGAGATCTTCCAATCTGCTGTTCACTCCCCAAGTGTCCACATCAGCTGGTGTCAGGTTGAGCTGAAGCCAAGAGCCAGAACTCCATCTGGGTCTCCTGTCTCCCTGGGTAGGAACCCAAGTGCTTGGGCTATCATCTGCCTCCCAGGTACATCAACAGAAAGTTGGATTGAAAGAGTAGTTGGGGGGTGGGTGTGGGTAGGGACTCGCGCTGTGGTATATCAAGTAAAGCCACTGCCTGCAGTGCCAGCATCCCATATGGGCACTGGTTTGAGCCCTGGCTGCTCCACTTCTGATCCATCTCTCTGCTAAGGCCTGGGAAAGCAGTGGAAGATGGCCCAAGTCCTTGGGCCTCTGCACCCACATGGGAGACCCAGAAGAAGCTCCTGGCCCCTGGCTTCGGTGCAGCTCAGACTGTTGCAGCCATCTGGGGAGTGAACCAGCAGAAGGAAGACCTCTCTCTCTCTCTCTCTACCTCTGCCTCTTCGTCTCTGTAACTCTGCCTTTCAAATAAATAAATAAATAAATCTTAAAAAAAAAAAGTAGCTGGTATTCGTACTAGGCACCCTGACATGGGGTGTTGGTGGCGCAAACCTAGAATTAACCTGCTGTGCCACAGTGCCTGGCCCATGCTCGGCCCATGCTTCTTGCTCTTTTCAGGGGACACTGCTAGATGTAACTCATACATATTTACACAATGACAAAAATTAATGAGGAATTCATACTGACCTTGCCCATTCAAATCTCAGATTATAAAATTTATACCTACTTTCACTGCGTTGGCACATGTATCTCCTATCTTTAACTAATAACCTTGGGTTCTAATGGTATAAAGATATTTACTTACTATTTGTATACATATATATTATTAATATGTATAATACATCTATTTAACAGTACCAGTATTATTACTGACAACACAATCATTAATGCTGTCATTGACTTGCCTTTTATTTATTTATTTTGTCCTTAGGACATCTCACACCAAGGATATAAGAGTCAAGCTTATGAGTTTTATAGTCAGTTTCAGGGCCAGTGTTGCAACGTCTCAGGTTAAGCGGCCCTTGTGATGTGAGCGTCTCCAATCAGAGCCGCAGTTTGAGTCCCAGCTGCTCTGAATTCCATCCAGCCCCTGGCTAATGTGCCTATGCACCAAGCAGCAGAAGATGCCCCAAGTACATGTGGAAGACTGATGAGTTCCAAGATCCTGGCTTCCCCTGGCTGTTGCGGCCATCTGGGGAATGAACCCACTAATGAAGATCTTTCTCTATGTCTCTTCCTCTTTCTCTCTAACTCCCTTTGCCTTTCACATTAATCTTTTATTGTTTTTATTTTTAAACAATTTTATTTGTTTATTTGAAAGGCAAAATTACCAAGAGGGAGAGGCAGAGCCAGAGAGAAGTCTTTCATCTGCTGGTTTACTCCCCAAATGTCTGCAATGGCCAGGGCTGGGCCAGATCAGAGCCAGGAGCCAGGAGTTTCATCGGGGTCTCCCAAGTGGGTGCAGGAGCCCAAGCGTTTGGGCCATCTTCTGCTGCTTCCCCAAGCCATTAGTAGGGAGCTGGATCAGAAGTGGAACAGCCAGAACTTGAACGGGCTTCCATATGGGATACTGGAGCTGCAAGTAGTGGCTTTACCTGCGACACCACAACACTGGCCCCTCAAATAAATCTTAAAAACAAAACAAAATTAAAAACCCAAATAATAAAGTCAGTATCTTATTTTTCTCTGTGGAGATGACAGTGAATCTATATATGGATTTCTTTCTTTCCCTAAATGCTTATTTTTAAAAGAAATTTGTACTATAAAACATTTACATGATTCCAAAACCATAAAGCAGTCTATAGCCTTATGCCTTTATTAACAGAGAAGTTTAATTTTCATCGCTGCTTCCTTCCCTCTTCCTTTCCCTCGGCGTGCGGCTTCCACAGCCGGCTCCTGCTTGTCTGATGGTGCCACGCACTGGCCATCCAGACGCACATGGTGTCTGCTTCCAGGAAACTACTCAGTGCAGCGCGGGTGCTTGCTACAACACACGTCCTTTCCCCACGATGCGGGAAAGCCCGGATCCGCTGAGCACAGCGGGGCACACGGAACAGGGAAGGCTGTACAGTCATTGTCCACCGACTGGCAGCTTGCTGTCCTTGGGCCTTTATAGCAGGGCATCCTTTAGGAGAAGACACTTATCAGTGGTTGACATTGAAAATCCGAATGCTGGGCCGGCGCTGTGGCGTAGCAGGTAAAGCTGCCGCCTGAAGCGCCGGCATCTCATATGGGCGCCGGTTCGAGTCCTGGCTGCTCCACTTCCGATCCAGCTCTCTGCTATGGCCCAGGTCCTTGGGCCCCTGCACCCACGTGGCGACCCGGGTGGAGGGGGTGGAGGCTCCTGATCGCGCAGCTCCAGCAGTTGCGGCCGCTTGGGGAGTGAACCAGCAGATGGAAGACCTCTCTCTCTCGTTTTTTCTCTCTGCCTCTCCTTCTCTCTCTGTTTGTAACTCTGACTTTCAAATAAATAAATCTTAAAAAAAAAAAAAAAAAAAAAAGAGAGAGAGAGAGAGAAAGAAAGAAAATCTTGAGTGCCCCCAATAGGTCAGAGAAGGGAGAGCCAAAGCAAGGAGGCCAAGGGGAGGGTGACCACAAGGCTACCCTGGAAACAGGAAGCTAAGCTAAGCCAGGAGGTGACGCCCGTGTACGGCGTTGGATTTACTCTGAGCGCACACTGTTCCCAGCAGTTTAAGTATGGCTAGTTCCTTCATCACTCCTAACAGTCCCATGAGGCAGGGGCTCTCACCTAGACCCCAACCACCACCAGTAAAGATCCTTAAAAAAGATTTATTTATTTATTTATTTGCAAGTCAGAGTTACACAGAGAGAGAAGGGGAGGCTGAGAGAGAGGTCCTCCATCCACGGGTTCTCTCCCTAATTGGCCACAACGTCAGAGCTGCGCCAATCCGAAGGCAGGAGCTTCTTCCACGGCTCCCACGCAGGTGCACGGCCCAAGGACTTGGGCTTTCCCAGAGCACAGCAGAGCAGCTGGGACTCGAACCGGCGCCCATAAGAGCGGTTACTCAACTTACACCCAAAGCCAAGGAGCCAATATCGCGCACACAGTGGCCTTGCAGCCACTGTACCCACACTGCGTGCTCTCGGAGGTGGGACCAAATACTGCGGGTCCCCCCAGGGTGCCTAAGCGACCACCTCCTGACAAGTGCGGGCAAAGAGCTGACTCCTGGGCGGCCCCTGTAATAGGGACTGAAACAACCTCACAACCTTCTAAACTTTCAAAATCAACGATAGCGTAAAGATCCTCAGAGTTCACGTCAGACGGGTCATGTGCCGGCGTCGTAACAAGGTTTCGAGGGTGGCACATCTCACGCAATTGCGTGAACAACCCAATCATCACGCTTATGAACTACGAAAAGGATCGAGGTCTAGCACTTGTTAAAAAGCCCCAAGCATGCGCCACTCATTTTACACAGAGAGTGACTCACGGAATTGCGACAGAAAGTGCATTGACACAGAAAACTCAGTATACCTTTAAACGCACATTGGTATTCGTGATAATTCTCGTTTCTACTCTAAAAATAAAACCAGAAGCAAAAATTAGCACGCCTTATTTCCTATGCAAATATATTCATTTACAGCCCCACCTATTGCAGGTCGATTCCGAACCCGGATCTTCATTTGCTTTACGACCGCACTTCGGGAAGTGACGTAGTGTTGCGGCAGTTTGTGGCGCAGCTAGCCTGTGCTTTGCGGCAACACTGTCCGCCCGGTTCGGATCTTGCCAGGCGCGGACCTTGGGCGGGAAAGGCGGCAGGGACCGGAGGTGGCGTTCCTGCTATGGCTCGGCAGTTGATGACTTGGTTTCTTTAGTTTTTGTGCCCCCCGCCCCCTTTAGAATCACCAGGAAGACCAGCGCAGTCTCCACTTCCGGTTATAAGTGAGCCTCCTAGTACCAGAGGCGCCTCCGCTCTTCTCCGGCTCCCTTCCCCTCCTCTTTTTTCGTATCCCCGTCAGACTCGTCCCTTCCCCAAGACGTCTGGTCGCCTTCTAGGATTTTGTTTTAGTCCTCTTCTTTTGCGACCTGCAGCGCTCTCCTTTCCCTCCCGAGCGGGTCGGGCTGCGGTCGGCGGAATGGAGCCGCCCTCCGGGCCGGACTCGCCCGAGGAGGGCTCCCCCTGCGACCTCGCACAGGCTTTCTCCAGGATCCTGCACCGTCTCACCGGCCAGCAGGCACGGCGTGGCGACGCCAGCGAGGCGGCCCTGACGGAGCTCAGCGCGCTCCTGGAAGCCCCGGCGTGTGAGCGCTTGTTGGAGGGCGATGGCGGGGTGCCCGCGATCCTGGGGCAGGTGGCGCGAGCCCTGGAGAAGTGTGCAGCCCCACCCAAGGACGAGGCAGGCGGAGGGGTGGCCGAGAGAGCGGCGCGGGTCGGGCTGGTGTTCCTGAAGCTCTTGGGGAAAGTGGGGGCTGCCAGGAGCTCGCCGGGCTCCCCGGCGTGCAGGGCCGGCCTGCGGCACTTGGCGGCACCCATCTACGTGTTTGCCATCACGCACAGCGCGGAGCGACCATGGAGCAGCCCGAGGTCCCGCCACGTGGCCGGGGAGGTGCTCGCCTCGCTGCTGGGCGTGACCGAGTGCGGCTCCGTAGCGGGGTTCCTGCGCGGAGAGAGTGAAGACGACAAGGGCAGGTTCGCTGGGATCCTGGGCTTTCTCAAAGCCGACCTGAACAAGTGAGTACGGCCGGCCGCAAGCCCTGCCTCGCGTCTGGGGATGCTAGGATTTAAGGGAACCCCCAAGGCTCAGGTGGGTCAGGGCGTCGCTCGATGTTGACCCCCAAGGCTCAGGTGGGTCAGGGCGTCGCTCGATGTTGGCCCCCAAGGCTCAGGGTGGGTCAGGGCGTCGCTCGATGTTGGCAGATCTGAGATGAGGACTGCGGGCTTCAGGCAGAGTTTTCTCGCACTTTCTCCAGCCCTCGTGAGAGCTGCCTTGCAAAATGGGAAATTCTTTCCTGTTCGTTTATTTCTTAAGTTAGGCGGGGGTGCAGATGGGAAGTTGAACTTGTGGTTTGAATTTAAGGGTCTTGACATTATCGTCACCAGCTCTCACACAGCGATGGGTGCTACGTAGGGAAGTGATGTTTGAGATGTACTTTCTGTGAGTTTCCTCTTGCTGCTCTTGTTTGGAGAACTGGAGTGAGGAGGGAGAATGTTCAGAACTGTCATTTTACCAGGAACTTGGAGTGGGAAGGCCTGGCTTTGAGTCGGGTGTTTCTTTTTAGTGCTCCGAGAAAAACCAGGTCAGACAGCCTCTCTGACTGTCCATCTCATTTACAAGGATACTATGCCTACTGCATAGTTGTTCTTTGGAGGCTTAACCTGTGTGTACACTCAGTTTATAAGCTATAGATTAGTGCTCAAATATTGACTCATTTGCTCCTTTAAAATGATAATAATACTGAGAGATTTCTTTTACTTTTTTTTTTTTTAAAGTTTTATTTATTTGAGAGGAAGAGTTACAGACAGGGAAAGGGAGAGACAGAGAGCAAGAGAGAGAGAGAGAGGTCTTCCATCCTCTGGTTTACTCCCCAAATGGCTGCGATGGCTGGGGCTGTGCCAGGCCAGAGCCAGGAGTTTTATCTGGATCTCCCACGTAGGTGCAGGGCCCTAAAGACTTGGGTCATCCTCTGCTGCTTTCTCAGGTGCATGAGCAGGGTGCTGGATTGAAGTGGAGCAGCCAGAATCAAACCGGTGCCCATGTGGGATGCAGCACTAGTTAATTCACAATGCCGGCCTCATTTGCTTCTGTTTATGCTTAACACATCTTCACTGTAACCACCACCACAGGTCCTTTATGAAGCTTCATCGGATAAGCTTTAGCCTCAGAGCCCTGAAATGATTGTTAAATGTACTTAGTATAAGTCATTTTAATCCAAATATTACAATGTATGCTAAAAAATCCAGAGTTATCTTAAGAGGGATTTTTTTTTTTTCAAAGAAAGTAATTATTTATTTGAACTGGTTAAATTTCTTTGTTACTTAACATGTCATGTCATTTAATGTGGTTTCATATGTCCATGTAGGGAATCCTGGAAGAATAATCCAGCCACCAAACATGTTTTCTTCTGGACTCTGCAGCAGGTCACGCGGCCCTGGCTGAACCAGCATTTGGAAAGGGTGCTTCCCCCATCGCTGCTAATCTCAGATGATTATCAAACTGAGAACAAAATCCTGGGTGTCCACTGCCTCCACCACATTGTGCTCAACGTGGTGAGAAACTTCTGCCCTCTGTCGTCTGTGCTGATGGGACAGACAAGGCTGGTCCCCATTCACGATATCACTGCTTTATTTTTGCTTATGCTTCTATCTTATGAACTGGCATTCTGATGACACTGTTAAGTCATTAAGATAACTTATTTATATATTTTCTCTATTTTCCTTCAGCCAACCTGTTAGAAATTGTATCTCATAGGTAATACAAAGATTCATTAGGGTAGGGGTGAGGGTGGGCGGGAGGAAGGAAAGGTATGGTGGAAAGTATCAGTATGCTCTTAAAACTATATATATGAAATATATGAAATTTGTTCATTTTTATAAATAAAAAATGTTTTGAAAGATTTATTCATCTATTTGAAAGGAAGAGTGACAGAGGGAGAAACAGAGATAGAGAGAGATCTTCTATCTACAGGTTCTCTCTGCAGATGGCTGGATTGGAAAAAGTAGACCCATGGGTTGAAATGACACTCTGATATGGGGTGCTGGCATGGAGGATAGCAGCTTAAGCCACCGCACCCCATCACACTACTGGGGCCCTCTCATAGGTTATATACTATTAGGATAATTATAGGAGAAACAGAAAGGCATGAATAATTATCAAACTGAAAAAACAAACCTTCAATAATTAACATTTGACTTTAGAAAGGTGAAAAATCAAAACTTGATTATATTCCAGTGTTCTAATGTGCAAGCTATCACTAAAGGAAATTGTGGGTTGTTTTTTTCTTTAAAGATTTATTTGTTTATTTGAAAGAGTTACAGAGAGAAAGAGACAAAGAAAAATCTTCCATTTGCTGGCTTACTCTCCATGTGGCTGCAATGGCCAGGACTGGGCTAGGCTGAAGCCAGTAGCCACAAACTTCATCTGGGTCTCCCATGTGGGTGGCAGGAGCCCAGGCACTAGAGCCATCCTCCATTGCTTTTCACAGGCCATGAGCAGGGAGCTGGATTAGAAGTGAATCAGCCACGGCATGCACTGGTGCCCATATGGGATGCCAGTGTTGCTGGTGGTGGCTTTACCACTATGCCACAACAGTTGCCTGGAGGAAAGTTTATTTTTTAGACTTTGTATTATGGAACTGTTGAAATCTACCCGTAGGGGTGGATATTTGGCCCAGCAGTGAAGATGGTTAGGATGCCTGGGCTCAACTCCCAGCTTCTTGCTAATGTGGACCTTGGGCAGCAGCAGTGATGGCTCAAGTATTTGGATTCCTGCCACCCATGTGGGAGACCTGGATTGAGTTCTGGCTGTTGACTTTGGCCCCTCAGCCATCGTGGCCATTTGGGGAGCGAATGGGCAGATAAGAGCTTGCTATGTTTTTCCCTCTTTCAAGTAAGTAATTTTTAAAAATGTATGTGCACACAAAACAAGGAGAGAGCGTGTAATGAACCTCCATGTACCTGTGTAACCCAGTTGCAGAAGTTCTCAACGTTTGCCAGTCTTGGGACACCTTTAATTGGAAATTCATCTCATTGCAGCCAGCTGCCGATCTGCTCCAGTATAACAGAGCCCAGGTGCTACACCATGCGCTTTTCAACCACCTGTACACGCCGGAGCACAGCCTCATCCAGGTGACTGTAAGATCTGCTCATAGCTGTGTTTGGGTTCCCTGAGCATGAGCACAGGGTGGCATTGTGTGAACAGGAGAGGGGGAGACCAGGAAAGTGAAGGTGAGGACTGATGGCTGTGCAAGCTGCAACTCTCTCAGCAGGCAGCAGGCGGGCACATTCTTGGGTTTTGGCTCCAAGTGGGTCAATGACACTTCTGCATCACGTGGGGGTAGCTTTATGTCAGAAAAAGTTCCATTTTTATTAATTTAAATGTTTTTCTTTCTGTGCTGCCTTACATTGCCACACACTTAAAACTCTGTATGTTGATATTTTAGTGTCATTTATTCCTTCATCCAAAAGACAGTGAGTACCTCCTGAGAGCCAGTGGCCATGTGGCTCTGAGGGTGGTCAGTCTGGGTCTGTGGGTTTAAGGAACCCTCTGGAGAGAGGTTTTTGAAATATGTGATCCTATGTACATATATCTCTATATGTATAGGTGCAGCACTGAGTGAAGCTGCAGTGAAGAGGTTTGTACCGAGTGCAGCAAGTGTCCAGCAGTGACCGCTAAGCAGGCTGGGGGTGGTGTGGGGTTTCATTAGGCTTTGGGAAAGGGGTGTTTCTTGCTTATGAAGGATGGATAGGAATTTTTTTTTTTTCTTTAAGATTTATTTATTTTATTTGAAAGGCTGAGTTACAGAGAGATTGATCTTGCATCTGCTGGTTCATTCTCCTAATGGCTGCAAAGGCCAGGGCTGGGCAAGGCCAAAGCCAGGAGACAGGAGCTTCTTCCAGGTCTTCCACATGGCTACAGAGGCCCAACCACTTGGGCCATCTGTTGCTGCTTTTCCAGGCACATTAGCAGGGAGCTGGATCGGAAGTAGAGCAGCTGAGAATTGAACTGGCCTCCACTTGGGATGCCAGTGCTGCAGATGGCGGCTGAACCTGCTGTGCCACAGCACCAGCCCAGATTAGGAATTTCATAGGAAAGTGAAGAATATTCTGAAGTCAGAACCATCAAGTTATATAAAATTAGAGGTTATTAATTATTTAGTTATTAATTTTTTGAAAGGGAGACAAACAGGGAGAGGTTGTCCATTAGCTGACTTACTCCCCAAATGTCCACAATAGCCAGGGCTATACCAGGCTACAGCCAGAAACCAGGAATTCAAACCAAGTCTCCCATGTGGGTGGCAGGGACCCAAGTATTCGAGACATTACCTGTTGCCTCCCAGGGTATACATTAACAGAAAGCTGGAATTAGCAGCAGAGCCAGGACTTGAAGCCATTCAGTCCAATACGGACACAGGCATCCCACATGGAATCCTAACCACTGCGCTGTTTTTATACCTTCCCTACTTCTCCCCTTATTCTGCCCTGCTACCTCTCTTTTCCTTTTTAATGGAGTACTGAGAATCCAGGGAATAACAGTTAAAAAGGTTAGGTTCTGAAGACCATAGAGGAAAGAGATTTTAAGAAACCCAGAACACGAAGAGAAAACGAGAGCTCCCAGGAGAGCTAGAATGAAGTACCCACACAGTGAAACTTCAGATAGGGTGGTCAAATTTGATGCAGATTTGTACCATCTAGACCCTGTTCAGAAGCAAGCACAGGTAAACATGTATCACTAAGTCTTAGACTTAATGTCTTAGTGACAGTAGACTGATTCCTCAAGTCTGGATTATGGTCCCAGCTTTGCCATTCTTCTCATTCTACAAATTAGTAGAGTAGTCCTGAGGAGAAAGTATTCACTTGGGACTATCAGATGGAGATAAAGAATACAGAGTGTTTGAAAATACCAAGCGATCTGCACTTAACTTGCTAGTGTCTTTTACAATTCTGTGGCATGGACCCCAAGGACAGATTATCGAAGTCTTTAGAAAAATAAGTAGTGTTAAGAATGCAAATAAACTCCTTTCCTGTTCCCTCCTCCCAGGCTGTGCTCCTGTGTCTGCTGGATTTATTCCCTGTCCTTGAGAAAGGCCTGCATTGGAAGGGAGATGCAGCACGACCCACCACACACTGTGATGAGGTCCTGCAGCTGATCTTGACCCACATGGAGCCAGAGCACCGCATTCTCTTACGCAGGACCTATGCTAGAAACCTGCCAGCGTTCGTCAAGAGGTGAGTCTCCAAGCTGCTGGCCTGGCCATACTCCCCTACTTCACTGCTGGTATCTTATTTTCTCTTTTGCTTTCAGGTTGGGGATCCTAACTGTCCGGCACATGAAAAGGCTGGAGCGAGTCATTATTGGCTATCTGGAGGTTTATGATGGACCAGAGGAAGAGGCTAGATTGAAGATATTAGAAACCCTAAAACTTCTCATGCAGTACACGTGGCCCAGGTATAGTAGTCAAGCAGACGGTTGTGCTATGTGGAGCAAAACTCAGCCAATTTTCTCTTTAGTCTAGATATATAATCAGTACAAATATGGTATATATTTGAATACCTCCCATTTTCACACAGCTGTAGACTTTGAACAGAGAAAATGGCATTAGAAATATTTACTTATTTCAAATACTCATATTTGAATGCTTCGGATACCAATTTTTTTTTTTTTTTTTTTTGATTGATTGATTGGAGAGGCAGAGTTGTGAACAGAGTGTGTGAAAGACAGAGGTCTTCCATCCGCTGTTTCACTTCCCAAATGTAATGGTAGCAGTGGCTGGAGCTGGGCCAATCTGAAGCCAGGAGTCAGGAGGTTCTTCTGGGTCTACCATGTGGGCACAGGGGCCCAAGCACTTGGGCCATCTTCCATTGTTTTCCCAGGCCATTAGCAGAACTGGCTCAGAAGAGGAGCAGCTGGGACTCGAATAGGCACCTATATGGGATGCTGGCACTGCAGGCGGAGGCTTAACTGACTACCACAGCACTGGCCCCCAGTTCTTTTCTTTTAAACCCAAATATCCGATGGATGGCTTAGATTGGTGTTCTGAAGAACATCCACCCAGGTACTCTATTATGAATGATATCTAAGTTGGGGAGGCTTACAAGTTGTGTAGCTTTCTAGATTTATAAGGTATATTAGGATATTCAAGACCTCAGAGAAGTGCTACATAAAGACAAGCTTTTGTTCATCTAAATGCTCCTTAAGTGTAACTGAGAATGCAGTACCGCACAGCACATCATCTAACATGTGCGGAGCAGTGCTGACAGTGTTAATGTAGGCTGTGCTGGCCCAGAAGGGATTCCAGCTGTGGCTTGAGGTAGGTGTCAGGGTTATACTGGAGCCCAGACTGTTGAGTCAGAAAAGGATTTCTTTCCTGAATTAATTGTGAATTTAATTCAGCTAGAGTCCCTTCCCCCAGCAATGTTTAATATCTTCTGGTTCCTATTTTCTCACTTTTATAAATGTACAAGGAATCCAGAGTAACATTTGCTCCTGGGTCTTTCGCTTAGTCACATTGGTGACTAGAATGCATTTGTTTGCTTACCATATTTCTCCTTACTGAACTGTAACCTCCAGGAGAATGCAAGACTACATCTGCTACAGTATCCAAAACTATACTCAGTACCTGGTGTTAGGTACACAAATACTTGAAGAATGAATGGACTAGAATAGAAGGGATGAATGAAACTGAATTAATATTTGTGTCAGGGGATGGCGCTATGGCATAGTGGGTAAAGCCACCGCCTGCAGTGCAGGCATCCCAGCTGCTCCAATCCAATCCAGCTCTCTGCTGTGGCCTGGGAGAGGAGATGATGATGCATGTCCTTGGGCCCCTGCACCGGCATGGGAGACCTGAACAAGCTCCTGGCTTTGGATCAGCACAGCTCCGGCCGTTGCAAGCATCTGGGAAGTGAACCAGTGGATGGAAGAGTTCTCTGCCTCTCCCTCTCTGTAACTCCAACTTTCACATCAAGAAATAAATATTAAAAAAAAAAAAAATTCTGTCAGGCCTATAAGCAACAGAGACCAAGGCGGCAAGTCGAAGGAAGAGGTGAATAAATGTTGAGAGGTTAGTCTTTTTGTCTTTGTGTGAAGGAGCAGAGCATGTGAAAGAGCAGATTGTAAATTAAATAACAGATGGAATGCTGAAAGGCATAGCAACCACAGGAAAATGCCAAATATTTTTAGATGAAGTAATGAAAACTTTTCCAACATTTTTGCCCAGAAATACAGTTTACTGTGTTTTAACATAAGTTAAATGATATTCCAGCTTTAAGTTTTTTATTGCAGTAAAAAACTGTGTAAAACTTGGTATTTTCAAGTGTACAAGTCATGATGTTACACAACCATCGTCACTATCCATTTCCAGAACTCTTCTTTCAAGGCAATGAAAACCTTTAAAATAGTAAGTAATTAGAAATAAGCTGGACTGACGGTAAAGTAGGATCTGAAATGAATAATTTCCCAGTCACAGAAGCCAAGCTTATCTCCCTTGCATTATTTATTTTGAAAGAGTTACCGAGGGATGGCCAGCACCGTGGCTCACTAGGCTAATCCTCCGCCTGCGGCACCAGCACTCCGGGTTCTACTCTGTATTGGGGCGCTGGTTCTGTCCCAGTTGCTCCTCTTCCAGTCCAGCTTCCAGCTGTGGCCCAGGAAGGCCGTGGAGGATGGCCCAAGTCCCTGGGCCCTGCACCTGCATGGAAGACCAGGAGGAAGCACCTGGCTCCTGGCTTCAGATCGGTGCAGCATGTCGGCCGCAGTGGCCATTTGGGGGGTGAACCTACGGAAGGAAGACCTTTCTGTCTGTCTCTCTCACTGTCTAACTGCCTGTCAAAAAAAAAAAGTTACCAAGGGATACATTCCTTTTGCTGGTTCACTCCCTAGATGGCCCTAACAGCCTGCACTGGGCCAGGCCAAAGCCAGGAGCCAAAAACTTCACCCGAGTCTCCCACATGGGTGGAAGGGGCCCAAGCACTTGGGCCATCTGCTGCTGCTGCTTTTCCCAGGCCATTAACAGGAAGCTGGATTGGAAGTGAAGTAGCTGAGACATGAAATGATGGCCATATGGGATGCCAACACCATGTTCTGGCTTTATCCACTAAGCCACAACACTAACCTTTCCCTCACATTATTTCTAATTTTCTTTAGTAAGGAGGGATTTGGATCCCCTTTTCAGTTGATGAGGTGGCTGTTTCCTTATAGGAGAACTGAGCTTCTGGAAGGAAGGGTATTGCTAGGGAGGCCAGTATACAGCCAGCGAGCTGTGGAAATGACATTAAGAAATCTGGAGTCTGCTCTCATTTGGTTTCTAGCTCTGTTTTTCTTGATTCCAGAATTCCGTGCAGACTTGTGGTCTTTCTGAAGGCTCTCTTGAAACTCATATGCGATGTAGCAAGGGACCCAACCCTTACACCTGAACCTGTTAAGAATGCCTTACTGCAGGAGGCCACAGACTGCCTGATTACCCTGGACCACTGCTCTCAAGGACAGGTGAAGGTAAGACAGAGGCTACAGCTTGGTTTTGGTTGGGCCCCATTAGGTAATTCCTGTGATGTACTGTGGTTTATTGTTCATGAGCCTGACCAAGTCAGGAAATGAACACAAGAGGGTTTTAGGTCTCTACCTTTGTGCCCTCTAGCCCTCAGCAGACTTTGACAAAATACTTTATTTTTTAAAGTTATTCAGAACCATTCAGACAAAAAGAGGATCAGCAGATGTCACTGCAGTTAAGATAAGAGATAATGGGCAAAAGCATCATGATGAAGAGGTGGTAAAAATACATTCTGTATTTTTTTTTACATTCTTCTGAATTTAAAATGGAGAAATAATAACCTATAAGCCACCAAGGAGTAATAACAAATGCCTGCAACAGCCAGTGCTGGGCCAGGCTGAAGCCAGGAGCTCCTAAAGTGCCCATCAGCAGGAAGCTGGACTAGGGTGGAGCCGGGCCTTGAAGCATCCCAAGGGGTGCGCTGTGAGAACTAATTCAGTTCAAAGACCGAAGGCATCATGACTACAGATATTTGGAGCTAGTACAGGGTTTGCTGTTTATCAGATTTCATCCTGGTTCTTTAAGTCTTAGACAGTTAAGCTTTATATCCAATTTAATTTGCCTTGGCTGGCGTGAAACAGCTTTATGAGTGAGCAGGACGTTTACAAGCATGTTAACAATTTTTAAAGTAACACCTGTTGACTTGGTATCATCTACACTTTCCTTCTTGAGTGTTAAGAGCCAAGAACTCCAGGTGAAAGGGGTTGGAGTGGGAGAACAAGTCAAAGCCTGTTCGGTTTCTTGTTTCAGGATCTCCTGGCCAAAATTCTCCAAAGCTGTGAAGACAGCAGGGTGGTAAACTGCCTCAGGAAAGTGCAGCAGGCTCCCGAAGGTGCTCACTACGATGGAACTTGAGATGTTCCTCAAGAGGAAAGGATTTTCTTCCTATCTCATGTGGCACAAGTGGAGTCTCTTACACTAAACGTTGTAAGTCAGAGGCTCTTCTTCCTTTTTTGTTTCCTTGTACCCCCAGAGGACTGGGGAAGAGAACAAGAGAAAATGGAAGTCCTGCTTTGGTAGGAAAAATGACACTAAGGAATTCAGCATTGAACATCTCGAACTATTTACACTCAGTCTCATCCCAGCTTCAAGAACTGATCTTTTTAAGCTTTGTGGGCTTGAACTGTTATTCAACACATGTGCTATAAAAATACTCTGTTCCCAAATTAAGGCATTCTTCCACTGACTACAGATGTCTTGCCCACTTAAGTGGCATAAATATTAAAAACACAAATATTGTGTTATATACAATATGAAAGAACAAAAACTGGAAGTGTGTTTAAGATAAAAGTTCAGCACGTTCAGTCCTGTCAGTCCTGTTTCCCAACTGCCTACGGGACTTCAGGTGGTTTTGGCCTTGGCCGTAGGCTCTGTTTCCTGCTCATACTCTATCTCTACATAGGCTCGTTTTCTCCGCAGAGGTCCTTTCAAGGGTGTTTTGCCTTTGTGTTTCGCATTAAAGGACTTTTCTTCCTCTTCACTGGAGGATTTACCATCCTGGTCTTCATCACTGCTGGCATCCAATTTGTCCATATCCTGTAGAGGGAGAGAAAGGGTCAAAAAGAAAGGAAATGCTAGCTTTCTTCAAACTCCCTTAGTTATTCCCTCAAGGTAGAACAAAGTAGAGATTAGTTTGCATGCTCAGGAACCCTCCCCCCTTTTTTGTTGTTGTTTTGAACTCACCTCAAAGTCACTTATGTCACTCTCATCTACCTCCTCATCTTCCACAAATTCTCTTTTTCCCACATCCTAAAATAAAGCATGACTGTTAGGTTCAAAACAGCACTTTAGACATCTAGTTTTACCCTTCAGTATAGTATGCCACCAAGGTTTAGTTATTCCCACGTTTAATACTTCTGAATTTAAAAGACTTCACATCTTTATTTTAGTTGGTTAAAATCTATACACAAGCAGTGACTTGAACCTTGTAGGAGAAATTTTAGAATGTCACTCAGTAAGACTAAAACTGTTTTTAGTTTGTTGGTTTCACCTACAGAACAAGGCAGCCACTGCCAAATCAAAATATGCATATCAGAAAAAAGATGATCAAATTAGTTTTGGTTAAGGGTCTCTCGATGACACAAAATATATCCTGTTTTATTAGTTACTGTTTGACAAACCAAACCAAAAACTTACGTCGTCATCATCATCTTCATCATCTTTCTCCTCATCTGAAGAGTCGCTCTCTGCCTCCTGTTGTTCTAGGGCTTTGTCGAAGGCATGAATGGGGAAGTTGTAGATGTCGCCGTACTGGAGAATATGAACACAAATGGCCTTTCATCACATCTGGACATTAACACTTGAAGTTCCACTGTCCTACGAGCATACTATTTTTTTCCTCAGTGATTTAAATGAGACTATTTAGCTTACTGAGCTGTATTTCTACATTATTTATAAGCTCAGAGCTGACAGTGTCTTAAATCTATTTTTGAAATCTGAAACAACCACTAGATAAAATAATAAAATATATCACTTCTATGGAGGATGGAATCTGATTATTTAAAATCTAGTAGTCTATGAAACCCACACATTGAAACAAATGGATTTTTCTGACAAGGCTGAAATAAGGAAAAACTATATTCTGATCATGTTGTCTATGTAAATTTTGAAGCTAATTTTTAAAAAAAGAATAAAAATAATTTTAAAGAACTTTAAAAGACTGGAGTGGTATGTAGGAGGAGCTAAACCCTAAGGCTTTTATACAGATATCTGGAATCGCTGCATTTGGGAACAGGAACAAGAACTGGGAAGAATTAATGGCAAAAAGGGAAAGCTTTCTTAGAGTGACTGGATTAGCAAGGGAAACCATGGCATTTTATCCACTTGCATTAATTAATTAAAATGAGGAAGCCAGGCCTGTACTTACTCTGAAGAAAAATATAAAAATGAGGGGTCATTCTAGAATCTTTAAGTATAAAATATAGTTCTCACATTTCCTAGCATCATAGTACCAACTGAAAAAGTACCTAGCATCATAGTACCCCAACTGAAAAAGTACCTAGCATCATAGTACCCCAAAGCTACTAGCTCTCTCACCGTATCTTGTTTCAGTCTTTCCAGTAATTCTTTTTCAATGGCATTGTCCAACTGAGCAGCTATTAATGCCTTTTCCTGTAAGAGACAAAAACCCATTTATTTCATTAGTGGTTAGTCCATCATAAAAAGAAACTTTTTTTTCCCCCTTTTTTAAGGATGATATAGGGATGGGCATTTGGTGGAGCAGTTAAGATACTGCTTAGATGCCTGCATTTCATACTGGAGTACCTGGGTTTCAGTCCTGGCTTTTCCTCTTGGGCAGAGTGACAGAGGGAGAGACAAAGGGATTTTCCATGCTGGGTCACTCCTGAAAATGGCCATGATAGCCGGGGCTGGTCCAGGCATGAGCCAGGAGCCAGGAACTCTATAGGGTCTCCTAAATGGTTGGCAGGGACCCAGGTACTTGAGCCTGCTTTCTCAGGTACATTAGCAGGGAGCTGGCTCAGAAGCAGAATAGCCAAGATTCAAACTGGCACTCTGATGTGGAATTACAGGCACATCATGGGTATATCCCACATGGTAGCTTAACCCACTATGCCACAGCCACAGCCACAGCCCCAACCCCAGAAGCCACCTTGGAGGGTAGCAGATGGTGACTCAAGGACTTAGGTCCCTGGTACCTACGTGGGAAGCGTTTAAGTATCAGAAAATTAACAACCCTGAAATACAACTTTATAAAAGCTGAGGAAAGGGAGCAGAGACCTTCATCCAGTTACATTTTCTAAAACCATGTGAGACTCCACGTAGTTGATGGAAATGAAATACAGATGAATATCTGTGCCTCCAATGATCTCATAACATCTGATCCATGATATGAATCTGTAGCAGCTCACCACCAAAACAGGAAAATCTAACTTCAACCTCCTTCTCTAGTCTAAGATTTTGTTTTGACAGTCAGAGAGGGTGTTAAATGCTAACATATGGAAGCTGTGTTCAAATGATCAACCTACACAGTGCGGTAAATCACAATCTGGGTAGACTGGCGGCACCTGGATCAGTTATGAGGCCACAGGGACCTACATTATTCTCTGAAGTGTGCACACACATCCAGAGTGATCCACAGAGCTGTAAGACGAAAATACTCAAAATGTCTGTGTGTTTATATTTTGTACATTAACATTCCCATGCATACTCATTGGTGCCTTGACTCCATAAAGCATATAATGTCACATATATTGAGCAAGATATATTGAAAGTGGTGGTCTCGCTCCTTTATTTATACTATTCCAGCATACAACTGTTCATGTGTGATTGCTTACGTGGACTTCCTGATGACACATTTGGCAAATACAGACTAGTTATAAAGATATGGTATGATCTAATGGTTTTTAAAGAGTAAATACACTTAATATATATGCTTCAAGACAAAGACAACATTTTATTATTTAGCTGCCTCCTACAATGTCGGCATCTCATATGGGCACAGTTTGAGTCATGGCTGCTCTACTTTGTATCCAGCTCCCTGCCTTTGGTATGGCCCAACCCTACCTGTTGCAGCCTTTGGGGAGTGAACCAGCAGTTGGAAAATTTCTCTATCTTTCCCCCTCTCCAACTCTGCTTTGCAAACAAATAAGTCTTAAAAAAATCTTAAAAAGCAAAGTAGATTATATCCATATGTGGCATTGCTGAAGGCATGTCCTCTGTAAAAACTGCAATCACACACTTTAAAAACAGGCCGGAGCCACGGCTCACTAGGCTAATCCTCCACCTTGTGGCGCCGGCACACCGGGTTCTAGTCCTGGTCGGGGTGCCGGATTCTGTCCTGGTTGCCCCTCTTCCAGGCCAGCTCTCTGCTGTGGCCCGGGAGTGCAGTGGAGGATGGCCCAAGTGCTTGGGCCCTGCACCCGCATGGGAGACCAGCAGAAGCACCTGGCTCCTGCCATCGGTTCAGCGTGGTGTGCTGGCGGCAAGAGCCATTGGAGGGTGAACCAACGGCAAAGGAAGACCTTTCTCTCTGTCTCTTTCTCTCTCACTGTCCACTCTGCCTGTCAAAAAAAATTTTTGGAAACAGTTTTCCAACTTAAAAATTGTAAAAATCTTACACATCTGTGTTTTTCAGAAGGCTTCAACCTCATTGGTAAAAACAGAAAAATTAATTTTTTCTGAAATGGTTGTAAGAACACTATTTGACAATCAGAAAATGAAAACTAACTGTACTTGAACAAAAGCCTGTGCTAACAGGTAGAAGAGAATGAAAAACTAACTAGCAAATATTTAATGCAATCTAACATGACTTCTCTCTGAGATGTCTTTGTTTAGGAGAGCCTTTAAAGACAAATTTATACCCAGCTAAGAACGAGAACTGTGTTCTGCTACACCACAAACTATTATTTATAACATACATAAAGTGAAAGTGTACAAAGTATAATATTGAGGGGGTGGGTGTTCAAAAATATTGATGAGGTAAATAAAGAAGTTTGAAAGTCAACAGTAAGACAGATTTGAGATACAAAACCCTGTAAATAATGAGAACAAAATACCAAATATTATTAAAGCTATTTCTCAGCACAATATGACAAACTATCTGGCAAATAAACACCTATTGGTGAAAGGGAGGCAAGCAAAGCAAATACCAAGAGTGGCTAAAAATTCGAACTTATCAGGGACAGCTGATTCTGGGTTTTGAAGCATAAGAAAATCCAGGCTGAGTGAGGGGCAAGTGAGGCAGACTGCTCTGAGACAGAGGTTGGAGATCGCTGACTAGAGTATATTTTCAATGGATAACATTACCAACAATATGTATTACTAACAAACTGTCTAGTTTACTACAAAGGAGCAAATAGTCCTAGACCAAAACAGAGTTTCCAGTTCTTTACCAGAACTTTTAATATTCCCAAACTCAAATTAGCAGCTATGACTGTAACAGATATGAGGCTACTTAAAAGCATTAAAGAAAAACATACTTGTGTGAACGTTATATTTTACTTCAGAAACATTGGTGTATTTGATTAGAATGCTCAAACTCTGCTGAGGGTAATATGTGTAAGAGAGGCAGAATTTGAATTCTGTAACATCTGACCTCAAGAATTTCATTTAAGGAGATACGGACTTCAACTTACGATATTCTTTCTGCCCTTGATTACGCATATCTCCAAAGCACCCAGGTTATAACCTGCCTTCAAAGTCATAATCTTAAGATAAAATCAGATGCTTTTGGGCAATTAATACTGTTATCCATTAGCGAACACTGTCCGGACCTGACCGTCTACACAGAAGATGGTGACCAAATCTTAGAATCCTACCTGCATAGCCCTCCCCAGTGAAAATACAGAAGCAATGAATAACAGAATAAGTTACCTCTCTTCTTTTCTCCCTACGTTCCACCTTCTTACTCAAAGGTACAAGTTTCCTCCTACAGAAAATAAAACACATTATCAGAAAATTCAGGTTCATGAGTTATGCATTCCTTTTAAAAGGTAATGAAAAAAGAGTGGTATCAGTTTTGTAGGACTCAGCTATATATATAACAAATGTACTTGGAAGTTTCTAAAAATTTAATCTTACAAATCAGACTTTAAAAAAAAAATTTTTTTTATTTCACAGGTGAGTTATAGACAGAGAGAGAGAGAGAGAGAGAGAGAGAAAGGTCTTCCCTCTATTGGTTCACTCCCCAAATGGCTGCAACAGCTGGCGCTGTGCCGATCCGAAGCCAGGAGCCAGGTGCTTCTTCCTGGTCTCCCATGCGGATGCAGGGACCAAGCACTTGGGCCATCCTCCACTGCCCTTCCGGGCCACAGCAGAGCTGGACTGGAAGAGGAGCAACCGGGACTAGAACCCAGCACCCATATGGGATGCTGGCACCTCAGGTGGAGGATTAACCAAGTAAGCCATGGCGCTGGCCCAAATCAGACTTTTTAAAATATATATATATATTTTGACAGACGGAGTGGACAGTGAGAGAGAGAGAGGAAGGTCTTCCTTTTTGCCGTTGGTTCACCCTCCAATGGCCGCCCCGGGCCATCCTCCACTGTACTCCCTGGCCACAGGAGAGAGCTGGCCTGGAAGAGGGTCAACCGGGACAGAATCCGGCGCCCCGACCGGGACTAGAACCCGGTGTGCCGGCGCTGCAAGGCGGAGGATTAGCCTAGTGAGCCGCGGCGCCGGAGTAAAATATATTTTCAATGTGCCTTTTTTGTCTTTAGGCATTCACTATGCTAAGAGTAATGTTTATGTGAAGAAAAAAGGAATTAGCTATTGGAAGATGAACATTAGCATTTACGTCACAATTAAAAGGCATTAGGGGGCCAGCGCTGTGGCATAGCAGATAAAGCCGCCAACTGCAGTGCTGGTATCCCATATGGGCATCGGTTTGAGTCCCGCTTGCTCCACTTTTTTTTTTTTTTTTTTTTTGACAGGCAGAATTAGACAGTGAGAGAGAAAGAAAGGTCTTCCTTTTTCCATTGGTTCACCCCCCCAAATGGCCAGCACACTGCGCTGATCCGAAGCCAGGAGCCAGGTGCTTCCTCCTGGTCTCCCATGCGGGTGCAGGGCCCAACCACTTGGGCCATCCTCCACTGACTTCCTGGGCTACAGCAGAGAGCTGGACTGGAAGAGGAGCAACTGGGACAGAATCCGGCACCCCAACCAGGATTAGAACCCAAAGTGTTGGCACCACAGGTGGAGGATTAGTCTAGTGAGCCGCGGTGCCGGCCTAGGCTGCTCCACTTCTGATCTCATCTCTGCTATGGCCTAGGAAAGCAGTAGAAGATGGCCCAAGTCCTTGGGCCCCTGCACTCGCATGGGAGACCAGGAAGAAGCTTCTGGCTCCTGGCTTCAGATCAGCCCAGCTCTGGCCTTGTGGCCAACTGGGGAGTGAACCAGCGGATAGAATGACTCTCTTTCTGTCCCCCCCACCAACTCTTTCAAATAAATAAATAAATCTTAAAAAAAAAAAAAAAAAAAGCATTAAGGACTAACACTCCTTAAAAATGGATTCTATTCATTCAGCTAGTTTCTTATCACTTGTTAAAATAAGTTTCAATAAATCCAGATTAAAGTTTTTACATTCCTATTTATTTTTTTGGGTAATTTCCGATCTGTAATGTTAAGATTCTCTGAGAGCTGAGGAAATTTTCTGAAGAAGATTTTTAGGCAGGGAGGAAGACAATCAAATTGTACTCTATTATTTTTAAAAGCCTACAAGGAGCCATTGTTATGGTGCAGCAGCTGAAGTCACTGCTCGCAATACTGACAAAGTGTTGGTGTGCAGGGCCAAACCCTGCCTATTCTGCTTCCCATCAGGCTCCTTGCTAATGCACCTGGGAAAGCAGCAGTTGATGGCCAAAGTTTTTGGGCCCCTGCCACCCTGTGGAGACCCAGATGGAGTTCTAGGCTCCTGGCTTTGGCCTGGCCACGGCAGCTATTTGGGGAGTGAACAGCGGATAGAGGACCTCTCTCTGACTCTCCCTGTCTGTCCCTCTGCTTGTCAAATAAATTACACAAAGTTGAATTTCTTAGAAAACATTATTAAGAGGTTTCACAGTCTCAGGTTCATACCATACAGCATGTTATAAAGCTATGAAAGACAAGATGTAAAATTAACAATCCAAATACTTACTGTCGTTTTAGTGTAAGTTTTCTAATTCGAATTAGGTACTGGGTTATCTTGGTGAATCTCTGCTTACATTTGTGTCGAATGAAACGGGGCCAGTAGATTAGATTTTCATCTATTTGCTCCAGTGCTTTCTCATAGTTCTTACTGAGCCGAACCTACCAAACAGAAAAAGGAAGTTTAAGGGGCAAGGGTAAATAACTTATTAGGTCTTCACTGTTAGGGACAGTTCTCTGCCCTAAGGAGGGTGGCTTCAAAAGTTTAACCTGGAGAGGGCCAAGGAAGCGGAAAAAGCACGTGGCACTTCTGATCTTGAAATCAAGTCACTGTAGTTCTGCCTGAAGTCTTACCCGTTCCCACATACGCCTTGGAAAAGCTGCTCGTTCTATCACCTTCATATACAAGTAGCACTGTCCTGAAGAGTAAAGTGAAACATCGTTACTACTCTTTACCAAGAGACTAAGAAACATCTTTTTAAAAGCTGCTGAGTAGTTCTCAGGGGAGCTAAACCTAGGGAGTTACCTTTCTCTTCTTTGATGGTGGCATACTGACTGTTTGCCAGGGGGCAGGATGACCGGTTGCACAGTCCAGTCAGGCTGTATTCATTTCGGCAAAAGCCCTGAGTCTTGGTTCTAGAACGGGAGGAACAAAACAAAGATTACAAGGTGGTCACCAAGGAGGGAATGCAAGAAATTGTAGTCTGTGTTCCCAAATCTACTCACCTTATTTTGAAGGAACAAAACTGCCTGTTTCCTAGTGTATCCCAGATAACCTGTGAGACAAAGTGAAGCCCATTTCAGTTGCTCTGATGGAACAGTTGCTACATTTAGTCAAAAAGACAAGGCACCTGCCTTAAGAGGAGTTCAGGGCCAGCACTGTGGTGCAGCGGGTTGAAGCTCCGGCCTGCAGTGCCCACATCCCATATGGGTGCCAGCTGAAGGCCCAGCTGCTCCACTTTTGATCCAGCTCCCTGCTGATGTGCCTGGGAAAGCTGTGGGGGATGGCCCATGTCCCTGAGCCCCTGAACCCATGTGGGAGAATGGAGGAAGCTCCAGGCTCTCGGCTTTGGATCCACCCAGCTCTGGCCGTTCGTTGCAGCTATTTGGGGAGTGAACCAGCGTATGGAAGACTTTCTCTCTGTAACTCTCAAATAAAAAAATTAAAAAAGAGGAATTAAGGAATGAGGAAGAAATGCTTATGTCTATGTGTATATCTTTAACAAAAACAAGATATTATATATACCTAGCAATTTCCCCTTTTCACTTAGAATGTTCATTACCCACTGTTAAAGGCAGCACAGTACTAACGTTTGGATATACATACCACAACTTTGTTTCTTTGAGGGCAAGGAAAATTATCTATTTTTTCTCCACTAATGTACTCTTTATTCAATCAGCATTAATTATATATGTAACTTTTTTTTTAAGATGTGTTTATTTTATTTGAAAGGCAGAATTGGGGGGTGGGAGGGTATCTTCCATCTGCTGGTTCACTCCCAAATAGCTGCAGTGGGTAGAGCTCGGCCGGTCCAAAGCCAGGAGCCAGGAACTTCTTGGTGCAGGGGTCCAAGCATTTGGGCCATCTTCCACTGCTTTCCCAGGCACATTAGCAGGGAGCTGGATTGGAAGTGGAGCAGCCGGGACTCAAACCTATATCCATATGCCCCCATACTTAGCTTATTAAGACACTGACATCTCCTGACACGCTGTAGATACTCAAGTATTTGTTGAATGAAAGGATAGTTTGTTTTTTTAATGTCTTACTCTTCAAATACTTGGAAAGGAGAAAGATAGATTAAGAGACCTTTCATGTGCTGGTTCACTCCCTAGATGTCTGCAACATCGAGGAGCCCAGAGCTCCATCTGGGTCTCCTATGTGGGAGGTAGAGGCCCAAGCACTTGCGCCATCACCCATCAGTGGGAAGCTGGCTGTGGCATCCCAAGTGGGGTGCTTACTCTGCTGCAGCACAATGGCCGCTCCTGCAGAAGAGTCCTTAAAGTTTTATCTAATTAGGGGACCAGTTACACAAACAAAGCATCACAGAATAACAGTGAAACAGCCACGGAGAGGCGCATGAGAGTGCCGCCTGGATGGCTGTTCCCACCTCAGCTCCAACTCTGTTCCCAGACTCTCCCTGAAGTGGTCTCTGAACCACAAGCCACGTCTTCCTTCCCTCACGGCGCTGCACCCGGCAATTTCCTCGCTTTCTACTCTCTGATTCCCCCGCAAGAGTACTTGGTCCTGCTCCTTAACACCAAAGTCCCAGCGATCCCTACAAAGCCGAACACACCGTAAGCAAAGAACTTAATATCGGATGCCTGCAAGATGACGACTCGGGCGCACAGAAGAGCAAATGTGAATAAAAACCCGACACAGGAAAGGCGGAATGAAAAGCGAACGTGCACTTGCGTGAGTGTCCTTAACTCGGAAGTCTAACTTTCGCCACACTCCCCTGGCGCTCACCCCGCCGGCCCAAAGCCCCGAGGAGCCCTACGGCACGGAGTCCTTCAGGGCCGGGCACCACGCACTGGAAACGCAGACCCCGTGGACTCAGGTGGCTCCGTGCTGGCCCCTTAAACCCTGGAGACCAGGGGTAGGCAAGCATGAGGACCCTAATTATCAAATCTGGGGTTCAGGAAGCACACAAACCACCTCAGTATACAATGTCTCCTTAAATGAGTAAAAAAATAACAACCCACGCAAACCCCGGTGGTGGCAGAGCAACGGGACAAGACTCACATCGTCCGACTGCATGGTGCCGGCCGCTCAGCGTGCGGCGCCTGGCCGGATCCGGGAAGCACGTACACGCCTTCCGGGGAATCACTTCCGGAAAGCCCGACCTCTGCCATCGCGAGAAACTCCGAGACTCTGGGCGAGGCGCAGCGGCCCCTGGCGGTCTAAGTTCCGCGTGCGCCTCGCCGTGCGGGGGCGGGGCGGGCAGGTGCACTCAGACGTCGCTCGGCCCGGGGCTGTCCCCCAAGTGTTAGAGCCGGGCGAGGCGCCGCACCGGCCGGGCCGGGCGCGAGTGTGCGGCCCTCTGCCGGGTTCCGAGTCCGTCCTTTCTACTCTGCCTTCCAGGGACTCGTGTTTGCTGCGGTGCTGGGGCCTGATTTTTGGCGTTTACGGGTCAGATAACATTTCTTTAAAAATCTCAAGGGTCAACAACGCCTTATTACTTTTTATTTCGCTAGCTGAGAAAGAAAACCTGTACTGCAGGTTATGTGGTTTTACAAAAAGAAAGACCATTTGAATACCAAAGGAGGAAAAAGGCACAGGCTCCTCCTGATAAGGACAAACTTTTAACTTGAATGCCTATCATGTTATGAAATAATCCAAGATGTCATAAATAACTTTTTTTTTGTTACATGCAGGCGAAAACCATGATTAAGAACCGTTGATGTAGCACACAGCTGAATTTAGATTATAAAAGGCCACTGCTATGCATTAAATCCAGGCAAGTCACCATTTATCACCAGCTGCCCTGTTTGGAAAAGTGGAGCAATGTGAGAACTAGAGGCACATTAAATGCATAGTTTTTTTTAAAAATGGCTTCGAGGGCCAGCATCGTGGCTCACTTGGCTAATCCTTGGCCTGTGGCACCAGAATCCCATGTGGGCACCGGGTTCTAGTCCCGGTTGCTCCTCTTCCAGTCCAGCTCTCTGCTGTGGCCCGGGAAGGCAGTGGAGGATGGCCCAAGTGCTTGGGCCCTGCACCCTCATGGGAGACCGGGAGAAAGCACCTGGCTCCTGGCTTCAGATCAGCGTAGCTACAGCTGTAGCTGTCTAACTAACTCTGTCAAATAAATTAATTTTTAAAAGTTTAAAAAAATGGCTTGGAAAAGGCAGCTGTGATTGTTCTGACCACACCACTTAGTTCCCTATTAACGAGCAGACCAGAATAGAGAACCAGAAACCATGGTGTGTGACACAGTGGAATTGCAGATTAGTGGAGAGTGGATGAATGATGCCTAAGTTAGGTCATTGGTGTGGAAAACCCCAAGGAAATCCATACTAAAGCAGATCCTCATTAAACATCTAAAACTTCTAAAAAATCTTGAAAATGGGCTGACACTTCGGCTTAGTGGGTTGAGCCCCGCCTGCGATGCCCTCATCCTGTATGGTTGCTGGTCAGAGTCCTGGCTGCTCTACTTTTGATCCAGCTCCCTGCTAATGTGCCTGGTAAAGCAGTGGAAGATGGCCCAAGTGCTTGGGCCCCTGAGCCCATGTGAGAGACCCGAATGAAGCTCCTGGCTTCTGGCTTATGTCTGGCCTAACCCTGGTCACTCGGGTCATTTGGGGAGTGAATGCCTACACTGTAGGAGGACGCTTAATCTTCTACACCACGAGCAAGCTCCTATGTAACATTCTTGAAAGACAAAATTGTAGAAATGGAGAATGGGCTAATGATTGTGTCTAAGGAAGGGATGGAGCCAAGAGGGAAACAGGTGTGGCTGTGGTAGAAACTCATGTATCATAACAGCACAAATGTCAATACCCTTCTTGGGTCATTGTACTAGGCTTCTGCAAGATGTTACCCTGAGGGAAGCTAGGTAAATGGCACTCAGGATCTCTGTATTCTTCTTCTTCTTCTTTTTTTTTTTTAAGATTTCTTTATTTATTTGAAAGGCAGAGGCAGAGAGAGAGAGAGAGGTCTTCCATCCGCTGGTTCACTCCCCAATTGGCTGCAATGGCCAGAGCTGTGCCGATCCAAAGCCAGGAGCTGTGGGGAGCAACTCGGACTAGACTAAGTTACTGGGAATTAAGACTTATTCTATGCATCTGCTCTCCCACAATATGGTGCTGAGAAGGGAGTAACAACTTCTACGCAGCTGCCTCTCGCCAATTTGATTGACTGAGCTGCAGGAGCTGATCTTGCTCCTGATTGGAGGAGCGCAGCGTACTTGGCGTGTGGGTAGCAGAGTTGGGATTGGTGGAAGAGGACTATAAAGGAGGAGAGAGACACCATGCACCGGGAACATCTAAGAGGAACATCTGAGGGAACACCTGTGCAGCCCCCTAGAGAGCCGGCCGGCGGTGTGCCGCTCCCCCGCGGAAGTGGGTAAAGTGGCCAGGGGGAACCGCCCTTCCACGGAGGTGGAAGGGACGGTAGCCAACCCGGGAAGAACCAGCAGCAAACCCGGGGAGGGCCAAGCAGACAAAAGAACAGCGCAGGGTCCTGTGTCGTTCCTCCACGAAGAGGGGGAGCGACAAGGAGCCAGGAGCCTCTTTCGGGTCTCACGTGGGTGCAGGGGCCCAAGGACTTGGGCCATCTTCTACTGCTTTCCCAGGCCACAGCAGAGAGCTGGATTGAAAGAGGAGCAGCTGGGATTAGAACCGGTGCACAAATGGGATGCCAACGCCGCGGGCAGAGGATTAACCTACTGTGCCACAGCACTGGCCCCTCTCTTAAGTGTATTTTCTTTTCCTGTAATGCACCTTTGCTGTTATACTTATTTTCTGTGTGAGCTTCATTCAATTCCATGTCCTAGGTTCAAAAGAACCTGTACCTGGGATGGGGATATCAAAGAAGGAGGTACCTTTCTCTGAAGGGAGAAGAGAACTTCCACTTTGATTATGGCCTTGTCTAAATAAGAAGAGTTGGCGAACTCAAGAGGCTTCCATAGCCTTGGCAGCTCATGACAAGAGCCTTGGGTGATTACTGATGTCATAAATAAGAGTGTCAATTGTCAAGTCAACAACAGGAGTCACTGTGCACTTGCTCCCCATGTAGGAGCTGTCCTTAATGTCTTGTACTATGAGATAACAGTAAAACTAGTCTTCAAACAGTGCTTTATACTTCGTGTGTCTGTGTGGGTGCAAACTGTTGAAATGTTTACTTAGTATAGAGTTGATCTTCTGTATATAAAGATAATTCAAAATGAATCTTAATGAAGAATGGGATGAGAGAGGGAGTAGGAGATGGGATGGTTGGCGGGTGGGAGGGTGGTTATGGGGGAAAGAACCACTATAATCCAAAAGTTGTACTTTTAAAATTTATATTTATTAAATAAAAGTTCTTATTTAAAAAAAACTGGTGGGTGCCACGGCTCAATAAGCTAATCCTCCGCCTGTGGCACCAGCACCCCAGGTTCTAGTCCTGGTTGGGGTGCCAGATTCTGTCCCGGTTGCTCCTCTTCCAGTCCAGCTCTCTGCTGTGGCCCGGGAAGGCAGTGGAAGATGGCCCAAGTGCTTGGGCCCTGCACCCGCATGGGAGACCAGAAGGAGGCACCTGGCTCCTGGCTTCAGATCGGCACAGCATGCCAGCTGGCCATGGCGGCCATCTAGGGGGTGAACCAATGGAGAAAGGAAGACCTTTCTCTCTGTCTCTCTCTCTCTCACTGTCTAACTCTTCCTGTCAAAAAAATATAAAATAAAATAAAATAAAATAAAATAAAATAAAATAAAACAAAAAGAACTTGTACCTGGTCCTCACCTGTCTACTCTCGACTCCCAGAGCACTCTGACAGTACAACTAGTACTACTGCTAGTATAAGGATGTAAACCAGCAGCAACTCTCGTCGCCCGTTGGAGGGTGTGCAATGACTCACTTTACAAGGTCATTTAGGAAAATCACCTAAAACACGTCTTCTTATCCTACAGCCTTGTAGTCCTACTTCCAGATACATACCCTAGAGAAATGTTCACATCTACCTACAAAAAGACATGCATAGGAATGTTTAAAGAAGCACAACAAACATAAGAATCTAAAAGTCCTCAATAGAAAAATGAATGTCAATTGTATCACTGGCATACGGTGGAAAATACTGGAGCAGTGAAAATGAATGACAGATGCATAGTGCCAACACAGATAAATCCCCAAATCCTGATCATCAGGGAGAGAAATTAATTACAAGTGGAAACTGTATTTGTTTATCACTGTGTGAAACAACCCACAAATGTAGCAGTTTCAAATCCTACATATATTTATTCCCTTACAGTTTTTTAAAAAGATTTATTTATTCATTAATGCTTATTTGAGAGGAAGAATTACAGAGAGAGGTAGAGACAGAGAGAAGGTCTTCCATCTGCTGGTTCATTCCCCGAATGGCCGCAACAGCTGGACCTGGGCCCTTCCAAAGCCAGGAGCCAGGAGCTTCTCCCAGGTCTCCCATGCTGCTGCAGGGGCTCAAGGACTTGGGCCATAGCAGAGAGCTGGTTCAGAAATGCAGCAGCTGGGTTTTGAACCAGTGGTCACATAGGATGCCAGCTCTGCTGGCAGCGGCTTGAGCTACTGCACCACAGTGCAGGCCCCTCCCTTAGTGTTTCTATGGTCAGGATTCCAGGCCCAGATCAGGTGGTCTGCTATGCTGGGCTCAGGGTTCCTCAAGACTGTATAGGCAAGAGGGAGCATGTAGGCTTGACTGGGAAAACATCTGCTTCCAAGTTCATTCAGAACTGGCAGCTATTATTTCCTGTGTGATGGGACCCCAGCATTTTGTAGGCTGTGACCTGGAGGCTGCCCTCAGGCCCTGGACGCTGTCTGTAGCTCCTGCCACATGGCTTCCTCAACATGGCTACTTACATCAGCAAGCCAGCCATGAGAATCCCTCACTTCAACTTGCTAAGACAGAATCTCATCAGTGTAATAATGGGAGTGACTGTTCATCACCTTTGCCATATTCTGTGGGTTGGATCAAGTCACAGGTCCACTCTCAAGGGGAGTGGGTGTTCAACCTAGGGCTACCTGCTTCTGATCTGTCTGCAGCAACTGAAATAGACAATATGTGAGGGAACATCAAAAAGGTCATGAAAAATGGGATTGAAAATAAGTTTAGGGATCAGGCATTGAATCTAGTGATTAAACAGCCCACGTTGCACATTGGAACGCCTGGATTCTAGTCACAGCTCCAGCTCCAGCTCCTGACTCCCATCTTCCTGCTAAGGCAGGGAGGCAAGGGTGATGGCTCAAGGAGGGGGGTCCTTGTCACCAACGTGGAAGACCTGGAAGGAGTTTCCTGCTCCTAGTTCAGCCTCAGCCCAGTCTTGGTTGTTCTGGGCATCTGGGGAGTGAAGCGGGGGTGAGTGATAGGTCTCTCTCTGTGGTGTTTCTTTCTCTCTTCTCCCAAATAAATTTAAAAAAATAAAAGAATATTTTGGTATAAAAATATATTTTAAAATCTATGTATAGATGTTTCTTTTTTTTTTTTTTTTTTTGACAGGCAGAGTTAGACAGTAAGAGAGAGAGAGAGACAGAAAGGTCTTCCTTTTTTCGTTGGTTCACCCCCAAGTGGCTGCCACTGCCAGCGCACTGTGCAGATCCGAAACCAGGAGCCAGGTGCTTCTCCTGGTCTCCCATGGGGTGCAGGGCCCAAGCACCTGGGCCATCCTCCACTTCCCTCCCAGGCACAGCAGAGAGCTGGCCTGGAAGAGGAGCAACCGGGACAGAATCCGGCGCCCCAACCGGGACTAGAACCCGGGATGTTGGTGCCACAGGCAGAGGATTAGCCTACTGAGCTGTGGCGCCAGCCAGATGTTTCATAATATACATTTCCTATGTTTTTGAAGGCCTCTCATATTTGATATAAGGTTTAGTTTTTATAAAGATTTATTTATTTATATGATAGACAGATTTACAGAGAGAGATCTATCTTCTGGTTCACTCCCCAATTGCATGCAATGGCTGGGGCTGGGCCAGGCGAAAGCCAGGAGCCAGGAGCTTCAAGTGGATCTCCCATGTAGGTGCAGGGGCCCAAGCACCTGGGCTATCCTCCACTGTTTCCCAGGCCCATTAGCAGACAGCTGGATCAGAAGCGGAGCAGGGACCAACACCATGGTGCAGCAAGTAAAGCTGCTGCCTGTGGCACCAACATCCCATCTGGGCACTGGTTTGAGTCCCAGCTGCTCCACTTTGATACAGCTCCCTGCTAATGTGCCTAGGAGACGCTTGGGCCCCTGCAGCCATGTGGGAGACCCAGAAGAAGTTCCTGGCTTCAGATCAGCCCAGCTCTGGCCATTGTGGCCATTTGGGGAGTGGACCAGTGGATGCACGATCTCTCTCTCTCTCTCTGCCTCTTCCTCCTTCTCTCTCTAACTCTGCCTTTTAAATAAATAAATCTTTAAAAATGCACAACACCAGCCCCTCATTTTGTTTTAAAATTTATTTATTTATTTGAAAGCAGAGTTGCAGAGAGATGGAGAGACAGAAAGAGATCTTCCAACCACTGGTTTATTACCCAAATGGCCACAATGACCAGGGCTAGGCCAGGACAAAGCTAGGAACAGGGCCTCATGCACTTGGAGTGGCAGGGCCCCAAGCACTTGGGCCATCTTCTGCTTCCTTCCCAGGTGCATCAGCAGGGAACTGGATCAGAAGCAGAGCAGCGGGACTCAAACTGGTGACCATATGGGATGCGAGCATTGCACGCAGTGGCTTAACCAGCTTCACCACAACGCCGGCAAAATCAGATTTTGAATGAGAAGTTAATCAAAGTGCTTGGCACTGAAGCCCTGCAGGGCCAGCACTTGAGTGAGGCAGACTCAGGACAGCAGCTCACTCTCTGGGTGTTGCAGGAGCAGTCAGCACTCAGGAGAGAATTAGCGCTTCCTCAAAGTTTTAGTCCTATGTGCCTCATTTGCCTTACCAAAGTCCCAGCCCTCCCAAAATCTTGAATTACCTCCCTAGGTTTATCACCTCCTAGACTAGAGCAAAATAGTTCTATTTAGGCCACTTCCTCACAGTGCTATAGTACATTTGTGCTGCTTTAACAAAATACTTTAGATGTCTTAGTTTACTTTCTGTTGCTGTACCTTACCTGAGTACCTGAGACCAAATAATTCATAAAGAAAAAAAATTATTTGCAACAGTTCGGGGATGGGGAAGTAAAGAGCAAGTCTGATGAGGGCCTCTTTGCTGCATAGTAACACGGCAGGGCAGGCATGCCAGAAAGATACTGCTTTTATAACAAAGCCACCCCTTCAGTAACCCATTAACTATTAATAGATGAATCCATTCCTGAGGGCACAGCTCACATGAACCAGTCACCTCCCCAAAGCCCCAATGCAAATACTACCAACTTATGAAACTGGAGATGAAGTTTGCAACACCTTACACTTGAGGGACACATTCAGACTGTAGCACTGGGTAACTTGTACACAGCAGAAGTGTATTGTTCACAGTTCTGCAGGCTGGGAAGTCGGAGATGAAGGTGCCAGCAGATTTGGTGTCTGATGTGGGTCAGTGCCTCATCGAGAGTGACTTGTACAAGGGTATTTCAAAAGGTTCATGGAGATTGGAATTAAAAGATAAGTTTGCTTTGATGCAAACAAACAATGAAATCCATGAAGACAGGGGCCAGTGTTGTAGTGCAGAGGGCTACAAGCAGTGGCATCCCAGATCAGCGCACCAGTTCAAATCCCAGCTGCTCAGCTCCTCATGCAGCTCCCTCTTGATGTGTCTGGGAAGGAAGCCCAAATATTTGGGCCTCTGATACATGCATGAAAGACCCAGGTGGGGCTCTGGACTCCTGGCTTTGGCCTGACCAGTCCTGGCCATTGCAGCCATTTGTGGAGTGAACCAGTGGATGGAAGATCTCTCTGTTTTTCTCACCCTTTCAATAAACAAATAAATCTTAAAAAAAAAAAAAGAAATTGAGGCAGACAAGGAATCTTCTTCAAAAAATTTGCAGAAAATACATATTTTAAATAAACTAAATGAATTTCAAAAATTTTTGCACCAAAATAGACTTATCTGTTTTTTAAAAAATACTTAGATATTTTCACTTAAAAAGCAGGCAGGTGTGTGCATACACACACACACACACACAGATATACAAAAAGATCTTCCATCTTCTGACTCACGCCTCAAATGCCTGTAACAGCGGAGGCTGGCCAGGGTGGAGTCAGAAGCCCAGAACAGGCACTTCATCCAGGTCTCCCACGTGGGTGGCAAGGACCCAAGTACACCTTCTGCCTCCCAGGGTGTGAATCAGCAGGAAACTGGGATTGGGAACCAATGCAGGACTCAAACCTCAGCACTCTGATCTGGGATGTAGGCTTCCTAAGCAGCGTCTTACCACACTGCACTAAACGCTCAAACCCCAACTTATATTTTCATTGCCTGTTTCCACAAACTTTTTGAAATAGCCTCATATGTGTCCTCATATGGCAGAAACTCTGGCCTTTTTCTAAGGCCCATCCATGAGGGCTCCATGCTCATGACCTAATCAACTTCCAGCTGCCACACTTTCCAATACCAGTTTCGACATGGGAATTTGGGGATGACGGGAAAATTCAAACCATCACAAACAATACAATTAAACTAAAAGATCCTGTTTGGTCTACTGTTTGGATAGGCTAGGCCACTGAAACACAACTAATTAGTTAATTAATTAATTAGTTAATTCCAAAACTCCTGGTAAAATGGGCACAAATAGTTCGTCCCCAACCTGACATTTTACTGCTCGGTTCCCTGTGGGGGCCAGCTCCAACTTCTGCGAGCATCTCTTTGGGGACATATCAAACTGACCTGATCCTACACAGCAAACAAGGGATGTTCCGGCCACTCAAACCCACCTTACGGAGTGGAGCCCCTCCTAACAGCATAAACAGGCTATTGCCCACTGCCTGGCGGGCTGAATCTCTTCTCAGACACCCACCCCACCTTTCCCCTTACCACGCTGTCCTGTCTTCAGTAAAATTCTTTCCTGCTGTAGCTGGTTGCCTCTTCGCTTTCTTCTTCAAACCCTACAATCCTAACACTAACGTCTACTAAACCTTGTGAGCAGACATTAAACAACCCACCCTTGGCTCAGCTTTAAGGCGCTCCAAGTTCCTGAACGCGTGAATTTGTGCGCCAGGCCGAGTTGTTTGAGAAGCACCCAGGGGTTGGGTGGGAGCGGGGGTGATGGGAGGGCCCAGGCCGGCACTAGGGAGGCCAGCATCCCATCTCCCAGGGCGGGTTTGAGTCCTGGTTGTTAGCGCACCTGGCAAAGCAACAGAGGATGGTTCAAGTGCTTGCGCCCCTGCACCCACATGGTTGACCTGGAGGAAGCTCCTGACAGGCTCCTGGGTTTGGCTTGGCCCAGCCCTGGCTGTTGGGGCCCTTCGGAGAATGAATTCCCTCGCTCGCTCTCTCTCTTCCTCTCCGACACTCTGCCTTTCAAATAAATCTAAATAAATATTTAAAAAAAAAAAAGTTTCCTGTGACTTTCTCAGCAGAGGGTCTCTTGCGGGGTCAGGCTCACCAGTGCAGGGCGCGCCAGTGCCCCTGGACCGCGAGTCCCGCTTGTTTCCACCAGCAGGGCGAAAGCCTGGATCCCGGAAAACTCGGCCAGAGCGCTGCCCGGGTTATCCCCGCCTCCGCCATTCCAACCTCTCCTTTCCCGGGCTTCCGCTGAGCTCGCGCGGGGGCGCAAACTGAAAGTGAGAAGCGGCGGCCGCCGCCGGCGGGGACAGGTGAGTGGGGGTGCCCTGGGGGCTTTTCCGCCTTGAGTGACAGCCCGGTCGGGGCTGAGACCCCCCCTCAAGAGACTTCTGTGGAGTCGCAGCCGATGGACAGCCCCTCTCTGTGCCGCGGGAGGAAGACGGAGTTGTGTGCGCAAGAAGAACCCTCTCTGGGGGACGTGGCGACCGTGGGCGGCGGCGCCGGCAGCCGTGCCTGAGACCTCGGGCGGCGAGGCCGCTGAGCCGGCGCCGGCGGGAGGCTGCGGACGGGCGAGAGCGTGCGGGGGTCCCGGGAGGAGAGATGCCCGGCCCTGGCCGGCCCGAGCCCGCGGCGCCGGGGCCAGGCTCGCACCCGTGTCTTCCTGCGCTGCGGTCTGCGTCCTCCTCCCAGAGAATCACTTGTTGCTAGAAACCTGTGCTGGAGCCGTAGCGGTTCCGACCTGGCCGGGTGTAGAGGATGGAGAGCAGGCGCCGGGAGAAGCCCTACCCCTGCCCCACCCCGCCCCGCCCCGGCCCTCAGCCCCAAAGCCTTTTCCTAGGTGTTTGTGTGCCTGAGATGAGTGCCCTCAGGAAAGAACTCGGGGTGTGTGTGTGTGTGTGTGTGTGAGAGAGAGAGAGAGAGAGAGAAATGACATTGCTGTGATCTCGGGATTTTCTGGGGGACCTTTTAGTGATGCTTTATAGAGCAAATGCCATGCAAGATAAGTGCCTAAACTCTAAACTCCTCAGCGGGACAGGCTGCTCCCTGCGCCCTGCGTCGCCTCCCTCCCTGAAATACTTGGGTAGAGATTGTTAAGTTCATTTGTGGAATGGATGCAACTCTGGCTGGGCACAATTTTTTTTTTTTTTTTTTACATTTTTATTAAAGAGAACAGACCTCATGCATTTCATAGGTACAATTGCAAGGAGACAACTGTAGTTCCATCCCTCCCTCCCTCAATCCCCCTCCCCTTCCTTTCTTATTTTAAACTTTTTCATAATATCAGTCTACTCCACAGCCACGGGCTTAATGCCCTGCTAACTATAATATTCAGCTCGGTACAATGTGAGTGAGGCAAGTTGGTCTTCATCGGATCTGCCTTACACATCTGTGTCTCATGACCCACCCTGGGCTTGCTGGGGATGTCACCGCATGGCCAGGACCTTGCTGCTCAGTGACCCACTGCGGTCTCAAATGGGAGGTCATTTGGTGGGGCCCGGCCGTGTGCACTGATGAAGGAGCCCAGGTGTTTGCACGCTGAGGTTTCCCAAAGGCAGATGAGCCTGAAGGTCGGCTCCCGTTTGAAATTCCTGTCCTAGCTCTTCCTTGCCCGTCTTCCTGCTAGATGGCAGTGTGCAACAGTGAATTAAATGCACAACCTCGGCTGTTAGGGTGTGATTGCTGCTTGTCTGTTGTTCAATAAGAAAATAAGAAGTACAGTTTTATCCTACAAGCATTTTTTAAAAAATTCAGATGTGTTAAATTTAGGCAATTAAGGAAAGGGATATAGATCGGACAAACAGTAGTGTTATTCATATATGTATAGTGTTGCAAACACTTGATTTGTATTTATTCATTAAATGTTTATTTTCATCAATTTGAAAGGCAGAGTGACACACAGAGAGAGATATCTTCCATCCACTGGTTCACTCCTCAAACAGCCAGGGCTTGGCCAGGCTGGAATAGAAACCAGGATCTGCATTCAGATTCCCATGTGGGCGGCGGCACTTGATCATCCTCTGCTTCCTCCCTGGATGCTTTGGCGGCGGGGCTGGGTAGGAAGCCCAGTGGTCAGCACTGGAACTGCTGCGGGCTGTGGGAGTCCCAGATGGTGGCTCACCTCGTGGCACCGCAGCACCCACCACCTACCCATGTTTAAAAGTGTTTGTATTTGGAATGGAAAGAGTTGACTTCAGGAAGAAATTCAGTATCTGATTCAACTCCCAGCATTCTACAATAAGTATTCATCTTTCTGAACATGGGTTTTTGAAAAGTAAAAATTAACTTAGTTATCTTTACAGCACCTTTTTTTTTCCTTGAGAATAAAATTTATGTTTTTAAGAGGTGAGGTTGAATTTTCTAAATAGGAAAAACAAAAATCATGTAATCCTAAACTTGTTAAATACAAATATTTTTGCTTGATATTTCCAGAACTCTTTTATTTTAAAGATTTATTTATTTATTTGAAAGGCCAAGTTGTATATATATATATATATAGAGAGAGAGAGAGACAGAGAGAAAGACAGAGAGGGAGATCTTCCCTTGGTTGGTTCACTGCCCTAATGGCTGCAAGGGCCAGAGCTGGGCCAGGTCAAATCCAGGAGCTTTTCCCATGTCTCCCATGTAGGTGCAGGGGCCCAAGCACTTGGGATATCCACTGCTGCTTTCCCAGGTTCATTGACAGGGAGCTGGATTGGAAATGGAGCAGCTGGGATGTGAACCAGTGCCCATATGGGATGCTGGAGCCATAGGCAGCAGTTTTACCCGTTATGCAACAGTGCTGACCACCATCCAGAACTCTTCAATTGTCTAGATTACTGTCTTTTTATCTAAATAATATTTCATCTATGGATTAGGTTTTGTTTTGCTCCTGGACACTATTCATGGAATCAGAGCTTGTTATTGGAATGAAACTTCAGATCCAGCCCCGTGTCTTTAGGCACAGGAATTATTAGCCACATTTTGTCAGTGTGCCTTCACCCATTCCTCCTTCACGATTATGTAGTGATAGAAGCAGATGAGGGAGTTTATTTTTTTATGCTTGCTAACCTTTTAAGATGTATGTATTGGCTGGCGCTGCGGCTCAACAGGCTAATCCTCTGCCTTGCGGCCCTGGCACACCGGATTCTAGTCCCAGTCGGGGCGCCGGATTCTGTCCCAGTTGCCCCTCTTCCAGGCCAGCTCTCTGCTGTGGCCCGGGAGTGCAGTGGAGGATGGCCCAAGTGCCTGGGCCCTGCACCGCATGGGAGACCAGGAGAGGCACCTGGCTCCTGCCTTCGGATCAGCGTGGTGCGCCGGCTGCAGCGTGCCGGCCGGGGTGGCCATTGGAGGGTGAACCAATGGCAAAGGAAGACCTTTCTTTCTGCCTCTCTCTCTCTCACTGTCCACTCTGCCTGTCCAAAAAAAAAAAAAAAAAGATGTATGTATTGATTTGAAAGGTAGAGACACACACTTACAGAGAGGGAGAGACAGAGAGAGAGAGAGAGATCTTCACTCACCAAATGTCTGTAACAGCTGGGAGTGGGCCAGGCCAATGCCAGGAGTTCAGAAATCCATCCAGGTCTCTCCTGTATGTGGTAGGGGCCCAAGTACTTGGACCACCTTCTGCTTTCCCAGGCTCATTAACAGGGAGCTGGATCAGGAAGTGGAACAGCTAGGACTTGAACCAGTGCTCATATGGGATGCCAGCATCTCAGGTAGCAGCTTGACCCACTGTGTCACAATGCCAGCAGATGAGGGATTCGTAAAATCAGATCTGACAGCTAGGGGAAAAAAAACCCACAAAGTAATATATAATCTTTTGGAGACAGCATAGTTGCTGAAAAGACTTCACTGGAAAAACAGATTTGAAAAAAAAAAATCCCTGCTTTTGAGGAGTTGCCTCAGTTCCTAGTGTAACACGTGGACTCGACTCCCTTTCTAAATCGAGACTGGTGATTGATGGGGCATACAAAGTGTAGTCTGGATGGGTGTTGTGAAGAAGGTAAAGCTACTGCTTGGAACGCCCATGGCCCATATCTGAGCTCCAGTTCAAGACTCAGCTACTCCACTTCTGATCCACCTCCCTGCCAAATGCATCTGAGGAGCAGCAGATAATAGGCCAAGTACTTGGGTTCCTGCCAGACTTGGGGGACCAGAATGCAAGTTCTTGGCTCCTGGCTTCAGCCTGGCCACACCCTCGTAGTTGCCGTTGAAGGAAGGAAGATATCTCTGTATCTCTCCTGCTCTCTCTCTCTCTGTCACTCTGCCTTTCGGATACATAAATGAACACATAAATAAAAGTATAACCAGAGGACCCTCACATTTCTATTGTAGCACTGGGGGAGATGCCATTCTTAAATTCCAAACACATTGTGCAGTGCTAATGATATAATCCTACTGCTGTTGGAACTCTGTGTGAGCATTCCTATACCCTTTGTAAAAGCTGGGGCTGGGCCTGGCGGAAGCAGGAACTGGGAACTTAATCGGGGTCTTTCAGATGGGTGTAAGGGACCCGACAACTGGAGTCATCGCTGCTGCCTCCTGGAGTGCTCATTACCAGAAAGCTGAACTCAGGAGAGGACCGGGAACTTGAACCTAGGCACTGTGATACAGGATGCAAGTATCCAGAGCGGTGTCTTCACTGCTAGGCCACTGCCTGCCCCTGGTATGTTTTTATGTAGTTTCTATGTCAGTACATACCCATTTCTATGCGATTGTATTGTTAACACTGCGTAACAGTGCTGACAAGTGTGTCTTTGAAGAGTGGCGTCACTCTCACTTCTGCAACAGAAATGTTGCAGAATTGGCTACATCATCTGTACCCCCATGCATCACCAGCCCCGACTTCCGTGGCTGCCAGTCTCCCTTTGTCCCTTCCTGTTCTCTGGTGTGCTTGTCTGAAACATGCTTGGTTGAAGAAGATGACCTTCCCAACTAGACATCTGCAACCCGAGGCATGCCCAGCAAAGAGGACCTTCACAAAAGAGTCAAGAATACACAAATGCAATTAAATGTTACTATGCAAAATTGGGGAAAAGTAGAAGCTGTGGCACCGTCACATCACATTCATTTGGTGCTCAAGGGACTGTCACATGCGCTCAGGAAGCCATCTTCTGCAAGTTAACAAAATAGGGCAGTGTTTTACTGTTAAACACCTGTTGTCAATGCACCCAATAGAGCAGATTTAAAGTTCCTGCACTGTCTCTGTTGCTTTGATAGAGACAAGCACAGGGAACTATGGGCCTTATATACACTGACTTGGTTTGGGAGGGGTAAAGCTTCCCAGAGTGTTGGAGAACGGCTAAGCCTGTTGAACAGGTACAAGTATTCTAGGTCAGTTCAAGAGCACAGACTAGGAAGCTGCATTCTAGAAGCTGGAGTAGCAAGGGCCGTGTGTGGAGAAAGGCGTTTGGGTGCAGTGGTTATGATCAGGCTTCAGATGCCCACATCCTGTATTGGAGTGCTTGGTTTGAGTACTGGCTCTTCCATTTCTGAGCCAGCTTCCTGCTAATGTGCACGGTGGGAGATCTGGATTGAGTTGTGGGCTCCTGGCTTTAGCCTGGTCCTGCCCTGGCTGTGATGGGCATTTGGGGAGTGAACCAGCAGATGGAAGATTTCTCTCTCTGTGTCTCTGCCTTTCAAATAAAGTGAAAAATAAATAAAATTAGTAATAATATAAAAGGACTGTGTGGAGACCAGGAAAGGAAGTTAGAAAAGTAGGACAGGGGCCAGTGCTGTGGTGCAGAGGGTTAACACCGTGGCCTGAAGCGCTGGCATCCCATGTGGACGCTGCTCCACTTCCAATCCAGCTCTCTGCCAAGGCCTGGGAAAGCAGTAGAAGATGGTCCAAGTGCTTGGGCCCTGCACCCACGTGGGAGACCCGGAAGAAGCTCCTGGCTCGTGGCTTCGGATCAGTGCAGCTCCGGCCGTTGTAGCTCCGGCCGTTGTGGCCAATTGGGGAGTGAACCATCGGATGGAAGACCTCTCTCTCTCTCTCTCTCTCTCTCTCTCTCTGCCTTTCCTCTCTCTGTGTAACTCTGACTTTCAAATAAATAAATAAATAAATCTTAAAAAAAGAGAAAAGTAAGGCAGAGCCTACATTGTCTTGTTTTCTAAGCTAACAGTTTCCTCTTCATCTCAGATCTTTGGGAAGCCAGTGAGGATTTGACTGAGAGGAGAGATACCCAATCAGCATCCTAGGAGCATCTTTGGGTAGCTTGGAGATGGCAGAGGGTCAGGCTGGGAAGAATGCCAGCATTGGGTTTTTGGAGTAACCAGGTAGGAAGCAATGAGGAGGGCTTTTGGTGAAAGTTCCTGAAGACATCCTGCCGTCAGCCATCTCATCATCCATTTCTGTGGACAGCTGCCATTGATTGGGTGTTCTGGAGACTTTCAGAATTTCAGTTTAGGGAATTAGATTCCTTCTAAAATCTCTCCCCGGGATCACCTTCAGCTCAGTCAAGTTCTTCATTTATTAAGCCAACTGCCTCCCCAGTTACCAGAGGAGAGATGAGCTAAAGCACCTTCCCAGTGTTCCCTGCCCTCTGCCACACCACTTTCTCTTACCAGTGTGTGTGTGGCGGGGGGAGACACATGCTGTCAGGATCTGAAAGCTCCTGGCTTGGAGTGCATCACTCAGAGTTGGTTTCTCATTTCCTGGTCAGATGTAGGACTGGAATCATCTCTTGGTTGCATTTCTTAGACTCTTAACCTAAACCTTAAACTGTTCCTGCATGACCAAAATTTGAAGCTGGCAGCCTCTGACTGCTAACTCCCTTTAACATTCTCAGTCTTTCTTCTGTTTATCTTAATGCAAAATAAATTGGAAAAAAGCTGCTGCTTTTGATGGAATGCCACTTGCAGGAGTATGAGGGAGTCACCCTCAGCTCCAGACCCCTGTCTGGACAGCAGATGGCCAGCCCTGGACAGTGCACAGCAGGCATGCAATGCATTGCAGAAGCTCAGCTCCTCAAGTCAAGAGGGCAGCTTAGTGAGAGCATTTGAGATGTTACCCACCATGGTCCTCCTAGGGAACACTTTGTTCTGTCCCAGAAGGGAGTGTTCTGGGCACCCTCTGGTGGGACTCTGAGATTTCACCCTGTGATGTTTGAGTCCAGCAGAATTGGAGCTTGTTGGTCTCACGGTACTCTCTGGAAGCCCATCTGTGCTACCCGTGTGGGTACTGTTCACATGCGGACAGGTTCCTAGGGGATTAATACCATATATTTGCTTACCTGTTACTGTTGCAATGTCTCCTGTGGCCTGGTTGGTCATTGCCTGCTACAAATCAAAATACTCTCCACCCTGTCTGGGCTGTGTTCTGTAGCGGTGGATACTAAACAGCTTGATCCTTGAGACTCTACGATCCTTTTAGTTTTGGGAGTATTATATAAGTGGTGATGCAAGGAAATCTGTATCCTTAAATTCTCCTGCCATAGGTATACAGCCACATGGAGATCCTGAAAATGACTTGGTGGCTATGAAAATACCCAAAACTTTGTTTTCAGATTCTCTCTCCATCTTTTTGTTTCCTTTTATTTCTGGTTCTTTTTATATGCTTAAAAAATTGTTGAGTTCTTTTTATACTCTTCACTGCTTCCCCCATCTCCTTCCTTCCCACTGATCTTAAGTCAGGTGATCTGATTGCTGTATCCACTTCTGTGTTTAAAACAGAGAATCCTGGGCAAATCGCTTCAACTTGCCATTGGAAATAGTAAGTAACACCGACCTTGCTAGTTTACAAAAGTGGTTAGAACTAAGATTGAGTAGAGCAATATCTAAATGTCTTTTGGAAACAATGTAGATTTATGCCCATTTAACATGGTAATATTATTTCACTACCTAGTTTGAGTTGCATTAATTATAGCCATAATGAATTGCTTTTGCACATAAAGTGGAAATGTGATAATCTTTCTGTTGTGCAAGGCAAAGAAATAGTAATGATTAATGTTTATTATTTATTACGAAGAAAGGCTTGGAAAGATTCAATCACTTATTGAAATTGATATATGAGTGACAGAAACAGGATTGGAACCCAGATTGCCAGCTCCACACTTTACATGCTAATAGCTGCTGGCCTCTTTCAAGTTTGAAGGAAAAGTGCTTTTCAGGTTCTGAGAGATTTTTGTTACTTTTTTCTCTGGTATACCAGCAGACAGTCAGCTGTTCTAAAAAAGGTTTTATTTTCTGATAACCTGTGAGTGTTAGCTTTATCTGGAAGGGATTCTACTATTATCGTTAAAAACGTTTATAAAAGAATACCTGAACTGGCCTGTGCCGCAGCTCACTAGGCTAATCCTCCGCCTTGCGGCGCCGGCACACCAGGTTCTAGTCCCGGTCGGGGCGCCGGATTCTGTCCCGGTTGCCCCTCTTCCAGGCCAGCTCTCTGCTATGGCCTGGGAGTGCAGTGGAGGATGGCCCAAGTGCTTGGGCCCTGCACCCCATGGGAGACCAGGAGAAGCACCTGGCTCCTGCCATCAGATCAGCGCGGTGCGCCGGCCGCGGCGGCCATTGGAGGGTGAACCAACGGCAAAGGAAGACCTTTCTCTCTGTCTCTCTCTCTCACTGTCCACTCTGCCTGTCAAAAAAATAAATAAATAAAATAAAAAATAAAAAAAAAACCTAAACTTCAGTGTCTGACTTGTTTTCGGTTGTAGCACTTAGCCAAGTGACAGACCTGGGCAGGTTACCTTGAAACTCTGTTTTTTCTCCTTTAAAATGAAGCCAGTCCTTGCTCCTTCATGGCCTGTTGGAAGGATGGAGGAGCTGATGCATGCTGAGCACTTAGAAAGGCCTTGTTTGAAATAGGTTACTCAGCAAATGCTGGTGGGCTCCTTTTCCTTGGCAAAGTGAACATTTCTCCTTTTTATTTTTTTTTAAGATTTATTTATTTACTTGAAAGGAAAAGTGAGAGAGACAGAGAGAGAGAGAGAGAGAGAAAGGGAGAAAAATCTTCTATCTGTTAGTTCACTGTCCAGATGACTGCAATGCCTGAAACTGGGCCAGGCTGAAGCCAGGAGCCTGAATTTCCAGCTGAGTCTCCCATGGGGGTGCAGGGGCCCAAGCACTTGGGCCATCTTCCTCTGCTTTTCCACGTACATTAGCAGGGAGCTGGATTGGAAGTGCAGCAGCAGAACTTCAACCAGTATTCTTACGAGATGCTGGAGTTGCAGGCAGCTGCTTAATTCACTGCCCCACAATGCCAGCCTCCCTCTATCTTTTTTTTTTTTTTAAGATTTATTTATTTATTTGAAAGGCAGAGTTAGAGAGAGAGAGAGAGAGAGAGAGAGAGAGAGAGAGAGAGAGAAAGTCTTCCATCCGCTGGTTCATTCCCCAAATGGCTGCAATGGATGGAGCTGCACCGATCTGAAGCCAGGGGCCAGGAGCTTCTTCCAGGTCTCCCACACAGGTACAGGGACCCAGTGATTTGGGCCATCTTCTACTGCTTTCCCAGGCCATAGTAGAGAGCTGGATATGAAGTGGGGCAGCTGGGACAAACTGGTGTCCATATGGGATGCTGGCACTACAGGTGGCAGCCTTACCTGCTATGCTACAGCACCAGCCCCTGTCTGTTTTCAGTTATCTTGGAGATCTGTAGTTCTGACTTAGAAGTGGATCTTATGGGCTCTGTGAAGCAGCCCTTCCCTTCACTTCCCCAGAATGTTGATCCTTGTTCTGAACTCTGCAGAGCCACCTGCCCAGGACACTGGACTTCCTAGGATCTTGGAGAGAAAGAAATTCCACAGTACCATGTAGTTCCTTTTAGAAGCTTTTTGTAAAGATCCATTTTTCTAATAGGTGAAAATCTTATTTTCTATTGGTCTATTGCACTTGCCACAAAAGACTTAACAAATAAGTAATCAGAATTCTTTGGCTGTGGCTAAAGTTGGTTTTCTTAGGGGACACTGGGACCCAAAAAAAAAAATCATTTGAGAGACAGAGTGCACCTGTTTACTAGTTCACTCTCCAGATGCCACGTAAGCTGGCCAAAACTGGGAGCCAGGAACTCAGTCCAGGTATTCCATGTGAGTGGAAGAACCTCAACTACTTCAGCTGTCTCTGCTGCCTCTTAGGGTTTACATGAGCAGGACATTGGAATCGGGAGCAGAGGCAGGACTCAAACCTAGGGTCTTCAGTATGGGATGCAGACGTCTTAATCACTAGGCCAAATGATTACCTTTGTCCATTTTTTTTTTTTTGACAGGCAGAGTGGACAGTGAGAGAGAGAGACAGAGAGAAAGCTCTTCCTTTACCGTTGGTTCACCCTCCAATGGCCGCCGTGGCCAGTGCGCTGTGCCCGGCACACTGCGCCGATCTGAAGCCAGGAGCCAGGTACTTCTGGTCTCCCATGCAGGTGCAGGGCCCAAGGACTTGGACCATCCTCCACTGCACTCCCGGGCCACAGCAGAGAGCTGGACTGGAAGAGGGGCAACCGGGACAGAATCCGGCGCCCTGACCGGGACTAGAACCCGGTGTGCCGGAGCCGCAGATGGAGGATTAGCCTAGTGATTGGCGGCACTGGCCACCTTTGTCCATTTTTGGTCAGAGCCTGGATCTTTTACTTATTTGTTTTTCTACTTCTTGCAGGAGTGGATAGGTAGTCCGGATCATTGCTGCCTTATGTCTCTACTCCTTTGAAGTGCAGTTAGCAGGAAGGTACTTCATGTAAATGACTTCTGGAATTCACTTCTCTGATGGCAGTGAGAAATAAGTAGGAATGGAATTGCAGATTTGGCATTCTCCATGGGTGGGCTGTGTGGCCTTGAGCAAGTTACTTCACCTCTCTGGTCTTGATTTCCTGGTCTATGAGTGGGGAGGTATTAGGACTCCATGATCTCAGAAGTTCTTTTTCAGCTTAAAACTTCAGCATTTCTAGGGCCAGTGCTGTGGTGTAGCAGGTTAAACCACCATCTACAGTGCCTTCATCCCATGTGAGTGCCTGTTCATATCCCAGGTGTTCTACTTCCAATTCAGCTGCCTGCTAATGTGTCTGGGCCCCTGCACCCATGTGCGAGACCTGGAAGAAACTCCTAGCTCTTGACTTTGGTCTGGCCCAGCCCTGGCTGTCTGGAGAGTGAAACACTGGATGGAAGCTCTCTCTCTGTATCTCCTTCTTTCTCTCTGTCACTCTGCCTTTCAAATAAATAAAACAAATCTTTTTTTTTTTTAAAAGCTTTGGTGTTTCTACATAATAACCCTGCAAGATTACATTTATTGTATGTTCTGCATGATGGCTAAAAGATCATCTGTTCATTTGTTACAGATTTTTGGTTGCCTTATTGTTTGAAGACTCTCCAGCTGCTCTGATGGTAGCTTAAGAAGACCGCACGCTGTTGCCGCCCCATGCCCAGCCAGGCCCACTCAGAACCTTGGATCTCTCTCCTTCATGGATACCAGGTCCCAGCAGGAATGGCAGGGCTGGAAATTGGCACCCAGATGGTTCCTCTGTGGGAAGTTGTCTTAGGCAATGGGCTGATGCGAGAACACCTGGTGCCCAGCCTGGCCCCCTGTCAGTCACCCAGGGCAGGGCAGCATGGTGCGGGTTCAGAGGAGGAAGCTGCTGGCATCTTGCTTGTGTGTCGCCGCGACCGTCTTTCTGCTCGTCACACTCCAGGTACGAAGAGTTTGGGTTGCAGGGCATACGATTCTAGCTTTTGCCATCTCTCTCCCGTTCCCCAACTCCATTCTCTCAGAGCTCCAAGTACTTTTTGCTTAATCTTTCAAGATAAGGGGTTTTCTATGTCTTAAGTAAGGGAAATCACTTTAAAAAGATGAATTTGAGGTTTAGTGATTGAGTGGGCCGGGTAGAAACCGAGTCGTTGAGCTAGGCGGTCAGCGTAGGGTCCTGGTGTCAGCGTAGGGTCAGCCTGCAGGGTCCTGGTGTCAGGGAGATAGAAAAGTAAAGCTTGGTCTGCCAGGGCCAGCAGACTAAGCCACAGCGTGCAGTGCCAGCATCCCATATCCCAAGTGCTGGTTCTGGTCTCCACTGCGGCATTTGCAATCCTGCTCCCTGCCAATGCTACTGGGAAGGCAGCGGGAGGTGCCCCACGTGTTTGGGCCCGTGCCACCCATATGGGAGATCTGGATGCATTTCTTGGCTCTTGGCTTCAACCTGAATCAGTCCTGACCATCCTGGCCATTTGGGGGAGTGAACTGGTGGAGGGAAGATTGATCTCTCTCTCTCTCTATTTCTCTCTCTCTCTCTCTCTCTTTCTCTGTCTCTCTCTGTGTCACTCTGCCTCAAAAATAAATAAATAAAACTTATTAAAAAAAAAAAAAGCTCACTCTGTCTTCCTGGGTCAAAGTTGGATGGCTTCACTACTCTCCCGTCATTACCTGCGTTGAATAAGCAAAGGCTGTTCTGAAAACAAGGCAGTGTGGCCCTGCAGGAATTGTGGGATATTTCTGTGTGCATGAGTTTCCTCACAGCTGCAGCTACACCAAGGACTGTGTTGGGGTGGGGGGTGGGGATGAAGGTGAAAGGTTTCTTTACTCCTCGGCTTGTTTCTGTCTGTCAGTTACTCTGAGTTTCCTTTGCAGAGTTTGAATTAAAATGAAAATTGAACAGTGTTGTGGTTTGGCTGTGTCTGAGTGTGTGCTCCTGAGGTTCTTGTGCTTGGCCCCAAGCATAGCAATGCTGAGGGGGTGCAGCCTGTAAGAGGCAGGGCCGAGTGGCAGGTGATTAAGTCACTGGAAGAGATGGATGTGGCTCTCAGGGAACCCCAGTCAGTTCCCAGGAGAGCAAGTTGTGATGAAAAGACTAAGCCTGGCCCCTCAGTCTCTGTGGCTTCCTTTCTTGCCATGTGGCTTCTCTCTCCCTCTTGCACACTTCCCACTTGGATGCATCTACTACGTTGTGATGCAGCCACCAAAGGCCAAAAGCATTGGTGTCGCTGAACATTGTACTTTGGGCCTCTTAAGACTGTGAGCTAAACAAACCTCTCTATTTCAAGTCTCCAACCTCAGGTATTTTGTTACAGCAACAGAGAAGTACTGATTCATTCCAGGGTAGTAGAAGCACAGCTCTGAGCTCGGGTGTATTTTACACCCACGCAGATGCTAAGCTGTTGGCTTAAAATCTGAGTGACTTTTAAAGATTGTTTATGGATGTGAGTAGTTCAGATGTGGGAGTGGTGCAAACGTGGGTGTTTTCTGGGTGTCTGGACCCTGCAGGCTCTCCTGTCTCCTGGTTGGGGTTGAAGGAGACGATGCTTACAAAAACACTGTGGTGCAAATCTGGTGCCCTGCTTCTGCCGCCTTCTGCTGCCAGATTGGGATTCTGCTCAGAGGAAACCTCTGACTGCTTTCTTGTCCGTCTTGTCCAGGACCTGCTGGGCAGGAGGGGCTGCAGGGTTCTCCTCCACTCTCTGCAAAGTTACGAGAGGGCTTTGATCTTCCAAGGCATTGACTGGGGCTCTTCTTCCAGTCATGAGGAATGCCTGCCTCGAAGCTAAGAATTTTCCTTTGGATGTCAGAATAAATTTTTTTAAAAGATTTATTTATTTATTTGAAAGGCAGAGTTACTGAGAGGCAGAGAGATCTTCCATCTGCTGGTTCACTCCCCAATTGGCTGCAACATCTGGAACTGCACCATTCTGAAGCCAGGAGCTTCTTCTGGGTCTTCCATGTGGGTGCAGGGGCCCAAGCACTTGGACCATCTTCTTCTATTTTCCCAGCACATTAGCAGGGAGATGGATGGGAAGTGGAGCAACCAGGACTCAAAGCGGTGCCCATATGGGATGCCAGCACTGCAGACAGCAGCTTTACCTGCTATGCCACGGCACCAGCCCTCAGAATAAATTGCCAGGTGTTGGATGTGCATGTCACTTGTCAGTGTCCAGAGCGTGTGCGGTGGTCTGACGGCTGGAGCCAAACCCTCATCCTCTCTCTGTTGGTTTGGGCTATTTCCCAGTCCTCATTGCAGGCTTCAGTGTTCACTGCGGTGGTAATACCATTAAAAAAAAACACCGTAAACGAAACCCATAGAGTGCTGTTCATTCAGAACTATTCTTGTGTTTACTGGTTTCTAGGCTAGGCAGATTTGAAATGATTTCCTTTGTAAGTATGGTAGATGAAGGATAAATAAAAAATAATGAGATCTTGTATCAGCCTTTCCAGACTGCTGAAGCAAGGTGTTAGAAGGCTAGATGCCTTAACAACAGAGATGTAATGCCTTACTGTTGAGCAAGCTTACTTCCTCTGAGGTCCCTAGCTTGTAGCTGGCTCCCCCCAGGCCTTCCCAAACTCCTTCTGTCCTTGTCTGTGTCCAGATCTCACCCTTTTTATGAGGACACCCATCATGCTGGGTTGGCCCACCCTAGTGATGTTATTTTAACTTAACTACCTCTTTTTAAAAAATATTTATTTATTTGAAAGGCAGAGTTACACAAAGAGAAAGCAAGAGAGGGAGAGATATTCCATCTTCTGTTTTACTCCCCAGATGTCACAATGGCTGGAGCTGGGCCGGTCTGGAGGCAGGAGCTCCTTCCCGGTTTCCCACATGGATGCAGGGGCCCAAGCACTTGGGCCGTCTTCCATTGCCTTCCCAAGGAGATTAGCAGGGAGCTGGATCAGCAGTGGGGTAGCTGGGACTTGAACCGGCACCATAGGTGGCAGCTTTACCTGCTGCATGCCACAGCGCCAGCCCCAACTTAATTACCTCTTTAAGATCCTTTTTTCCAAACATAGTCATGTTCTAAGGTACTGGGACTTAGGACTTTAACAAACAACTGTTTGGGATCACAGTTCAGCCCCACAGGTTCTAAAATAAAGTATTTCATTAAGTATTATCTAGATGTGAAAACGTTATGCCTACCTACAGGTCAGTTAAAACACTGCAGTTCTCAGAGGAAATCATTCATCTTAGACCTTGTTTTCCATTTACATGTAACTATGCAAGTGTTTTGTATATATGATTATGGTCCATGTAAATTCTTTGGGTGTACATGCATCTCTATTTTTGAATTTTATTTACTTTCCAGTTACACAAATAATTCATAAATACATCTGGAGTATTTTAAAAGCAAATCCTGGACATCATATCATTTTACCTGGATATATGTTAGTATGATTCTCTAATAGATAGGAACTTACACAAATTTACTATAACAACGTTACTACTATACCACAATAAAATGAATAGCAGTTATTCAGAACCTTCTACATCCTAGGCCTTGTGAAATTTTTCCTGATTGTCTCAAGAAAGTCTTTGTAGTAGGTGCAGTTGTATCTGGAATGATTAAATCCTATACATTTGCATTCCTTGTATATCTCAGGGTGTGTGTGTGTGTGTGTGTGTGTGTGTGTTGTAGTTGTTTTCTGTAAACATTTCTTTTGCCCTACCTTTTACTCCCGGTCACAGGTTTGTTGAAGAAACTGAATCCTTTTGAGTCTCCTAGGTTGTGGCTTTGGCTGAGTTTTACCTTGATGGTTCTGTTTAATATGTCTCTGTCTGCCATACTTACCACAACCTAGCAGCAGTATCTGAGGTTAAATACTTTTTAAAAAGCTGTTTGAAGAAAAACTCTTCCTTAAAACGATCCCTTGTTATTTGTAAGTGATCTTAGGCCTCACTCAGAAGTGTAGAACAGAGTTCACTTTTGAAGTTACATCCCCTGGCTTTCTAAAAGCCCTTCTTTCAAGTTGCTAGTTGGACGATAGAAGGGGAAACTTGGTTGAAAAGATAGTTTGGGGTTAGAAGTCAGCTTCATTCCAGGAAGCCACTGGGGAAGAATCACATCATTGTATTGTAGAAGAACTGAGAACGCAGTTGGCAAAGGGGACACCTCAGTTTTCAGTGACTGTTTTTCTGCCCTAATGCTGCCTTGGGTGTCACAGGCAAACTCTATTTTTTTTTAAAGCTAATGTAATTCCTTATTCCTATTGGAGTACCACTTGGTTTTTACTTAGTAATTTCTTCCTTTTCCCTTTTTTTTTTTAAAGAGAATTATTTATTTATTTGGAAGGCAGAACGATGAGGTAAGGGAGAATGCGATAATAATGATAGTAATAATAATAATAATGATAATGATGATAATAATACTAATCCTCTGGTTTATTCCCCAGCTGGGCTGCAGTGGCCCCAGCTAAGTCAGTCTAAAGCTAGGTGCCAGGTCTCTCATGTGGGAAGGCAGGGCCCAAGCACTTTCCCTGGCACATTATCAGGGGCCCAGGCACTTTTCCCTAGCACGTTAGCAGGGAGCTGGATTGGAAACACAGTAGCCAGGACTTGAACTGGCACTCTGATATGGGATCCCAGATATTACAAGAGGCAGCTTAACTCAGTGAACCACAACGCTGGCCCCTCAATATAAAAATTTTTTTATAGAATTATTTTATTTATTTGAAAGGCAGAGCTATAGAGAGAGGGAGAGACACAGAAAAAGAGATCTGCCATCTGCTGATTCACATATCAAATGGCGGCGGCTGGGCCAGGTCAAAACTAGGAGCCTAGAACTCCATCCAGGTCTCCCACATGAGTGGCAGGGGCCCAAGCAATTGGGCCATCTTCTGCTGCTTTCCCTGATGCATGAGTGAGGAGCTGGATTGGAAACAGAGCAGCCGTGACTTGAACAGCTGCTCAGATATGGGATGCCGGTGTCACAGGTGGCAGCTCAACTCTCTGTACCACAGCGCCAGCCCCATCATCAGATCTTTTTTTTTTTTTTTTTTTGACAGGCAGAGTGGACAGTGAGAGAGAGAGAGAGAGAAAGGTCTTCCTTTTGCCGTTGGTTCACCCTCTAATAGCTGCCGCGGCCGGCGCATTGCGCTGATCCGAAGGCAGGAGCCAAGTACTTCTCCTGGTCTCCCATGCAGGTGCAGGGCCCAACGACTTGGGCCATCCTCCACTGTACTCCCTGGCCACAGCAGAGAGCTGGCCTGGAAGAGGGGCAACCGGGACTAGAATCCGGTGCGCCGGCACCGCAAGGCGGAGGATTAGCCTAGTGAGCCACGGCACCGGCCCCCATCATCACATCCTAAAGTGTGGTAAAAAGGCAGCCCTTTTGAGAACTTTGCACTGCACCTGCCCTGCCTTTCAGGTGATTGTTGCTGATGGCCTGGCTGTCAATGCCCCAGAATTAGACTATCCTGGAACTAATAAAATAAACATGGTTGTAAATGGAAGGGAGTGGAAGCCCACTGCTCTGGGTCCACTATGCCGGTCACACGGACTTGGGGGAGTTTTGTCTTTGGCTGTTACTTTGCAGTCTCAATGAGATAGTAGGTGTAATTAGACATACAGCATCCACGTTGTGACTCCTTTAGTTAGAAAAAGAAGCCAGCTGCTACTTTAGAACTGATTTTCCCTAGAGTCGAGTCTCTGGTCGTTGTCAGGGAATAACTCCAACACAGGTTTCATTAAGAAACACAGCTATTTCTGGAAACTATATATGCTCATGAGATGGAGGAGTTTGTTTGGTAGAATTATTAAACATGCTTGTTGGTAGATATCTTGGAGGCAGTGTCCACGCCCTAATCCCACGAACCTATGGAATACGTTACTGTTCATAGTAAAGGGGCTTTGCAGGTGGGATTTGCCTGAGTCCCCTTGAGGTGGGAGATGTTATGGTTTGAATGTGGTTCCCAAAGTTCATGGGTTGGAAACTGAACCCGCAGCGCAACTGTGTTGAGCGGTGGGAACATTAAGAGGTGGTGGGGTCTGGAGAGCTGTGCTCCCAGGGGTGGGTCAGTGTCATTCATCAATGCAGTGGGTTCCGGACAAAAGGATGCATTCTGCCCACTCTGTCCCTCTTTTTCTTTCATACTCTCCTGCCCTTCTGCCGTGGGATGTTGTAGCAGAAAGGCCCTTGCCAGATGTGGGCCCCTTGGCCTTGAACTTCCCAGCCTCTAGAACAGAAGAAATATGAGTAAATTTTTTTCAATGAATCACTCCGTGTAGAGGGCTTTGTTATAGCTGGCCAAGATGGACGGAGACAGGACATCATCCTGAGTTATTTCTCTGGGCCCAGGGTAATCACCAGAGTCCTTACAAGTAGAGGCCAGGGCTGGCGTTCTGCTGCAGCAGGTTAAACTGCCGCTTGAAATACCGGCGTTTCATATCCGAGCCCTGGTTCCAGTCCTGGCTGCCCCACTTCCAGTTCAGCTCCCTGCTAGTGTACCTGGGAAGAGCAGGGGAATGTGGCTCAAGTGCTTAGGTCCCTGCCAGCCACATGGGAGGCCCAGAAGGAGTTCCTGGTTCTTGGCTTTGGTCTGGCCCAGCCCCAGTTTTTGCCATCATCTGGGGAGTAAACCAGTGGATGGAAGATCTCTATCTGCCTCTGTCACTCTACCTTTCAAATAAACAAAATAAATCTTAAAAAATAAATAAATAAAAAAGGAGAAAGCCTTTCCTGCCTCTGGTCAGAGAGATGCAATGTTGCTAAATTTGAAGATGGAAGGGAAGGTCCAGGAGCCTGGAATTATGGTGGGCTCTTAAAAAAAAAAGAAAAAAAGAAAATGGATTCTCCCCTGGAGTCTCTGGGAGGGAACTCAGCCCTGCTGATCCTCTAATTCTGTCCCACTGAGGCCATTTCAGACTTCCACCTCCGGAACTGCGCAGTGATGAATGTGTGTTGTTTTAAATCACTGAGTTCATGGTAATTTGTTACAGCAGCAAGAGGAAACTAATAATGAGACGCTCAGTCCCCAAGATGAATGGGAGATGTGCAAAAGGAAATTAAACCGTCTGACTCTGATAATCGTCTTCCTCTCTTTTAGGTGGTGGTGGAGCTGGGGAAATTTGAAAGCAAGAAGTTTAAAAATCCCAAGTTGCAAGACGGACATGTGGAAATGGAGGAAGAGCCTGAACACCTCCATCCATTCCTCAAGAAAGAAGAACTGACCTTGACTCGGACAAATAAAGTGGAGGTGGATGGCTTCCCGGTCATGCTCTGGTGGACCCCACTGACTGGGGAGGCAGGGCGGCTGGGCCAGTGTGGGGCGGACGCCTGCTTCTTCACCGTCAACCGGACCTACGTGGATCACCCCATGACCAAGGCGTTCCTCTTCTACGGTAAGCAGCGTGTCTGCTTTCCCTCCTCCTCCAAAGCCGAGTTGCTGCTGCCTCCCAGGAAAGAGGTGGTGGGCGCCCCTTGAAGACCCTGTGTCTGCTCAGTGGAAGGCCTGAGCATTCAGCTAATGCAGCAAACCAACAAGCCTGACTCGCATAGAGGGGGATGGCTGGGCCCCTTCGTATTTACAGGGAGAGTGAGGTGCTGCTTCTCACTTTTCCACGGTTAGGTGCTGTGCACGGTGAATTTGATGTTCAGGGAATGGAGTGTTGCATACACCGCTCAGATAACTTGGAACTTCACTTGGTGCTTTGGATTACCATGGCAGATGTCGAATTGGACATAAGCCAAGCTTGATGCTCTTTATGTCTTGGATGTCAGGTTAATCAGAAATAAAAATAAACAGGGTATTCAGCTTCAGTTTTTCAAGAGCAAGTTGGTACTCATCCCTCTTGAAGCCGTTTGTGTGTTGTGCAGGGATTGCAAGGCAAGTGAAGCCAGACAGGTGGAGTTGGCAGTGTGCCAGTGGCAGTTAGAAAGATGGGGGGCGGGGCCGGCGCCGCGGCTCAATAGGCTAATCCTCCGCCTTGCAGCGCCGGCACACCGGGTTCTAGTCCCTGTCGGGGTGCCGGATTCCGTCCCCGTTGCCTCCCTTCCAGTCCAGCTCTCTGCTGTGGCCCAGGAATGCAGTGGAGGATGGTCCAGGTCCTTGGGCCCTGCACCCGCATGGGAAACCAGGAGAAGCACCTGGCTCCTGCCATCGGATCAGCGCGGTGCGCAGGCTGCAGCGCGCCGGCCGCAGTGGCCATTGGAGGGTGAACCAACGGCAAAGGAAGACCTTTCTTTCTGTCTCTCTGTCTCTCTCTCTCTCTCTCTCACTCTGCCTGTCAAAAATAAAAAAATAAATACATAAATAAAAAAAAAAGAAATTTGGGGGGCGGGCAGTGCTGTGGTGCAGCAGGTTAAAACCCTGGCCTGAAGCACTGGCCTCCCACATGGGCACTGGTTCAAGTCCTGGCTGCTCCACTTTCGATCCAGCTCTCTGCTATTGCCTGGGAAAGCAGTAGAAGATGGCCCAAGTCCTTGGGCCCCTGCAGTCGTGTGGGAGACCCGGAAGAAGCTCCTGGCTCCTGGCTTTGGATCAGCTCAGCTCCAGCTGTTGCGGCCATCTGGGGAGTGAACCAGCAGATGGAAGACCTCTTTTTCTGTCTCTACCTCTCTCTGTAATTCTGTCTTTCAAATACATAAAATAAATCTTTAAAAAAAATGAAAGACATGGCTCCTGGAAGCTGAGTGATGGGGGCGAGTTGGCACACATTAGTCAACTGAGTAAATACAGGCAAGATCGGTGAAGGACAGCATGCTTTAGAGTGGGTATGGGTGTGTATATTTGTGTGTAAGCCTAGTGCTGGCTTTGGAGGCGGAACTGAAGCTGTGATACAGAGCTGAGTCATGCTCAGGGTTCTGCCTCATAACAGCTCACATGAAGCAGAGAAGGAATGAGGTGGTCTATATGTCCACAAGCTGGCCAGGACTGCAGAGCAGTGGGCAGGGGCTGGTAAGCATTCAGGGATGTTTTAGCTACTTAAAAATCTAGACAAGCTCCAGGTACTTAAAACTCCAGATCCTGGCCAAGTTGCCCAAAGGCCTGCTGGTCCACTTGCTTTGCACCTCTGTTCTGGAAAGGAACCCACATAGCTCTGAGGGTGAGTCGTTCTTTGTCCAGAGAGGAGAGCAACAGCCCGAGTAGTGCCCACTGCTGATTTTGACGTCATTTGGTCCCAGATCCCCCTGAAGGTGTAATATTGCAGCTGATGGTATTGTATTCAGACACCCTACTAAAATGCTCAATAATCTGATTTTTTTAAGATTTATTTTTTATTTACTTGAAAGGCAGAGTTAGAGAGAGAGGGGGAGAGAGAGAGACAGAGATATCGTCCGTCTCCTGGTTCACTCCCCAAATGGCTGCAAAGGCCAGGGCTTTGTTAGGCTGAAGCCAGGAGCCAGGAGCTTCATCTGGGTCTCCCATGTGGGTGGCAGGGGCCCAAACACTTGGGATATCTTCTGCTACTTTCCTAGGGGTGTTATCAGGGAGGTGGATCAGAAATGGAGCAACTAGGACTTGAACTGGCACCCATATGGGATGCTGGTGTTGCAGGTGGTAGCTTAACCTAATATGCCAGAATGCTGGTCCTTTTTTTTTTTAATGCTTGTATAACTCAATAAACTTTAAAAATATTTAAATGATAGCACTGTGATATGACCACTTTGGATGTTGGTTTGACAATATCTAATAATTGAATGCATGGAAAATAATCCCAATACTAGGTGTATAACCTCATGAAATCTCACACATTTACTTGGATTGCTTATATTATTATTATTATCACTAACCATAAATAAGGCTTTTAAAGTAACCAAAGTGCCCAGCAGTGAGAAAATGGTTGAATGAAGTACAATATAAAATGCAATGGAATACTGCACATGGTGAAAATGGACAAACTAGAGCAATGAGCCTGCGACTTTGATAAATCTCAAAAACCAAAGTGGCAATAGAAAGTCACCATATCACATAAGTGTGCAGCTTTCAGATGTGCAAAGGTATGTGTTGTTTATGGTCATGTCAGGAATCTCTAGGAGGAATTTGTTTGAGAATATCTGCTGCTACTCCAGGGAAACCAACAAGGTGTGCACACACACACACGTATACACATATACATGCACACACACAAACCTGCCACACATCCTCATCCTTTGTGAGTAGTGTGTGCAGTGTGCGGTTCTGCTCCCCTTTTCCCTCTCCAGAAGAGTACAGAATCTTTTCTTTCTCACCAGTTTGGGAGTTTAGTAATGATTGCTTGGGTGTCTCGTTCCTTTTAGTGTGGTGGCAATGCAAACGACTTGCTGCCCACACAGTATTCGACACAGTGACTTTTCCAGTACTCGCAGAGCTACAGGTTCCTGCACTTAATGTTGTCAATATACTGGAGATTGATTTTTCTCTCAGGGATGGACTCATCTCCAGCCAAGTTCTCGGGAGACTGGCGTGTCAGCCACAATGCTCTGGTGTGTTCTCAGACTTCAGAGCCTCTCACTCTCCAGTGTGCCAGGCCACCGGCGAATCTCACTGAGAACGGGATCTACGCCATGTGTATAGCTTGGCATTGGAGGCTCTGTGTAATCTTACTGCCACCTGCCTACCAAGCTTACCCTCTGATTCTGCCAGCTAAACCTTATGTGCACAAGTCAAAGTGGAATAGTTGCCGTTTGAGGCTTCTTAACCTAGCACCATTGTTCACTCCGTTTCTATGTCCCAGAGTATGCTTTTGGTCTTTGCCCTGTCAGAATAATCTGCTGAACCATTTGTTTTGACAATGAGATGAGGGATATAGTTTCTAATGGCAAAGACATCGCTTGGCTGCAGTACAGGGCCGTATAAGGTATATACTGCAAGGAAAAAGTCAGCAAGTCTTGTGGGTTCTCAGAGATGGGAGAGGGCACACGTGTGGTTGGAGGGATCAGGAAAGGCTTCCTGAGTCCTCCTTCCTAAAGCAGGAGGCACCAGAAGTGGGCCTTGAGGGATCATGGCGTTGGATTGTGGGGGTTGGGAGATGCTGTGGCTTGAAAAAGAGTGAATGGGGACGGGATCTGCAGGGCAGCATGCAGCATGGAGATTGGTGGGCTGTGGCATTTCTCTGTGTAACGCAGACACGGACTGAAGGATATGTTGGGACCAGAGCATGGAGGACCTTGGGTGTTGGCATATGATTTTACATCGGTAGGGAATGGTGTCAGGGAGTCACTCAAAGTAGAAGAGCCTGTGAAAAGTCAACTCGAATATAAGACTTCTGGACCACCCCGATTGCCCGGTCTTCTTGCCAAGCCCACTGGACATTTTTGTCTCTTTTATGTCACTTACTGAGCATCCGCTGTATGCTAGGCGCCATGCCAGTTGTGAGAAGTAGAGAAGATAAAGTAACCGTAGCATCTGGTCTCCTGCTGTCTGTTGGACAGCTTTTCCTCACTGCAGCGAAACACCTGAGGCCACTAACTTTATGAAGAGCAAAAGTCTCTTTAGCTCGTGGTTTTGGGGGTTCCCGTCCAAGAGTGGGCAGCTCCACTGGTCTGGTCTCTGATGAGGGTGATGGGTGGTGCTGTGGGAGTGTGTGCAGAGGAAGGACTGTGTGGCAAGCCAGGAAGCAGAGGCATGAGCTGGGCCTACTCAGGCATTTACAAACCAACCCTTTCCCGAGAGCTATCTTTTGAGGACACGCCCCCAGTGAACTAAGGACCCCCTCTGGGCCCCACCTCCTAAACGCCATCATTGGGTGAAGTTTCCATCCTCATAGTGCATTAATTATGACTTGTGGGGTTTAACGTCCTGCACAAGTTCAAAGCCTTTATCCTATTCAATTGTAGACACTGTAGCATCCATATGGCCTTCTTGTTCTCTGTGATAGAGTGACATCTGTTCATTGTACTTCTTCCCACCCCTAGTATGCAGTGCAGGGCTTTGTACCTGGTGGAGGTGAGACGCCTGATGCTCGGGGGGCCTAGGGGTGTACCAGGGCTGTGCTTAGGCTCTGCTTAGTCAGGGAACCCGACTGGTGCTGTTTCACATAGACCATATTGGAGTAGACACTCATGAGCATAATTAGACCCATTTATTTGGGATTTGGAATTGCGCAAGGTGCCTGGTTTTTAATAAACTGAATTAGAAGTTCTTTTCAGTAATAAGGTCTGTTGAGTAAAACAGAATGGAGACAACATGCTTTTGTGTCTGCTGGTTCCAAATTCTAATTAAGTAGTTCACTTAGACTGCAAATGGGACTCTGGTGCAGCAGGATTGAAAAAGAAAGACAAACGATCGAGGTATCAAAAGCTGACCTAATTGAAAGGAGAGTAAACCTGAAGCTTTGGTAAACCTGAACATTTTTTATTTTGCTTATTATCTTTGTAAGCTACTCTCTTTTTTTTTCTTTCTAGAGGTGATTCATTTATTTAATAGAAACACATTTCTGAAGATAACAGTTAAAAGATTCTCACTGTTGAAATATAGCAAATGGTGTGTTTGACTTGAGCTATCTGAGAAATGCAAGGATTTTGCTCCAGGAACAATTCTCTGAAACACAAATTAACCAATCACAAATGGGTAAATTACCATTTTTAGACCAAATGTCCATAGAGGAACTGAAGTGAGTCTTAGGGACCATTACCTTAGTGATTGCAAAACACCCCTCTGAGTCTTTCCACCTTTCTTTTTTTTAAAGATCTATTTATTTACTCGAAAGTAAGAGTTACACACATACACACACACACACGCACACACACAGAGGGAGAGAGAGAGGTCTTCCATCCGATGGTTCACCTCCCAGATGGCTGCAATGTCCGGAGCTGTGCTGATATGAAGCCAGGAGCCAGGAGCTTCTTCCGGGTCTCCCACACAGGTGCAGGGGCCCAAGGACTTGGGTCATCCTCCACTGCTTTCCCAGGCCATAGCAGAGAGCTGGATCAGAAGTAGAGCAGCCAGGACTCCAACCAGCGCCCATATGGGATGCTGGCATGGCAGACAGAAGCTTAACCTTCTACACCACAGTGCAGGCCATATTCATTTCCTATATAGATATTATATATGTCATATAGACTATTTTTCTTGAAAAAAGGGTTATTAATACCACAAAATGTAGGTTTCATAACAATGATCATGAAGTAGGGAAAGAAGAGTGCCTTGTCATGTGCATGGTATGATGCAGTGAAACAATACTTGTAACTATATACCAAATATGATATTCTCAGTTTTTATAATCAATGTATGTGAACTTCCACACATAAGAGAAGACATGACATTTGTCTTCATGGGTCTGGCTTATTTCGCTTAGCGAAATGATCTCCAGTTCCACCAACTTTGCTGCAGGTGTCCGGATTTTATTCTTTCTTTCCGGCTGAGTGATACTCCATTGTGTGTACACACCACGGTTTCTTGATCCGGTTGTCAGCTGTTGGACACTCTTATGGGGTTAGTAATCCTGTGGTCACTTAAAATCGCAGACACGGTTCAGACTTGGTCACGGGATGTCCAGTCCCGGGTGGAATCCAGGCTCTGAGCAAGCATAGCTGTATCCTTTGGCATCCTTGAGCAGCTGCCAAGCACAACCCTTCCCCCGCTCCCCATCTCCCTCCCCCCAGAGCTGCATTGTGGATCAACGAACGATTGAGTCCATGAAGCTGGCCCTGTCCTCACATATTATTGAGGAGAAAATTAGTACACTGATGATTTTATTTTTTTACTGGATCTTAAGATATTGTATAAATTATTCATGTATCCATGTTGTGCCTGGCATTCACTTTCAGTGAGTGCATTAGGCCTGAGAGCTAAAACTCTGTTTTACATAGCTTACATTTTGTCATATGTGTTCATGTGTGGTGTCATGCATTGCTTAACAACAAGGGTGTGTTCTGACCAAGGCTACTGGGACTCCGTGTCTGCCTCTTCACACCTGGCATTATTGTAGTCCACAGCTCGGCTTGGCAGTGTGGTCGCCCTCTTCCATGTCAGCATTTTGGAGGCTTTTTCCTCTTTCATTTCCTGCCCTGGAGGTCATAATGGAGATGCAGACTTTTGAAGGGAGCTGAGTCGGGGAAGAAGACAACTGAGCTTCCCAATCCCCAGACTGCAAACTGACTGGATTTTTTTTTTTCCAATGTGATGCCCCTGACCTCAGCTAGACCCTCTACCTGCAGCCAACAAACTCTTGGGTTTTCCTCTTGAGAATGAAAAGCTACAGGTCTCTCCCAGGGTAGAGATGAGCAGTTGTTCATCTGCATGGAAGAAAGGGATATGTTTCTTTCTTTTTTTTATTTAAATTTATTTGAGAGGCAGAGTTACAGACAGAGAGAGGGAGAGGCAGAGAGAAAAGTCTTCCATCACAGGTTCACTCCACAAATGGCTGTGGGGGCTGGGAGCTGGGCTGATCCGAAGCCAGGAGCCATGAGCTTCTTCCGGGTCTCCCACAGGGTGCAGGGGCTCAAGGACTTGGGCCATCTTCTACTGCTTTCCCAGGCCATAGCAGAGAGCTGGATTGGAAATGAAGTAGCAAGGACTTGAACCGGCGCCTGTATGGGATGCCAGTGCTGTAGGTAGAGGCTTAGTCTATTCTACCATAGTGCTGGTCCCAGGATCTGTGTTTTTAACTCTCTTCTAAGCTGACTTTTAAACAGTTCTCTGCATTTAGTTTCATCTTCATATTGCCTTTGGACACACCTAATACTGTCACATTCTTGAGCATCCTGGTGGTGGGGGCAGGGGTGGGTGGAAGGGACTTGTAGATGGATTAGGTCACCCACTGTCCTTCCTGCTCTAGGTTTTGGATCCATCCTTGAGGCTGTGTGTCAGAAGCTCTCATCACTATCTGTCCTGTGGTCACTACATCTAGTCATCTCCTGTTTCTTTGGTTTTATGCCCTAAGAAATATATCTCTTTACTATCATTTAAGTGAACAATCCATCATCTTTCACGGCAGACCTATGTTTCTTCATGATTTGTCTGACACAGAACCTAGAAGGCATGAATTAGGCTCAAATCTTAAGTCTTGGAGAAGGAGGAAGATTTGGATCTGCAGCTTGGAAGCCACGTGCCTGGCACCAGGCTGCAGAACGTCAGTGTGGCCACTGTGGGGACAGCTGTGTTGCAGCCTTTAGGTAATCAGTGGAAGCTGATTGATTGTCATCTCAACTGGGTGTCACCTGGCAGCCAAGGATAATAACTCAAGTAAAAGGCTGTCATGGGTAGAAGGGCATCATAAAGTATTGTACCCAACAGGAAGCAGATGCAAACACAGTATTTGCTTTGTGCCAGGGTGCTTGGTGGGAAAGTGATAAAACCAAAACATCAGTCTAATCTCGGATGCTTTTCGTGGGTATCGTGATGACTTGTGTGGATTGCTCATGTGATAGACAGCGTGGATTATTCCTTCATCTTGTATGCAATTCATTCCCATAGCTAGAAAGTTTCTGCAAGAGATGTTAGGACAGTAGAGAGAATAAAACAACATTCTTTGCCATTTGAATTTCTAAGACTGCAGTGTGTGAGAGTACTGATGTTGCTTCATGTGAATGGTTTCCAGTCGTAGCTCATCCTGAGCTCACAGGGTGAAAAACTGAGTTCCATGAGCCCCACTGCAGACTCACTCTTTCAGAATCTCAGGTGTGGAAGTCTCATAATGGGTCAAACACAGGTCAGTTTTCCCTGGGGCAGACTGGCTTGAGAAACCTTTCACAGAGCCTTTGGAAGGAGCGGGAGGAGCTAGCTGGGGATTTGAAAACAGATTTTGAAGAAAGGAAATAGAACCCTAATGCCCTGGGTTGGCTCAGCAGTAAACAAAATTTATCTTTGTAATAATGCAAGCCGTGGATATAGACTTAATCAAAAATGGAGAGGGAGGAAGACATTGTGTACAGGAAAGGGTGATATGGAAGAGTTAAATCTGCATCTGCCATAGCAGAAAGACTTAAGAACTTGTGAAACCGAGAACTCAAGGAATAGCATGTTATTTAGATACTTCTGAAGTGTAAATACAGACGAGCAACTGGAGGTTAACTCTAGCATGTAGAGATAAGGAAGAGGGATGGGGGCGGCCACCACCTTTGTTTTGTGGGTCTAATACAACTATATATAACTATTCACTATTTTTTAAAAAAAGATTGTTTTTTTTTTATTTATTTGAAAGGTAGAGTTATAGAGGAGCAGAGAGAGAGAGAGAGAGAGAAATCTTCTATCTGATGTTCACTCTTCAAATGGTCATACCAGCTGGAGCTGAGCCAAACCAAAACCAGGAGCCAGGAGCTTCTTGCAGCCTTCCCCATGGGTGCAGGAGCCCATGCATTTGGGCCATCTTCCACTGATTTTCCAGGCACATTAACAGGGAGCTGGATCAGAAGTGGAGCAGCCAGGACTTGAACTGGTGTCCATGTGGGATGCTGGAGCTGCAGGCTGTAGCTTTAGCTGCTGCACCACGGTGCCAGCCCTGATTATTCACTTTTAAAGCTCTTTGCAGATATTCATTTGCTATAAATAAAAACTTAATTAAAAAGAGGTTTTGTCATAAGATATGGGCAAAAGATAGTAACAAAAATGATTACTAACATAATTCCTCAGCATTTTTTTGCTTTATAAGGTACCCTTTGGGGAAAAATGTTAATTTTGTAAAGACTTTAATATGTCTTACGGCTAAGGCACTCATTTCCTTCTATGGAAAGATTATATATTAGTATTACTTGATATTTAGTTTTTCTAGATAAAAAATAGAGTTTTTCTAGATTTAGTTTCATGTGAGGACAGAGGATCTAGTGATTCATTTTAGGGGTTGACCAGTGAGGGCCAGGAGCTCTGTGAGCCCTGTTTCTGATGTAGTCTCTCCCTTCCTTTCATTCCCCTCTCTGTGTATGCATAGCATATGAGGCTGTGAAGATCAAAAAGAGCAAAAGGGCTGATAATACGACAACATCTCTCAGGTCAAATGTTTTTTCTTTTTTTCTTTTTTTTAAGATTTATTTATTTATTTGGAAGGCAGTGTTACAGAGAGGCAGAGGCAGAGAGAGAATGGGAGAGGTCTTCCATCCGCTGGTTCACTCTGCAAATGGTCTCAATGGCTGGAGCTTAGCCAATCCAAAACCAAGAGCCAGGAGCTTCTTCTGGGTCCCCAACAAGGGTGCAAGGGCCCAAACAACTTGGACCATCTTCCACTGCTTTCCCAGGCACATCAGCAGAGAGCTGGATCAGAAGTGGAGCAGCTGGGACTTGAACCAGTGCCCATATGGGATGCCGGCACTGCAGGCGGTGGCTTTACCTGCTGTGACACAGTGCTGGCCCCTCAGATCAATCTTAAAACTCAGCGCAGAAGTGCCAAGTGCCGAAAGTCAAGCATTGACCTTCTAGATCCCCTTAGGGGGCAGTGGACAGATTTTTGTGACTCAGCTTCAGCAGTTTGGGCCACTGGGGATGCTGGCATCCAGAAATGCCCTGAGACAAATGGGCAGCTCCGTTGTTCAGAGCAGACAAATGCATCTCTCATAGGTATGCAGAGAGAAACTGTGCAGCATTGGTGAACGTGCTTCTCTTTGCTCTTTTAAAAAATAATTTTATTTATTTATGGGGGGTGTGGCAGGGAGAGGGGAGTGGAGGAGGAGAAAGAGTGATATCAAGATCAAAATCCCCCATCTGCTGATTCATTCCCCAAATGCCCACAGAGGTTGGGAGTGGGCCAGGCTGAAGTCCTGAGCTGGGAACTCCAACCAGGCCTGCCAATTACTTGGGCCATCGCTGCTGCCTCCCAGGGTCTGCATCAGCAGGAAGCTGGAGTCAGGAGCTGGGACCTGGAGTTGAACCCAGATACCCTGGTGCAGATGTCTTACCAAAGGCAGAGAAAAGAACCTCAACCACTGAGTGAGGGCAGCAGACACTTTGTCCCACAGATTTCACATTCACAGTCTGATACCACCTCATCTGGGTTGTTGGAGGGCACAGGTTCAAGGATGAGGGTCTTTGGGGAGATGGGTGTGCACATCTGCCAGCATCCGCCTTGCAAGGTCTTTGTGTTACTGTGCATGTGCTGGGATTTCCCTGAAATTGTTTTTCCCCTGATAAGCAGCCTTGCCTTTCTGTCTGCACCACCCAACATGCTGCCTGCTGTGGTTTCTCTCCCCTTGATGGTTTTGGGGTCTGGGGGTGCAGGGGTGCCTTGGTTAGGGATGGAGGGCAAAAGTAACCAGGAAGAGCAAGATGAGATGAATGAGAGCATCAGACTCAGGAGGCTCCAGTTAGCAATGTGGACCTGCTGCAGGGCAATTTTTGGAGGGAATGATCAATGAGTGAGTTTAATTCTTTGTTTATGCTACCAGGAAATTTATCAAAACTTAAAAGAGCAGTGCAACTTTCCTTTGAAGGGCTTAGAAACTTGTTTATTCTATTTATCATCCTTTTATACTTTAAAAATGCAAATGGAATTAGTTAAAATATTTTAATTTGTGTTTGTAATAGGTAAGTGTTACTATTTGGGTAACTTTTTAATAGGCCGTACTTCTTAATTTATTCCAGTATTATGTTTTTAAATTAGTTAATTGGAGGGAGAAAGAGTACGGGTGGGAGAGAGAGTGAGATCAATCCTATTCACTGGTTCACTCCCCAAAGGCCTGCTTCCACCCCCACCCAGCTAATATGGAAGCCAGAAGCTGGGAATGCAATCTAGGTGTCCTACATGGGTGGCAGGAGCCCGATCACTGGAGGCATCGTCACTGCCTCCCAGGGTCTGCATTGGCAAGATGCTGTATTCAGGAACTAGGTCCAGGAATTGAACAGAGGTATTTTAATGTGGGACGTGGTCACCTCTTTTTTTCCCCCAAATAAACCTTTTATTTAAGGAATGCACACTGCATGCATTTCATAAGTACAACTTTAGGAATATAGTGATTCTTCCCACCATACCTGCCCTCCCATCTACACTCACACCCCTCCTCCTCCTCCCTCTCCCCTCCCCTCCCCAGTCCTATTCTCCACTAAGATCCATTTTCAATTAACTTTATACACAGAAGACCAACTCTATACTAAGAGTTCAATAATTTGCACAGAAAAAAAAAAACTGTCCCTCAACAGTTGAGACAAGGGCTGTTCAAAGTCATTGCATCTCAAAGTTAATTTCACTTTTTTTTTTAGAAACTTAATTAACTCTAAAGAAGCACCCAAGAATGATACATCTTTTGCGAACACTTAGACATAACTATAATTTATGAGACAAAAGAATAGCCTCCACTTAATACATTAAAAGAAAGTAAGTCCTTGAGAATGAGTTTTATCATTAATTAAGGAAGTGCCCAAGAAAACAAGCAATGGAGTTGGACACTTAGGCATAACTAAAACTTATGAGACATAAGAATATCCTCCACTTAATACATTAAAAGAAAGTAAGTCCTTAATAGCGAGGTTTACTGTTAACTCTCATAATATAGCTCTTTGAGGATAGAGGTCCTTCATGGGGAGTTAGTGCACAGTGACTCCTGTTGTTAGTTTAACAATTAACACTCGTGAATTAGTGACCACCTGAGGCTCTTCACGTGAGCTGCCTAGGCTATGGAAGTCTTTGAATCCACAAACTCGATCAGTATTTAGAAAGGCTATAAGCAAAGTGGAAGTTCTCTCCTCCCTTCAGAGTAAGGTACCTCCTTCTTTGGTGGCCCCTTCTTTCCACTGGGGTTTCATCCCCCGAGGTCCTTCATGTAGGACATTTTTTTGCCACAGTGTCTTGGTTTTCCATGCATGAAATGCTCTCATTGGGCTTTTCAGCCAGAACAGAATGCCTTAAGGGCTGATTCTGAGGTCAGAGCACTACTTAGAGTGATTGTCATTCTATGTGTCTGTGTGTGGACTGCTTTGAGACATGGATGTGGACATCTTAACTGCTAAGCCAAATGGCCACTCCTACTGATTTTTAATTTATCAAGGCATTTGTATAAGCAGACTGTTAAGAATTTCAGGGTAGCAGGTGCTGTGATGTGGACAGAACATTGTTCTATAAGTCAAAGACCCAGGTTTGAGATCTGATTCTGACACTAGGCATGCAACTTTGAACAATTCATTTAGCCAGCCTGAAGTGGAAGTTTCCAGATCCAAATTGGAGTAATCTGGAAAGATTTAAAGGAAAAAAAAAGTCAGCATTTTGTTTCCTACTCCTTATCAAATCATCATCCTTGGGAATCTGCTCTTTGTGAAGCTTCCCAGGAGATAGTGGTGTGGCTGTTTTATGTTGTGTGTGTGGTGGAGGGTGGGGGGGTGCTAGCGTCACCTCCTCGATGATTCTCTGAGGGAGCTCCTACCTCTAACCTTTTAGCACAATACAAAATCTCTGAGTTTCATCTTGGGACGTTTTTGTGCATCTTTGGTTTTATCGCCTGTTGTTGCTCACATTCGCCTGTGATTCATATGGTACTCAGCTTTGGGTAGTAACCACGTCCTTGGGAAAATAAAATCCCCTTTAAGACATTTGCCTTGTGACAGAATTTCCCAAGAAGGCTCTGTGTTGAAATTGGAAAACCATAACTGGAAATGTGAATTTTGGTAATTCCTTCAAAGGAATTATGCAATTAGAGAATCCTTTTAACCAAACAGGCACTTAGTCATTGGACCAGTACAACATCTGGTGCTGCCTTTGTCAAGAGTAAGACTCTTACAACTAGCTGATGATGAGCTCAAGCAGTGGCCAGGATGGATGGACGGACAGAAATCCTCACTACTGCTTCTCCCCAGCTGCACCCACACCTGGAATGCAGTCTCCAGGGATAATGGCACAGGTGGCTATGAAACTGTAAAACGATGGAGGCTGAAGGGGACTATGGGGCCATTTCATATAGCTGTCTTGCTATGGTGCACATGATACTAGTTGCCTTTATTTTTTTTAAAGCATTAAAATACAGTATACATACCAAGAAATGGTATATGTATATGTATATGGTATTTATGTGTATAAATGTATATGGTATTTATGTATATAAATGTGTATGTGTATATGGTGTTTATGTGTATTATGTGCATATATATGTATAAATGTACACATCAATGAGTTTTGTTTTAGTCATCTGTTCACACTCATAATCAATATCTAAATGTAAAAGAAAGCATTACTAGTACCCTGAATCCTCACTGGTCCTCCCCCCTCCATTTCCTTTTTTTTTCTATGTGAAAGGAGAATATATTGTCATTTACATGGTATGACTCACTGAAGCAGTATTTGTCACTATATGCCAAAATGGTCTGACATCCACACAATTTTTTATCCTTTCTGTATATTAACTACCACAGATAAGAGAAAATGTGTTATTTTTCTTTTTGGGTCTGGCTTATTTAGTGTAACGGAGTCTAGTTGGAACCATTTTGTTGCAGATGTAGGGATCTCATTCTTTTTTGTGGCTGAGTAATAGTCCTAGTGGCCTTTATGGCAATCTCTTTCAGTTCCCCTGTGGTCAGGGACTGTGGAGCACTTAGTTTCCAGGACTGCAGTCTTCGACATATTTTCTTTGACTGGAGTCTTTGGTGATCCATGTTCTTTTTATTCTCAAGGCACCTGAACACTGTTTTTTATACGTGTACGTGCTGTACAGCAATCTGCAAGCTCCCGGTGAAAGGATCCCACGGTTCGAAGGGAAGGTGAGCTGTAACTTCTCAGGTTGCCTACCTTCAGCTGCTAAGTTCCGTTTTCCAAACCCCCACTTGCTGTACCACCTATAAATGGAGGGGCTGAGGCAGCCAGGTGTTGAGGCAGCCAGGTGTTGAGGCAGCCAGCTGTTTGCTTATCCCGTGCCTTTGCTCCCCTTGGCCACCGCTCCGTCTCCAGGGATAACACTGATGTTGACTCGCAGGATGCCGTGGGGCTCATAGAAGTGGTTGTTTTCTCAGCCCCCGTCACGGCGTGAAGTGGGGGTTGGTAATGGTGGTGGTGTGCAGGTGGGGAGTTTCTCAACTTCCTAACTCCCCCATTGCTTCATGCATTTTTGTCATGAGTTATGGAAAATACCTGTCTTCTTTGTTACGTCCTATCATGCTGTATTTTATTTCACATCGTTCCTTGGGAGCAAGCAGCTTAAAGATGTTTTACATTAGTCACACTATTATTGAATACTCTGACAGAAAGAGCTGCTTTTTTTTTTTTGATAAACAAAGGCAGGTCTAATTTTATGCATTTCCGTACTTTGCAGAGACAATGGGTGCATTTATTATTTATTTATTTGGCAGGGAGAGAAGTGGGTGTGGCAAGCCATAACTAAGCTCTGTTCCACACATTCCTTGAGAAGCTCTGGGTAATGGAAACACCTGGGGGTGTCAGTGGGCACTGGGCTGATTCCTCTCTACTGCTTGTTAGTTCTGTGAGTTGGCACTATATTGCCTTTTTTTTTTTAAAGGTTTATTTATTTATTCAAAAGTCAGAGTTACACAGAGCAAGAAGGGGAGGCAGAGAGGTCTTCCATCTGCTGGTTCACTCCCCATTTGGCCGCAATGGCCGGAGCTGCACCGATCTGAAGCCAGGAGCCAGGAGCTTCCTCTAGGTCTCTCATCTGGGTGCAGGGGCCTAAGGACCTGGGCCATCCTCTACTGCTTTTCCAAGCCATAGCAGAGAGCTGGATCGGAAGTGGAGGAGTCGGGACTCGAACTGACGCCCACATGGGATGCTGGCCATCTGCTGCTGCTTTCCCAGGTCATTAGCCGGGAGCAGGATCATAAGTGGAGTAGTCAAGAATCAAACTGGTGCCCACGAGATGCTGGCACCACAGGAGGTGGCTTAACCCTCTGTGCTACAGCGCTGGCCCCGTTAACATGATTTTTTGAGTGGGACACACTCTCCTTTGTTGGTCCAAGGCGTCCTTCTGTTTCCAGGAAGAACCGCACTATCACTCATATTCAGCTTTGACATTCACACTGGGATATTGCTTGTCAGGTAGTAATGGACTTCTAAAGTTAGACATTCTGTTGAGAGGATTTTCCAGATTTCTTTACTTGCCCTGCTAAAATAACAAGAACGCAGACTGGAATGCAGCTTGTAGATTTTCTCCTGCCAAGGACATGTTCCTTCTATCTTGGTCACAGTCCTTGATCCTGTATAGTAAAAGGAAGGGGTGGGGGTGCGGGGGGAGACCCAGGCCTTCTGGTCCACATGTGGGGGGATGAGAACCAGGGCAGAGAAGAAGCGGAGAAAGGTGGTGGCCAGTGCTTTCTCCTTGCCCTTGCCAACTCCAGATCCTGCTTTGGGGTCAGACTGATTTTTTTTTAAAGATTTATTTATTTATTTGAAAGAGTTACACAGGTTGGCGCCGCGGCTCAATAGGCTAATCCTCCGCCTTGCAGCGCCGGCACACCGGGTTCTAGTCCCGGTCGGGGCACCGGATTCTGTCCCGGTTGCCCCTCTTCCAGGCCAGCTCTCTGCTGTGGCCTGGGAGTGCAGTGGAGGATGGCCCAAGTGCTTGGGCCCTGCACCCCATGGGAGACCAGGAGAGGCACCTGGCTCCTGGCTTCGGATCAGCAGGGTTCGTCGGCTGCAGCACGCCGGCCATGGCGGCCATTGGAGGGTGAACCAACGGCAAAAGGAAGACCTTCCTCTCTGTCTCTCTCTCTCACACTATCCACTCTGCCTGTCAAAAAAAAAAAAAAAAAAGTTACACAGAGAAGAAGAGGCAAAGAGAGAGGTCTTCCATCCGCTGGTTCACTCTCCAATTGGCTGCCACGGCCGGAGCTGCACTGATCCAGGAGCCAGGAGCTTCTTCTGGGTCTCCCACATGGTCTGGCATTTCATGATCCCATCAGCCTAAATGCCCACTTTTTTTTTTTTTTTTTAAGAAGAGATTTATTTATTTATTTATTTGAAAGGCAGAGTTAGAGCGAGAGCAGCAGCAAGAGAGAGAGAGAGAGAGAGAGAGATTTTCCATCTGCTGGCTCACTCCCCAAATGCCCACAATAGTTAGGGCTTGGCCAAGCAGAAGTCAGGAGCCCAGAATCCTATCCAGATCTCCCACATGGGTGACAGGGCCCCAAGCACGTGTGCCCTCTTCTGCTGCTTTCCCAGACACCGTCAGCAGAGAACTGGACTGGAAGTGGAGCTGCTGGGACTTGAACCGATGCCCATATGGGGTGCTGGCGTCACAGGTGGTGGCTTAACTCACTGCATCACAATGCCTGTCCTAAATGTCCACTTCTTATAAAATTTTCAATTAAAGAAAAAATATATAAAATGCCTTATCTGTCATATAAAGGGAAATAACTTATGTTTGATGAGGATTTTGATGTGTGTGTGCTTGGGCATGTGGAAGAGACAATGAAGTAGCCAAGCACTGAGCCTGTGTGTGGGATGAGCCGGGGTTGTGCCTGTGAGTGCTCTGCATTGTAGACTGGCAGCAGAGCACCGTGCAGGCAGGGAGACGGATCACCAGAGGAGCAGCCAGACTCCAGCCGGCACTCTGATGTGGGACGCAGGTGTCCCGGGCGGCAGCTTAACCCACTGCGCCCCAAGGCCCGCCCACTCCTGCCTGCTGGATCTGTGGATCCCACTCACCCTGCAGGCCCAGGCTGTGTCACCACCTCCAGGAAGCTCTCTCTGCTCTCTCGACAAGGCCAGTATAACTACGTCCTCAGAACTGTCCTGACACACTGGGGCTCTGTGTTACCGTTATTTGATGCAAGCCTCCACATCTCACGGGCCGCGAGCTCCAGGAGCGCAGGGCGCTTCCCCAGGGCGGCGCGCAGTCCCCGGCCCACAGTGCCTGAGGGGCAGGAGTCCTCCATCTGTGCGGTGCCTTCCTGGATCCGCCCAGGTGTGTGTGGCCCGCGCCCTGCCCCGTTCCACTTGCTGACGAGAGAGGGCAGCAGAGAGCTGCCGGAGTCCAGGGTTTGGTCTGCCGGGTCCTGCGGGCAGCGGCGAGTTCCCAGGGCCAGGGACCGAAACCAGCGCTGCCTGGGTTACAGGTTCCTACTGGCCCGATGACGTCAAAGTTTTCCTCATTTCAAAGTTACAGTAATCCATGGGGTCTGCAAAAAGTTCACGGAAATTGCGTGTTGCCAAAAAGCTAGGCCTGCATTTAAACTTTTTTTTTTTTTTTTGCACAAGAAATAAACACCTTTTGTTCCATTTTCCATAAGCTGTTTGAAGTACCCTCATATGTCCCAAATCATCATCATAGCCAAACTGAGTTTTTAAGCCTAACTCTCTTGGGTCAAAAAAAAATCCCATGGCCTTTACCTTGTTTTCTGGTGACTTCAGGATTTGGTGATGATGGTGCCTAATGGAGCCAAAGAGCAATACAGTCATGTCTGGGCATTCCAGAAGTACTGTGGATGCCAGCGTCTGTGGATGTCCCTTATATAAAAACACCATAGTATTTGCTTATGCTCACACCTCAGTCACCCCTGATGCAGTGTGAATGCCACGTAAATAGTTATACCGTATTGTTTAGGGAATGAGGACAGGAAATAAAATCTCTTCCTGTTCTGTACGGATGCATGTTTTAAAAAAGACTTATTTATTATATTTAACACTCAGACTTATATGTAGAGAGGGACAGACAGAGGTCTCCTATCCTCCCTGGTTCATCCCCTGTAATGGCCAAGGCTGGGCCAGGTCGAAGCCAGGAGCCAGGAGCTTCTTCCGGGTCTCCCACGTGGGTGGCAGGGGCCCAAGCACATTTTTGCTTGGCTGCTGTTTTGCCAGGCCATCAGCAGGGAGCTGGATCGGATGTGGAACTGCTGGACACACACTGGTGGCCACGTGTGATGTCGGTGTTGGCAGGAGGCAGCTTTACCAGCCCACAAATGCATTTTTCCCCCGGTATTTTCTGGCTTCTGTTGGTTGCCTCCATGAATGTGGGGCACCTGTACATGGAGGGCTGATGGTATGTCCTTAGCATTGATGTGCTTTTTGGTGGACTCAAACCATCACCTGTTATCTCTGTTTTATAGACTTGTTGACTCTTGGGAAACCCAGAGTGCCATAAATGAAATATGCCGCCTTTTAGGCTGGTGGTTTATAACCCGTGGTTGCCAGCAAGGTCTCAGAACGTGAAATACCACAGGTGTGAAGGAACCTTTGTGAGGGTCAGAAACTGCAGGAACTGTCATCCTGGTTTTATACCAAAGGATGCAAACTCACTGAGGTTTTCTTAGAGTGTTCGGCACACGAATTCCAAGGATAGGGGGCAGGACCACTGCCCACCGTTCTGTGCCAAAACCAGAACCACCTTAGAGTGCATGATAGAACTTCTGACTTTAAATATAGTACCTGGCAGAATGGAAAACTCGCGTGAAATCCTCTAAGAATGCACCTCTCAGTGGAGAGCAAATCCTTGTTGTGGGGATTGGCCGCCCAAGCCCATCTCTTGTCTTCAGCAGAGCAAGCATGGGATGGGGGGGTCTTGGCCTGGGGTTGGGCAGCAGCAGCTCTGGAATCAGAAACCTGTTGGAGTCAAGGGAGCACACACACTCTATTTAACAGCAGAGGATAAGAAACCTTGGAACTGAACACGTGTCCAAGTTTTGGCGGGGAGATGCGTGGTTTTATCAAATATTAAATAATGCTTAGGAAGAAAGTACGTTCTTATTGCAAAGACAAGAATATGGCGAAAAGTGTGTGCGTGTGTGTTTTCTCTCTATTTTGACTTTTTCTTTTTCTTTTTTTTTTCCCCCTTTTGGGAAGGGGTGGAAGACGTGGAGATGAAACATCTGTCATCTCATCTCTCCACTTCGCTCTCCAGGAATGACTTAGATTATGTTAACTGTGTTGCCTTGTCCATATTTAGGTAATTGGGTGTGAGCAGACACTAATGATAGGACGGTCATGATTCTGTATGGCACTCTGGCATTTACAAGAATGCTTGCCATTGCCAACAAATATCACACACAGTGCTGGAACTGGTCGTTGCTGGACTCAGGGCCCCTTGAGCAGCCACCGTGTGTCAAGATTTTTTCCAGCACCGTGTGTAAATCTGGAGTCACCAACTCTTAAAGGAGCCGAGGGCAAACCAAGGCTTATTTTCCCCAACTGAATAAACAGTTCTTTGGAACTCAGAACACATTTCCCTATTCATTGAACCATTTTGAGTTCAGGATGAAATTGCACTATAAAACCAGGCTGACTTCTGGGTTCTCGAAATGGGGACTAAGCATTGGAGATGATGGAGACTCCAAGTGGCAGGGAGAATGTGACATCGGAAGAACAAACTTCATGTCTGATTTACACAATTCAAGATGCTTTTCCAGGAAAGGACACTAGAGGGCAGTAGGCACAGCAAAACCTTGACATGGAGCCGGTTACTGAATTCTTACTTCCAATTATGCTTTTTTGGAATTGTTTACATATCACATATTAATTTTTCATTTCATTGCACAAATAAGAGCAAGTCTAACACATTGGAATTATATGCCATTGTAGCAAAAGTACCTTAAGAAGATGAAGAATTTAAATACATTTTTAAATCAAAGTAACATTTAAATTACAAAAAATCAAATAGCATTGTTTTTTTTTTAAATGAAAAAGTCCCTCCTCTCCACACTTCTCTATCCTTGTGTTTTATTCTGATTTATGTTTTTATTTTAAATACTATCTGCATGTTTTTTTCTTAAAGATTTATTTATTTATTTGAAAGAGTTGCACAGAGAGGAGAAGCAGAGAGAGAGAGAGGTCTTCCATCTGCTGGTTCACTCCCCAATTGGCTGCAATGGCTGGAGCTGTGCCGATCTGGAGCCAGGAGCCAGGAGATTCTTCTGGGTCTCCCATGAGGGTGCAGGGGCCCAAGGACCTGGGCCGTCTTCCACTGCTTTCCCAGGCCACAGCAGAGAGCCGGATCAGAAGTGTAGCAGCCAGGACTTGAATCAGCGCCCATTTGGGATGTTGACACTGCAGGCGGTGGCTTTACCATTATGCCACTGCGCCAGCCCCCACATGGTTTTATTTCTTGATCAAAGTGATTATTTAGTTTATTTATTTAAATAAGAGAGACAGAGACACCCAGAGAGAGATGTGTCCCATCCACTGGTTCATTCCTCAAATGCCCAAGACCACTGGGCTGGGCCAGGCCCACATCAGGAGCCAGCTGTCCTCTGTGGGTGGCAGCAATGCAACTACCTGAACTATCACCTGCTGCCTCTCAGGACACACATTAGCAGGAAGCTGGAATTAGGAGTGGAGCCAGGACTGCAACCCAGGCACTCTGATGTGAACTGTAGGTGCCCAGGCAGCGTCTTAACCACTGTGCCAAACACCTGCCCCTGCTTTATTTTTAATGAATTTCCCCAGATATATTTCTGCCCCCCCAAATCTAATATAGTCAAACCTTATTGCATCAGAAATCATTGTTTCCAGTATAATTGCTGTAATTTTAACTTTTTATCATGGCAATTTTCATATGCAGACAAGAACAGATGGAATGAGGAGTGCCCATATACTCCTCACTCAGCTTCGAGGACTGTCCGCTTTCTCTTGTTTGGGTTTGATGTCCCCTGGATACACTTCACACTCCCCCATCCCCCTCAATACTTCAAATAAATTCAAAACACCATATCATTTTGCCAGCATTGCTTTATTGTTATTACTATTAAGATATTGAGCGACATGGAGCCAGTAGTTACACTCCTTTTTTTTGTATACTTTATTTACCTAGAGTTAATAGTTGCCTTTTAAAAATTTTATTTGTTTTATTCATTACTAGCCATTAGTTTTATTTTAATAATGTTCCATTAGCTAAATCAAGCACACACATACATCTATGTATACACGCATCCTCATGTGTATAGAAATGTATTTTAAATGGATAACATTTAAATAAATGCTCATTTTCTATCAATTTTATTTTTCTCCCAGGGGACAATTGTTTAGCATCCTCCAACCACTCCCACCATTTTAGTTTTTTTTTTTTAAAGACTTATTTGCTTATTTTGAAAGAATTACAAAGAGAGGGGGAGAGGCAGAGAGAGAGAGAGAGAGAGAGAGAATCTTCCATCCAGTGGTTCACTCCCTAAATGGCCACCACGGCCAGGCCTGGGCCAGACCAAAGCCAGGGGCCAAGAGCCAGGAGCTTCTTTTGGGTTTCCCATGTGGATGCAGGAGCCCAAACACTTGGGCCATCTTCCACTGCTTTCCCAGGTGCATTAGCAGGGAGCTGCATCGACAGTAGAGTGGCTGGGACTGGAACTTTGGGCCCACATGGGATGGTGGAGTCACAGGTGGTGGCTTTACCCTCCATGCCACAGCGCAGCCCCTAGCCCCTTCTTCTTAAAACAAACGTGCTGCTCCGTGACCCTGCTGAATGATCTTGGATATTTTCGTGCAGGAGCTTCAGTGACCCCATGTGATTTCCTTCTTCTTTTCTGCCTTCTTTTTGATGGCTTCTCTCCTCTATGATCAACACCCTCGAGTGGCTGTAGCCCATCTCAGAGATGTTTCCTGGGAAGGGTAAGAGGGCGTGGGGGATCCCGGCTGGCCGGCACCTTCCCTGGGAATGCCACAGGCTTTGCTCCGTCTCCTGAAAGTCTGACCCCATTCTGATTCCGTGCCCTTTGTGAGTCACAGGCCAGTGCAGTAAAGGGACATGCATGAGATTATTGCGAAGGGTTCGTGACTCCTCTATTTCTCTGAAGTTAGGGAACTGTGTTAACTGACTGCAGAACACTGGAATCTGGAATTGGGTGGATTTTAGATCAGGTGATTACTCTTTCTGTCTCATAGTATTTTGTTTCCCACTCCTTTATAAACAAACAGTTTTCTGGAAACCTCATGCTGGTGGGGCTTGGTGTAGATCTTTGTCTTCCCCGGGGACAGGCAGCTGGTAACACTGTCTGGGGAAGAGTCACTGGGCTCTGAAATCTGTCTTGTGCTGTTTTCTCTTTAAGTAATTTTTACTCATTTTCATTTTATTCAAAAGGAGAGATCTTCCATCTCCTGATTTACTTTCCAGATGCCTGCCACAGCTGGGACAAGCTGAAGCCAAGAGCCTGGAACTTCATCTGGGTCTCCCACAGAGTTGGTGGGGACCCAGTTATCCGAGCCATCACCTGCTGCCTCCAGGGTGTGGCACCAGGGAGCTGGATTGGAAGCAGAGGAGACAGGAGTGAGCCCGGCACTCTGGTACAGATGTGGACATCTTAACTGCTCTGCCAAATGCCTGCCCCTCGCATAATTTTTCTGAATCACACCCTTTTCTCTGATCTGCTCTTCTGGATAAATGCCCTACATTTTTATTTCTATCTCTTCTCCATCACTTTGCCATTTATTCTGCTTTCTGTTGAATTTCTGTTTTATTTTCCAACTTTCAATTACACTTAAACCTTTTGTTATACGGTTTTTTTTTTTTTTTGACAGGTAGAGTTAGATAGTTAGAGACAGACAGAAAGAAAGGTCTTCCTTTTTCCATTGGTTCACCCCAAAGTGGCCGCTACAGCCAGTGCATTGCGGCTGATCCGAAGCCAAGAACCAGGTGCTTCCTCTTGGTCTCACATGTGGGTGCAGGGCCCAAGGACCTGGGCCATCCTCCACTGCACTCCCAGGCCACAGCAGAGAGCTGGACTGGAAGAGGGGCAACCGGGACAGAATCCGGTGCCCCAACTGGGACTAGAAGCCAGGATGCTGGTGCCGCAGGTGGAGGATTAGTCTAGTGAGCCACGGCGCTGGCCTCTTATACTGTTTTTAATATAGTCTTTCTTTTACCATTTTTTTTTTTTGTGGAGGCAATATTGCAACATCTCTTTGATGGAATTAATTATAATACTTAAAAAATAATTTTTCCCTACATTCCCATTTCTTAATAAATTCTCTCTAGATTGTGTTAGATGTTCATTTCTCATTGTCTATTGATCTTTGTTTTTATTTTGGGCTAAAACATTACCAAACTGGGCTGTTGCTGTGGCATAGTGGGTAAAGTTGCTGCCTGCATTGCTGACATCCTATATGGGTGCCGGTTTGAGTCCTGATGCTCCACTTCTGAACCAGCTCTCTGCTATGGCCTAGGAAAGCAGTGGAAGATGGCCCAAGTCCTTGGACCCCTGTACCTGCATGGGAGACCAAGAAGAACTTCCTGGCTCCTGGCTTCGAATCGGCCCAGCTCCGGCCATTGAGGCCATTTAGGGAGTGAACCAGTAGATGGAAAACCTCTCTCTCTCTCTCTCTCTCTGTGTGTGTGTGTGTGTGTGTCTGCCTCTCTGTAACTCTACCTTTCAGATAAATAAATAAATCTTTAAAAATATTTAAAAAAAACTTTAACAAGCTGATAAGAAACTTCAGGGGAGAGAAGCTTTGATATACGTGGGTTGCTTGGGGGACCATTAAGTATCAGCACAGTTAATGTGGGCCATTTCAGGGGTTCCGTAGGCATGGGCTTTCAGTACAGTTCAGGGGGCTGGTGTCGTGATGCAGCGGGTTAAGCTGCCGCTTGCAACATCAGCATCGCATATCAGAGCACCGGTTCAAGTCCCGAGTCCTCTGCTTCTGATCCAGCTCCCTGCTAATGCGCTTGAGAAAGCAGAGGATGGTGCAAGTACCTGGGCCCCTGCCGCTCACATGGGAGACCTGGACGGAGCTCCTGGCTCCCGGCTTCGGCCTGGCCCAGCCCTGGCTGTTGCAGGCATTTGGGGAGTGAACCAGTGGATGGAAGATTCTCTCTCTCTTTCTCTCTAGCGCTGCCTCTTGCATAAGTGAATGAATCTTTTAAAAAACACTGAAAAATGGATACAGTGCAGTGTTCTTTCATTAGTGCTCGAATGTTAACTGTGCCGAGTCTTGTACTGCCTGTGCAATGTACTCGGGGAAATGTGAATGAAAACTTGGGAATTGTGGAGTGCCTGCTCCAAACTGCCAGTGGCGGATGCCGGGGTAGTTCAGCAAAGAGCTTTTGAACTTCAGAGCTCTCGGATGCTGCTCAGTGAACTTCATGGATGCTTCGGTTAGAGCTGCTCCCAAGATGTGTTCTGCCTTCCTCCCTCTTGCTGTGGCTTCTTGTTTTAAATTCAAAAATGAAGATTTTTTTTTAAAAAAATTGGAATCTGTTTTCTTATTAACTAATGGTACTTGGCGATTTTTTTATTTTGAGATTGAGCCATTCAATAAAGTTGACATCAGCACATCTTCTTCCGCATATCTGCTAGGGAACAGATTAATAGAACATAAGAATATGACTCCATGGTTCATTTTGGACTAGTTCCAGCCGCACCATAGATTAAAACCCCTTCAGCATTTCCCTGTCTCACCCCTTCATCCTGCTTTTGTGTTATTCTATCTTAATTTTCTTACCTTGGATCAGTGAATGTGCTATTTTTCTCATAACGTCATTCACCAATTTTAATCCTCTAATTCCTTTCATGCAAGCTCAATGATATCTCTGTGGTGCCATTATTTTTCCTGAGCACTAGCTCCGAGTTACCGGGGGAGGATTTATTTTCAGGGTTTGGCATCTGAATGGCCTGGACCATAACACCCAGCGGCTCTGACGCTCGTTATTAGACAGAGGGGACCTGCAGATCTGGTAGGAAACCTGAGAGAAATGGCTGTTGGGGTGGCCATCAGGCGCAGGCGCCTTGCGAGGGGTCTGGTGTGGGTCTGCGCGGTGCGGCGCTGCGGTCCGCGTGTGCCAGCTCAGCTCCCGGGCTGCAGAGGAGAGCGTGGGCTCTGCTGCTTTACTGGGCCAGGAGCTCCAGGTCCTTATTACCGACCATCAGCTGGAGGAGTCAACCCAGTCACTTCCCATTTCCCCACTGGGAAACGATTCTGGGAAGGTGTTTGGCTCTGGGAGCCATGCGAAGATCTTGCTTAACTGGCCAACAGGAACCGGCCGACATTTGGCACGTGAAAATGTAGTGTATGCATTACGCCTAAAAGCTCAGGAGTCCTATCCCTCGCCAAATATGTATTATGTGGGAGGCTCGCTGACTCTCCACCTTAGAAATTTCCAGTGCAGGCTCGGCTCAAAGAAGGTTCTCCATGGGCAGATGCAAGATTGGGCCGCTGCTTCTCCCACTGTCACCACCAGCAGGGCAGCGCCCCCTCTCTGTGCTGCCACTCCTGTTGCTGGGCTGCTTGACAGCAGCAGATGGCAGCAGTCCCAGACTTACGTGCCCACTATTTGCAGTGCACACCAATCCTCTGCAGCGTTAGAACTGTGCAAGAGAGGGGCCGGCATCCTGGAGTAGACGGTAAAGCCACCGCCTGCAGTGTTGGCATCCCTTATGGCCACTGGTTGAGTCCCGGCTGCTCCTCTTCCAATCCAGCTCTCTGCTGTGGCCTTAGAAAGCAGTGGAGGTGGGCGCCACGGCTCACTAGGCTAATCCTCCGCCTACGGCACCGGCACACCCGGTTCTAGTCCCGGTCAGGGCGCCGGATTCTGTCCCGGTTGCCCTCTTCCAGGCCAGCTCTCTGCTGTGGCCAGGGAGTGCAGTGGAGGATGGCCCAAGCACTTGGGCCCTGCACCCCATGGGAGACCAGGATAAGTACCTGGCTCCTGGCTTTGGATCAGCGTGGTGCGCCGGCCGCAGTGCGCTGGCTCTGGCAGCCATTGGGGGGTGAACTAACAGAAAAGGAAGACCTTTCTCTCTGTCTCTCTCACCGTCCACTCTGCCTGTAACAACAACAACAACAACAACAACAACAAAAAGCAAGCAGTGGAAATGGCCCAAGAGCTTGGGCCCCTGCACCTGCATGGGATACCTGGAAGAAGCTCCTGTCCCCTGGCTTTGGGTCAGCACAGCTCCAGCGGTTGTGGCCATTTGGGGAGTGAACCAGTGGATGGAATACCTCCCTCTGCCTTTAAATAAATAAATAAATCTTAAAAAAAAAAAGAATCGTGTAAGAGGCAGGAAACTGAAGGGGAATGGTTTCCTTGGATGAGGGCAAGCTAACACTCTAAAATTCAAGTACTGTCTCCCTATGGAAGGGTCATTTGGTGCCTTGAAGGACCCTGGTTTGGGTCCCTCTCTCAGCCCCTTCCGGGTACATCCCTCCTAAAACTCTTCCCCAGTCAATAATAGCCAAATCTTAGGCTGTCCTTTGATGTCAGTAAATAAAGCGTGAAGAGGAGAGTGGAGAGCACTCCCGGTCCAAAGGCCTTTACACTTTTCTATGCGGTTGGGCCCCCACGGCTGGGATTGTCTCTGGACTAGGCGCTGTGTGTGTGAGCTGCCCTCTGCGTTGTTGAAGGTCACCCAAGTCTCCCCTGCTGTTGTGCCTCTGGTCTCACAGTCTTTTGATCAACTCAAAGTTAAAACAGCAACAAAACAATATGAAATGGGGGTGGGGGAACATCAGCTAAGCATTTCTTTTTTTTTTTTTAAGATTTATTTGAAAGTCAGAGTTACACAGAGAGAGGAGAGGCAGAGAGAAAGAGAAAGAGAGAGAGAGAGAGAGAGAGGTCTTCTATCCGCTGGTTCACTCTCCAATTGGCTGCAATGGCCAGAGCTGCGCCGATCCGAAGCCAGGAGCCAGGAGCCAGGAGCTTCTTTTGGGTCTCCCATGCAGGTGCAGGGGCCCAAGGACTTGGGCCATCTTCCACTGCTTTCCCAGGCCATAGCAGAGAGCTGGATCGGAAGAGGAGCAGCCGGGTCTTGAACCGGTGCCCATGTGGGATGCCGGCACTTCAGGCCAGGGCATTAACCTGCTGCGCCACAGCGCCGGCCCCAGCTAAGCATTTCTTCAGCTCTTTCCAGAGAAGGGGTCTGTATGATGTCTCTTGATGAAGGACTGCACACATTCTGAGTGAATTTTGAGCTTGTTTTAGATAAAGGAGCTGGCTAAGTGCTGCCTCCTTGGAATCCTGGGAAGGGGGTGTTGAAAGTGACTGCAGCTCTTTGGTGCACCCAAGTCCCTGCCTGATTTGGGAATCCTGCCAGTGTACTCCGAGAAGATGTGCTGCAGTCATTCCTGAATCTGGTGATGGAAGGTCTCTTTGAAGTTTACATATAATAAGTACATGCATTTTTCACTTTGCAATTGGAGGATTTTCAAAAAAGTTTTATTTATTTGAAAGAGAGAGATGTTCCATCTACTCGTTTACTCCCAAAATAACTGCAATAGCTGGGGCTGGGCCAGGCTGAAGCCAGGAGCCTGGAACTCCATCTGGGTTTTCTACGTGGGTGGCAGGGGCCAAAGTACTTGGGCCATCCTCTGCTGCTTTCCCAGGCACATTAGTAGGGAGTTGGATCGGAAATGCAGCAGCCAGGACTTGAACTGACACTCATATGGTATGCTGGCGTTGCTGGTGGCAGCTTAACCCACTGTGCCCTGATGCTGGCCCCTGCAATTGGTGGTTTGACAAGTGTGTCACATAATCATAACTCCAAATAAGATAGCATTTCTCTCACTCCAGGAAGTGTCCTTGTGCCCTCTATAAGTTCACCTTCCTTTACTCCCGCCATTCCTGGTGACCACTGCTCTAGTTTCTGTCCCTGCAGGCTTGTTCTGCCACTTTATAAACTTTATGTAACTTGATGTAAATTGAATTTACACTTTTTTGTCCATTTTTGAGATTCTTCTGTTTGCCAATCAAGAGACTAAATTCTGATTTTCAGCCTATGTTGTCACCTTGTATGACAAGGAGCAGGGCGTGGCTGGGCATAGTTGCATAAGTCTTCTGACTTTTCTGAGGCTTTTGAAGGGCATGAATGGGTTTTTCTTTGTGATAGGCATGGGGCCAGGGGAGTGAGTACCTGTCCCGAGATGCCCAGGACTCAGGGGGTTCCTTAGATAAGGGATTTTCAACAACAAAACCAGACAGATCCTAGACAGATAGGGACAAGTTGGTCACCCTAGCCCCGTAGAAAGGATATAGAAAGACATTAGGGCGTTGGGGTGGGAGGTTCTAACAAATAAGGAGAGGGTAAGAAAAACTCGCCCATCTTATGTTTCTTTACCTTGAGGCTGTGAGCTCTAAGGGACCCAATTCTGGGGGAGCCACTCTGGAAGCCAAAGCCAGCTAGAGAGGTTGCTGGGGCCCTGCGTCACTTACCTTATTTCTATTGAGTTTTAAAAGTAATGCTTTTCACATTCTTTATGGTTTGGTTTCATATTTTATTAAGGACATATTATGTTTTATTACTTTTCTGCCTTCCAGAATACTGTTTTAAGAGCCCTTAACAATGCCAACACTTAATGTTCTTCAATGTCACCAAGATTATGAAGTACAAATTTGAAAGCACTAAGATTAACAAATGAACGAGTGTTATTATTTCATAGTGCTTGCTTTGACAGAGCCCAGCTTGACGATTTTGATGGCAGTTTAATTTGTAATACCCAGCTGATTTGGAAGCTGACGTTCCAGGCATTGTTCTGACAGGGCTGCTCAGAGGGTGTGTGCTGAGCTGCCATTGACTTCTGGAGTTATTCTCGAGCCGGATGTTAGCAGAACACATCACCTGCGAATGTTCAAGCGAGCCATAATCTGCCAGCTCTGCTCTTGTGACAGATGGAGTCCCTGACAGTGCACCGTGCCGCTTAGGTTCTGAAAGGCGATACTCTGAGCTGCAGGCGGGAGGCCAAGGGCAGCGTTGCCTGAGTGCCCCTCCGAGGACGTGGCAGCTCTGGAGTGCATCTGCGAGCCTGCGCCTGCCTTACCGAGGGCGTGAGACTCTTCTGTGCTTCTTTGCAGAGAGATGTCTCTGTTTCTTTTGTTTAATTTTCTGTTTTTTAACAGTTATGCAAATCATAGATGAGACTATATCATCATTGCAAAATTTAAATAAGTGCATCAAGGAAAACAAAGAAAATAGAAAAAAAATGAAATGTGATTTTTATTTTCTCACTCTTCATCCTGTAATATTTATGTGCAGCTGAATTCAGCCTGGAGTTTTACCTTTTTTCCCCTTAAAATGAAACATACCATAGAGAGATACTGTATAGCTTTTAGCATTTAAACATGTTTAAGTAGTTTTTTCATATTGGGATATATCAGTTTACTTCATTATTTTTAAAGCTCCGTTGGCTCTGTAGGATGGATAAATCCAAATTTATTTAACCATTCCCCTGCTAGCGGTTATTTAGGTTATTTATATTTTCTGTTAGGTTCCTGTGAACTTGCGTGTCTCTGCTCATGCGTGCTGTTGGTTCTGTAGACAACCTAGGAATGGAGTTGCCATGTCAGTGGGTAAATCAAATTGAAATTTTGCTGTGTACTGTCAAATTGGCATTTGGAAAGACTATATCAATGCCTCCCCCCCAACTCCAGGTTCGAATTTTTTAACTTGTGGAAACTTTGAAACCAAGTACAAAATTGTAGTTAACATGGCTCAAAATAGCAAATTGGGAATTTGCTCTTCTTATAACAACATTTTTATTTATTTATACACATACATTTCATTTATATAAAGATCTTCAGAAAAGCCAAAGACATTGCCTTATTGATTTATTGCCTGTTATAATTTCATGGCTTCATATGAACTTGGAATTGGAGTGAATCTTATTGTTTCCATATGATCAGCTGCTGAGATCTTTCCACATGACAGACACTAGTGAAAATGCAGTCAGAGTGGAATAAAGAAATTACTGAAAGATTACTGAATAATCCAACTGAAAGATCTCCCAGAACAAAGCTCAGGTTAAGAGTCTAATTCTTTTGCATTTTCTTAATATCTCATTTTCTAGTCTTATAATTCTTGAATTGTTGAGTCCAAAAAATTGCTTTTCACAAGGAATTAATAACAGGGTACCAAAGTGTTGCTAAGGCTCCATTATGTTTTTTTTTATGAGGTGGTAGTGTCACTTCCTACTCAAGCATGGAGTATTATTATAATTAATTAAAACTGCTCCAAGATTAGCTCTGTGTACCCACAGGTTTCACATTCAAGGATTCAACCAACCATTGATTGAAAATATCTGCTCCCACCAGGATAAGCACCTGGCTCCTGCCTTCAGATCAGCACGGTGCGGCCTTCGGATCATACCGGCTGCGGCGGCCATTGGAGGGTGAACCAACGGCGAAAGGAAGACCTTTCTCTCTCTCTCTCTCACTGTCCACTCTGCCTGTCAAAAAAAAATCAAAAAAAAAAAAAAAAAAAAAAAGAAAATATCTGCTTCCCCCAACCTACCGCAAAGTACAGACTTTTTTCTTGTCGTCATTCCCTAAGCAGTATATAGAGAGAGGGGAAGAAGAGATATCTCTTCCATCGTTTGGTTCACTCCCAAATGGCTACGACAGCCATTATATGCAGAACATATATAAGAAACTGTTAACAGAGAATGGACCTAGGTGGCTGGGATATAGGGACGAGGACTTACTTTTTTCATGAAGTCCTTTGTTCAGCTTATTTTATTTTTAATCAAAGTTACTTTCCAAGTTTAAATAGCAAGAAGTTATCTTGAGATTATCACTTTCAAGATGTTTGTCTGATTCTTCTGGTTGATATCAGATCTGTAAGTAACACGTTGAAGTTGTTTCCTGAGTTTTCCGTAATAAGCGTTATCTGTTGACTCTCTGTTGGAAGATGAGGATTTGCTCTTTCACTCTTCTGCATTTGACACATGCACACCCTCCCTGAATGCCACTACACACTTGGAGTTTCATTATCATGTTGGATAGGTCAGTTTTCACTGTGCACATCATTATGTCTATGCAAATAACATTCATAGTTGAACCAGACAGTGCACTGATTACTTTTCTTGTTTGCCCTGAGATAATAATTGGATCCTATCTTTTTAATTGCCGAGATTTCTATGTCCTGATCAGTAATTCAGCCCCGGACTCTTGACCAGTCAGAAGTAATTACTCTTTCCTTTCTCCTGCATCACCCTTTGAGTTTGTGTTAATTCCAGTTTGAGTGTCAGCTAGTGGTTTAACATTGGCGTTCAGAATCCCAAGGTCCCTTGGGGCTTACCTGGTTCATCTTCGAAGCCTGTGGGTTCCCTGCATAATGCCTTCTAGATGGCAGGACTCAGCGGAGAGCCCTGCTTTTTGAGAATGACTATGCATTTTTGAGTTGGTGGTTTCTTGTCTCCAGCTAGGTTGACTCAGTGGAGTAACAGAACGTGCTACCTAGGAACACCTTAACATGGCTTTTACTCAGTTCTTCACATGCATTGAGAGGGAGTCACAGATCCTCCATGGGGTTGGCATTGTCTTGCAAGTTTCACATCTCAGTTTCAGCAGAACATCATGGCCAAGGGCTTGCTGCTGTCTCAGTGCCTGTCTCACCCTGTGGAGGGCAGGGCCATGGCTGCCCTGGACGTGATCACGGCTGCTCTGTTTTCTATGTGCTCTCTCCCAAACGTTTCCTTTTCACAACACCTGATTCTCATCTTCTCACTTCTAATTATCAGGGAGAAACTGGATTTTATTTGTGTTTGGATTCCAGAAGCACTTTCATTTGCCTTCAGCTTAATGTAGACAGCTGTAACATGGAGGTGGCACTTCCAGTCGATATTGCAAACACTGGAAGTGATTTGAGCTTTGTGAGACCAATGATCCAATCCAAGGAAGGCAAGGAGGAAACACTTAGGTCGCTGTGAGTTTAGTTACAGCAGAGGTGACTAACAATAGGTGAACTCCTGCTCTCTCCTCCCATCGTTGTATTTTGCCAGCTATTTCTTATGCTTTTAACATCTTTTAGCCATACAAATTTCATTTCAGATGGGCAAAAGCCTGTGTAGTAAAACATTTTAGGAACAAGGAAGTCTGTGGTTTTGTTTTTTTTTTTTTGTTTTGTTTTTTTAGTGTCAAGAAACACAGTGGCGGGCATTAGTCATTGTGATAAAACTGAGGATGTGGCCATGCATAGTTTGACTGGGGACCTTCCCCTCCTCCTGATTTCTCTCTGTAGTTGCTGGGGTCTCAGAAATTGGTATATTTAATTCACGGCTCAGAGAAGGAATTTACAGCACCGTACTGGGTGGAGAATGTGTTCTCACTTTCTAGTAATTTGATGATTCCTTTCTTAAGGGAATCTCATTTTCCAGTGTTGAATTTTCCCTCCTTAAATCAGAGGCTGGCATGTTCTGCTTCCACATTCTCACCGGGTAGGAGAAAAATGAACAGGAAGGCGATTTTCTGGTGGGACCACAGAAGCCTGGGGTGGTAGGTGGTCACCTGTGCTGCTGCTGGCTCTACTGCACCAGCAGCCTTAAGCAGAGGTTCTTCCCGGCTCTCACCTTCCGGGCTCCATACTGGCAGCACTTCATTGTGAGCCGGTTGTCCAGGGAGCCTGAGAAAGGACATTTGCAAGGTCTCAGCCCCACGCAGAACAGCGCATAGCACAGCAGGGTTAGAATGGAGCAGAGCTGACAGCTCCTGCAGCCTCCTGTGAGAGAAAGGGGCTGAAGTCACTCTGTGCTCTTTATGAGCCCGGCTTTAGCCGAAAGTACTGTAATCTCAGGCAAAAGACCATTGCAGCACTTAGCTTGGAGTTTGGAATCCCAAAGGAAGGTGTGTTGCGGGTTACTGGTGTATCTGGAAGAAATTAGTCTCCACCAGAAAGAAGGTCTCTTTGCTTTAAATTCTTAGCAATGAATTTTCGTAAAGCATTGATGCTTTGATTCATTTTGGTGGAGTTTGTTTTTTTAAAGAGCAAAATCTTTCTGGTACATAATATTTTGTTTCTCATAGGAATTTGGAATGGTCTATTTCAGATCATTCTAGGAAAGACATAAAAGCATCAGGTCCAGCATGGGAAAGCCTGAGGGATTGCACAGATCTTGGAGACAGTGTCTCTTAAGTGGCAGCCCCTTTATCCTTATATGGTCTGGAGTCAGGTGAATGGAGAGTAAGAAGAGGTGAATGACTAGAATTCCAGCAGGTTTATACTTGCTCCATTGAAGCGACTATGTCCTCTAGCAAGAATTTTGGTCACCCCCGATGCTGTGCACCTGAGATCCACAGTCATGGGTCACTTAATGACTGGGGACGCTGTCTGAGAAATGCATCAGGTGGTTTCATTGTTGGGGGCAAACTTAAACAAGCTCAGACGGCTATGATGTCACTAGGCGAGATCACCTTATGGGATCACTGTTGCATATGTGGTCTGTTTTTTTTTTATTTTTTATTTATTTATTTTTTGACAGGCAGAGTGGTCAGTGAGAGAGAGAGACAGAGAGAAAGGTCTTCCTTTGCCGTTGGTTCACCCTCCAATGGCCGCCGCGGCCGGCGCGCTGCGGCCGGCGCACCGTGCTGATCCGATGGCAGGAGCCAGGTGCTTCTCCTGGTCTCCCATGGGGTGCAGGGCCCAAGTACTTGGGCCATCCTCCACTGCACTCCCGGGCCACAGCAGAGAGCTGGCCTGGAAGAGGGGCAACCGGGACAGAATCTGGCGCCCCAACCGGGACTAGAACCCCGTGTGCCAGCGCCGCAAGGCGGAGGATTAGCCTAGTGAGCCGCGGCGCCGGCTGTGGTCTGTCTTTGACTGAAATGTCATGATGCGGCCACATGGCTGTGTTTGAAAAAGGGAAAACCGAAAGGAAGGAAGAGGTCCACTCAGAGGTGGAGCACCCAGCTTATCCGAGGGGTTCACATCAACTCTGGTGCTGAGGTCAGTGGAGAAGAATGAGACAGGGAAAGGATTGGGTTTGGGAGGAGGATGACTGGTTTAGTCTGGGCATGGTCAGTGTTTTGTGCTTGGCTGTGCCATGTCCAGGTAGACATTTCCTCAGGAGGGTGGAGCTCCAGGGAATGGTCTGGAGTATACCTTTAGGATCTCTCAGTAACTAGATTTAGTTAAAACCTGAGTGGGAGTAGAAGCATGGTCATGTGGGCGTGGTCAGTGATTTACCTTACAATCCATCGGTCACTGGAAAGGAGTCCCTTTGGGAGAATGCCCCAAAGGGAAGTAGTCAGCCCTGCTGTCCCTCACCCCGCCTAGCCACATCCGATGTAGTTGCTCAAGGATTTTAAATCTGAACCTGTGCCCTGGCTTTAAGGAGTCAACAGCTGCACACAAAGCCCCTGTTTGGTTCAGAATGTGAGTTCCAGCTGCAAAGTAATGATGCATATGGGGGTCTCCACATCATCACTGTGCTAGCGCTGGCTGTTGTGTTTTTGTGGTTGCACTGGAGAATGCCAGGACTGAGTTTTCATTCAGTAGAACCCACACCGTAGCAGACCCAGTGATCCCTCTGTTCCTTTACTAGTTGCCAATCTGAAATTCTGGTCCCCACCTGGGGTTTTCAGCTCTAGAAAAGTGGTTCTAACTCAGTTAAGTGGGGTGAACGATACCTTCTGCCCTCCATCTGCCCCAGTTTGTGTGGGAGCCATGGAAGAAGGGCACAAGGCCCTGCAGAAGGGGAGACAGGCACCCAGACACTGCCCACAAAGCGTTAACTGCTCCTCTGCTTTGCTGCTGCTGCAGATTCCGCCTGCGTCGTCAGCAGTCTGGCATCATTTGGCAGCATTCGTTCTAATTCCGTTTGTTTTCGGAATCTCAGTTCCCTGTACTGTGTGCTTTACTGCTTAAGATCTGTTTGTCAACTGTTGTTTAAAGGATCAAATAAACTTGTCAGTATTCAGTAAACACAGGGAAGTGAAAGTGTGACTCTGAAGTTGTTAAATGTAAGAGGCAGGGGGAAATGACTGCATCAAACAACCACATGCACATGGTTGTGTTTTTAGATTTACCATGGACTGAATGATTTCTGTTTTCTTTAAAGACCTCAGTTCCAATTCTTGCTGGAGTAGGCATTGCCCTGCAGTTGAGGGGAGCAAAATAAGCTGGTTGTTTGTTGAGACACATCAAATCCTTTTAGCAGTTGCTCTACCTTGACACCTATATCCCAGGCCATGGTGTCCCCAGTGAGGTCATTTAGGTCTGTCCTGGTTCTGATTTCAGTTCTTTAGTGTATACCATGCTGAGGAGCTCTGGGCTTAGAAGAGGAGCACAAAGGACAAAATGATATCTTTAAAATCTTCCCTGGAGAATTTTAAAGTGTCTAACAGAAAACCTTCTTGTGTGTGTGTGTGTGTGTGTGTGTGTGTTTTGCAGGGAAGTTATTAGGAAATGCATTTCCATAAAGTAGATGTGGGAAATAGTTCTAGAAAGTTAGGTTTCTTTAACATTCTGTCCATTACACAGGCCCCACACCAACAAACTAAACCAGACTTCACACTCTCATGGTTTTTTTTTTTAAGATTTATTTTATTTATTTGAAAGGCAGTTACAGAGAGAGACAGAGAGACAGAGAGACAGAGAAATGGAGAGATCTTCCATCCGCTGGCCCACTCCCCAAATGGCTGCAAAGCCTGGGGCTGGGCTGGGCTAGGCTGAAGTCAGAAGCATGGAATTCCACCTGCATCTTCTACATGGGTGGTAGAGGCCCAAGTGCTTGCTCTCCCAGGCACGTTGGCAGGGAGCTGGATCAGAAGTGGAATAGCTGGGACTTGAATTGGTGACCATGTGGGATGTTGGCATCACAGGTAGTGCCTTAACCTGCTGCACCACAATGCTGTGCCCTCACACTCTCGTTTGTAAAAGTGTATATGCCTCCTTTTATTTCTAAACCCTTATCTAGTTATTTGAAGAGAGAGAGAGAAAGAGAGAGAGAGAGAGAGAGAGAGAGAGAAATCTATTATCTGTAGTTTCACTTCCCAAATACTTATAATGGCCAAGGTTGGGCCAGACCCAAGCCAGGAGCTTGGAATTCAGTCTAGGTCTCTCACATGTGTGACAGAGACCCAAGTACTTAAACCATCACCTCTCAGGATGCACATTAGCAGGAAGCTGGAATCAAAGTAGAGCCAAGACTTGAACCTATCACCCTGCAGGGGATGTGAGTGTTCCAAAAGGGATCTTTTTTTTTTTTTTTTAAAGATTTATTTATTAATTTATTTGAAAAGTACAATTACAGAGAGAGAGAGAGAGAGAGAGATCTTCCATCCAGGGATTTACTCCCCAGGTGGCTGCAATGGCTGGGGCTGGGCCATGTCAAAGCCAGGAGCCAGGAACTTCATCTGGGTCTCCCATATGGATCGCAGGTTCCCAAATACTTGAGAGTATGTTCTGCTGCTTTACCAGGCACGTTAGCAGGGACTTGGATCGGAAATGGAACAGGCAGGACTTGAACCAGTGCCTGTATGGGATGCCTGGCATTGCAGGCTACAACCTAACCCTCTGTGCCATGCCAGCCCCTCAGGTACTGCTGCATCAAGTGCCTGCCGCAGGTGTGTGCTTTATAATACACAAATATAAATATTTCTTGTTTAGATTCTGCAGACTTTTTTACTGCATAGATTGCATGTGTGAGGGACCCGGTCCTCCTCCCTTTTCTTCCTACATCAGATTCCTAGTTGCAGTATGTCTGGGGGTAGAATGACCCTGTAACTACTGTGTTACAGCTATTAAGAGTGACAGACTCATTCTAACTGGTGCAGTTTTTTTTTTTTTTTTAAGATTTATTTATTTGAGAGGCAGAGTTACAGAGAGAGAGAGAGAGAGAAAGAATGGAGAGAGATCTTCCATTAGCTGGTTCACTCTCCAAATGGCCACAGTGATGGGAGGTGGGTTGATCTGATTTGAAGCCAGGAGCCAGGAGCTTTGTCTGGGTCTCCTACTTGAGTACAGTGGCCCAAGCCAAGTGGCCATCTTCCACTGCTTTCCAGGACTCGAGCTGGCACCCATATGGGATGCCAGTGTCACAGGTGGAGGCTTAACCTACTATGCCACAGCACCAGCCCTGATGCAGGTTATAAGGCCATTTCTCACCACCTGCACAGACCTACCTAGTGGCCATGAAGAGTCTAGACACAGCCATTGGTCGTTCCTCCTTTACCGATGGAGATGAGCAGAAGTACAACACAGGCCCTGTCCACTCTCTGAGGCCCTGAAGTAGGCTCTATGTCTTTCTGCTTCATGGCTCTGCACTTTAGTCTTTGCTGTGGTGCAGAGCCATGAGCCAGAGTAAGAGTCGCCAGTGTGCATTCCAGCAATGGTGTTTGAGTCACCGCCTCAAAACTCCTGTGCCTAATCCCCCAGTTAATCTTGGGCCTATCTTTGTTTAGTTGTGTCTTCTCCAGTCTCTGTCTTCCTGCAGCTCTGGTCCTTGCCTGTGATCCTGTGGATTGGCCCTTGGTCTTTCCTCTCTCAGGTAAAGGGCCTGGGTTCTCTGCTATGCCTCGGCTGGAAGCTTTATGTTCCAACTCATGAGTTCCAGTTCCCATCTTTGGCCACCAGACCAGCCGGGACACTTTCTGAGCAGCAGCTACTTCAGTGTGATAAATTGCCTTTCTTCTCATATTCTATTTGATGTCCTTACGTTTCTCTGTAAGGATTATTAATTATTAACCTTTGCCAGCCATCCAGCTCTATGTGCCATTCAGTGTCAGGTGTGTAAGGATTCTTTATTGATGTTCAAGGTCAAAGACAGCAAATGCCCAGCCAAGGAGTACAGTGTATGCCCATTTTTTAGTGTGTTCATTGCTGATGATTGGGAGTAAAAGCCTGTTATCAAGACAGAGGAACTTTCTTCTGCAATTTCTCTTTGCTTCCTACATATCCTCTGACACGATCATATCTGATCTTTAATTGTTTAAAAGCCTTGTTTGATCAATTCATTTCTCATTGATGTATTGTTGGCACCAAAGAGTTTATATTTATTTGAGAGAATGTGCACTGGCAAGATTAATTTTCATGAGCTATTCCAGAGAATGTGTTTTACTCTGCTGTAGGTATTTATCTTTTTCCAGTAGGTGGTAAAAATGCATTTTTTCCTCCCATTTTCTTATTTATTTTTATTTTCTTAAATTTAAAAATTTATTTAAATGACATGCTTGCACACACCCACCCACACACACACACAATGTCTCTCAAATGTCTTTCACTTCTCAAATGCCCACATTACCACGTCTGGGCCAGTGGAAACCAGGATCTCAGAACTCCATCCGGGTCTCCATGGAGGTGTCAGGGACCCATCAGCTGCTGCCTCCCAGGGTGTGCATTACCGGAAAGCTGGAATGGAGAGCAGAGCTGGGACTTGAACCCAAGTACTCTGATGGGATGTAGGTGTCTCAAGCAGCAGTTTAACCTGCTGTGCCAAATGCCTGCCCCAGTTCTCACAAACTCAATCAGGGTTCGCAAAATCATCATTGTCAGGAGCACTTCAGCAATTCTGTTTCACCTATGGTGGTGTTTTCTTAATTCTTCCTTCTCAGTTACAGAAATAAATTCTTCCTGGTCGGCTCCCCACCCACATCCATCACTTCTGTCTGCACATTATCATGTTTCAAAGGTTTTCCAGTTAATCCCGAGGAAGCTAGAATCACTCATGATTATAATCCTGTTAAGCCTCCTTTATTTCTTGATGTGCTTGTTAATTCATGTCCACCCTGCCGTGGTCTGTGATATTGTGCTATTACCAGCTCTTTCGTCTTTAAGAGCCTCTTGTCTACCACTTTGACTAAGATTGATGAACTGCACTTTGTTGAAATCGAACTTTTTGTATTTTTTAAAAATCTATCCCATATATTTCTTCCAGCTACTTTTGCATGATTTTGCTTTTTTAAAAAATATTTCCCAATTAATCTGCCAACCCAGTTGCATTTCCCATTTTGGTTTCCTTTTGCTTACTGTTTCCTTTCCTTTCCTTCTTTTCTTTTTAAACTGTCGATCTTGACCTCTTTATTTCTCTTGCCCTGTCTCAAGCACAGCACCTCCGAGAAGGAAAGCCGATTGCAGGAGGCAGTGGAATAAATTTTCCTTTAGACCTGGCCAGACATACTCCTGTCTCCTTTTTCATAAAATGAAAAGGGTGGTCCTCCCACTTGGCAGTCCTGTCCCTGAGAAGTTTCTGGGGTGAAAGCCTGATGCTTTGCAGGACTCTAACCTGCTTCTTATTTACAGCAACAGACACTGGTGTGCTAAGCTTACAGGTGGACTCAAACTTAGACACTTAAGTTCTCTTGGACTTACTAATTAATATTGCAAGGAGTTGCATGGGTTAATCGGCAGTGGGAATAAGGAAGCAGGTGTTTGTATGAAACCTGTCATCCCACTGATTAGACAAAAGACATTGCCCCAAGAAAATAAAAAGATAGGGTGTCTCATTCCCATAGGCAATTGACCAGAACACACTGCAAAGCAGGGTTTTCAGCTGTCACATTTCTCAAGTGGTCGGCAAGGTAGTATTTGTTAACTGGTCAGGAGCCATGTCCACCTCTGAGAGACAGAAAAAACAAAGCGGGGCCGGCGCCGCGGCTCACTAGGCTAATCCTCCACCTAGCGGCGCCGGCACAGCGGGTTCTAGTCCCGGTCGGGGCGCCGGATTCTGTCCCGGTTGCCCCTCTTCCAGGCCAGCTCTCTGCTGTGGCCCGGGAGTGCAGTGGAGGATGGCCCAGGTGCTTGGGCCCTGCATCCCATGGGAGACCAGGAGAAGCACCTGGCTCCTGGCTCCTGCCATCGGATCAGCGCGGTGCGCTGGCCGCGGCGGCCATTGGAGGGTGAACCAACGGCAAAGGAAGACCTTTCTCTCTGTCTCTCTCTCTCTCACTGTCCACTCTGCCTGTCAAAAAAAAAAAAAAAAAAAAAAAAAAAAAAACCCAAAGCGGACCCCTGACTGTCGAAACCATGTAGAATTTATTGATCAGTCGATATGCACTCCCCAAATCAGCTCCCTATACCCAGACCTTGATGGAACGCTCTTTGGGTCTCCTCTTGGGTAGCAGGAGTCTATGTTTTTTTTTTTTTTTTTCAATAAAATCTCCTCTCTTGCTTTTGGCTGCATCATAGTTGATCGCTGCGAGACAAAGAGCCAACTCAAATTCCCGTAACAACATTTCACTTTCTTTTCCTAGGTACCGACTTTAACATAGACAGCCTACCTCTGCCTCGGAAAGCCCACCACGACTGGGCCCTTTTCCACGAAGAGTCCCCGAAAAACAACTACAAACTGTTTCATAAGCCAGTCATCACCTTATTCAACTACACCGCCACCTTCAGCCGGCACTCCCACCTGCCGCTGACAACCCAGTACCTGGAGGGCGTAGAAGCCCTGACGTCACTCCGTTTCCTCGTTCCTCTGCAGACCAAGAACGACCTTCGGAAGAGACTTGCTCCCCTGGCCTACGTGCAGTCGGACTGCGACCCGCCATCCGACAGGGACAGCTATGTCCGCGAGCTGATGACCTACATCGAGGTCGACTCCTATGGCGAATGTTTACGAAACCAGCATCTCCCTCAGTCCCTGGGAAACCCAGCTTCCATGGACGCGGACGGCTTTTACAGGATCATCGCGCAGTACAAGTTTATCCTTGCCTTTGAGAATGCGGTCTGCGACGACTACATCACAGAGAAGCTCTGGAGACCCCTGAAACTGGGAGTGGTCCCCGTGTATTACGGCTCCCCCAGCATCGCGGACTGGCTCCCCAGCAGCCGCAGCGCTGTTCTCGTCTCCGAGTTTCCTCACCCCAGAGAGCTGGCGAGTTACATCAGGCGGCTGGATTCTGATGACGGGTTGTACACGGCCTACACAGAGTGGAAGCTCAAGGGGGAGATCTCTAACCAGCGGCTCCTGGCAGCCCTCAGGGAGCGGCAGTGGGGCGTGCAGGACGTCACCCAGGACAATTACATCGAAGCCTTTGAGTGCATGGTGTGCAGCAAGGTGTGGGACAACATGAGGCTTCAGCAAAAGGTAAGCAGGTCGGGGTCTGCCCGGCTGTCGGCCTGCTGCTCTCCGCTGTGCTCTGTGGCTGCTACCTCTCCATCGCTGTCCTGTCAGAGGCCAGACTTTTTGTTAGCGTCTCCTGGATGGTCATGAAGTGTACACATCAGTGAGTGCTTCGGTGCTCCTGCTCTGCTTCCTCTGGGGAACACCTGTGCTGCAGAAGGACAGAAGAAGGCCCCAGGATCAAAATCTAAGAGTTCTGCGTATCATCTGCACCCCTTTTTTGGGTTAAGATGTATTTATTTATTTGAAAGAGTTACAGAGAGAGGGAGAGGGAGACTATTTCCATACTACCCTGCCTGATTAGTACTTAGATGGGAGAGAGAGGGAGAGATGGGGAGAGAGAGAGAGAGAGATCTTCCATCCGCTGGTTCACTCCCCAGGTGGCTGTGACGACCAGGGCTAGGCCAGGCCGAAGCCAGGAGCTTCTTGTGTGTCTCCCACATGGCTGACAGGGGCCCAAGCACTTGGGCCATCTGCTGCTACTTTTCCCAGGCCATTAGCAGGGAGCTGGATCGAAAGTAGAATAGCCAGGACTCCAACAGGCACCCATATGGGATACCGGTGTCGTAGGTAGAAACTTTACCCATTACACTACGGGCAGCCATTTAATCTCTCCATCAATGCTGTGGCAAAGGAGTAAGGTCAATTCTTCCAGGCCCTTTACGGTCAGGCCCACATTTTGAAGCTCATTTTCATTTCATGTACAGAACACACACACACACATACTCTCTCTCATTCCTTTCTCTTTTTAAAGATTTATTTGAAAGGCAGAGTGATGGGGGTGGGGGACAGGAAAGATCCTCCAGCCACTGATTCACTCCCCAAATGGCTGCAGCCGTCAGGTTTGGGCCAGGCTGAAGCCAGGAACCTGAAACTCCATCTGGGTTTCTGTGTGAGGGTCAGGGTGCCACGCACTTGGGCTATCACCTGCTGGTTTCCCAGGTGCATCAGCAGGGAGTTAGATCTGAAGCAGAGCAGCCAGGACGCTAGTGCTGCAGTATGGGATGATGGCATTGCAGAGCACAGCTCAGTCTGTGCCACAACACCAGCCCCTCTCATTCTTGCTCTTTCTCTCGGTGGCACATACACTGCTTGTTGATAAAGGTCGATTATCCTTTATGCAAAATACTTGGAACCAAAATATTTCACATTTTGGAGTTTTTAAGATTTTAGAATATTCACAGACTTTCTAATTGAGCATTCCTAATCTGAAAATCTGAAATCCAAAATCTTCCAAAACCTGCGTGTGTTTTGAGCACATCGTGTCAGTGCTCAAAAAATGTGGATTTTGGACTTTTCCAATTTTTGGATTAGGGATGCTGAGCCTGTATGTACAGAGACTGTTCAAATCATGATGGGGAAAATCCTTAAAAAACTTTTTTGAATTATTTTCATTAAATTTCTTAGCACTGTTTCTCTCTCTCTTTTTTTAAATTTATTTGACAGTGAGAGAGAGAGAGACAGAGAGAAAGGTCTTTTTCCCATTGGTTCACTCCCCAAATGGATGCTACGGCCGGCGCTGTGCCCATCTGAAGCCAGGAGCCAGGTGCTTCTTCCTGGTCTCCCATGCAGGTGCAGGGGCCCAAGCACTTGGGCCATCCTCTACTGCCTTCCTGGGCCACAGCAGAGAGCTGGACTGGAAGAGGAGCAGCCGAGACTAGAACCTGGTGCCCATATGGGATGCTAGTGCCACAGGTGGAGGATTAACCAAGTGAGCCATGGCGCTGGCCCCAGCAATGGTTCTCAATCTCTAGATTTCTCTTGATGTGTTTGTTTGTTAATTGATAATGGCAATGGTCCCACTTTATGTATAACTGGCTTTGTTAAAAGGAAGTTTATTGAAAGAAAAAGAAAGATTAGTTTCAACTTCCTGAGATTTTTAGAAAACCGAGGTGACCCATACCTGTCACCCATCATGCCTTTGCCTGAATCCATATATACAAAATATTTTGTCTAAATTCTCTGAAGGCAGGCAATTTTTGTTAAATATTTAAATGCCTATTTTAGCTATCATTAATTTCAGGTTAATTATAAGCCTGAACAATATGTGAAATTTTGTGTTTGTGTATTATGTGTATCCTATATTGGGCTCCATTGGGCTTTCATATACTAAATATTTTACGTTTAGATAAGTTTATAACACTTAAAACAAACAATTGTGAAAATTTAAATTCTTTTATTTGCTTTTATATAACCTCCTCTATGATCTAAGTTATAGGGCAACTTACAGCAGAAAGTAAAATCCACATCACAGACACACCACATGAGAGTACAGAGACCCTGTTATGGCCCTTTGGCTGTTTATTCTCGAAATATGTCAAGATAGAGAGCAGAATTTCTCAGAGTGAAGATTTTCCTGGCTGTTCTTTCAAGATCCTTTCTTGGCTTGGAGATTATATTCACAGAAACCCTATTGGAATGATAATGGGGGACTAGAGAGAGGGTGTAATGAATGGCACTGGTCAACAACTTCAGAAGATGCAGGACACATCCATCCCTATGTTTCCAGCAGAAAGCGCTCCCTGACTGTGGTAGTCCGGAGTGCCTTAGTGCAGTGTGACTGAGTCTCTTCTCCGAGGAAACAGGACAGGGTAGGCAGAGCAGGCCTTCCTCCAGGGTGCTTCCACTTCAGTGACCAGTCACAATCCAACATGCTAATGTGCGTATGCTAATGTGCTCATAGAATAGGAGATACCATGCAAGTAACTGGTATTAGACCAGTTGTTTTCATTTGCATTTATTTTACAAGAGTTGTTATAACTTATATGTGGCAATTAAATATGCATGTATGTGGTACTTACTGTATCCTACGTATGATACTTAAACATGGACTTTTTTCAGTTTTAGTCAAAGAATAAAAAAACAATCCACTCCCTCTAAATCTGATTATTTTTATCTTGCAGTTGACAATAGTTTAAGTTGTTATATTTGGATATAGAAAATCCTGTTAGAACATCAAGTGTGCTTCCCATTTCTCTACTTCTCCCCTCCTCTCTCTCTCATAAATCATGGATCTAGTGTATTAGTTATCTGTTGCTGTGTAACAATATTACCGCAATAATCGTGGCCTCCAATGACATACATTTCTCACCTCACAGCTCCTTTTAGTATTTTTTGTTCTACTTAATACCATTAGTTGAACTCTTTAATTAACACACAATTATTCTTAGGTGTTTAAATTTAACTGAAAAGTGATCCCTGTTAAATATAACATTGGGAATAAGAGAGAGAGAGAGGAGATGTACAGTTTAGCACATGCTCAACCGGATTTGCCCCAAACGGTAGAGTTAGAAACGTGCCAGGGATTCCAATACAATCCCATCAAGGTGGCATGTACCAATGCCATCTCACTAGTCAAAGTGATCAGTTTCAGTTCATAATTGACCATAATGAAAGGATTAAGAGTCAAAGGGATCACATAAACAAGACTAGTGTCTGCTAATATTTATTTTTTTGAAAGGCAGAGTTTCAGAGAGAGGATACACACACACACACACACACACACACACACAGATCTTCCATCCACTGGTTGACTACCCCAATGGCCACAATAGCCAAGGTTGGGCCCTACTCAAGGCAGGAGCTTGGAACTCCATCCAGGTCTCACACATGGGTGGCAGGGACCCAAGCACTTGGGCCATCTTCCGCTACTTTCCTAGGCACATTAGCAGGCACTGGATCAGAAATAGAGCAGCCAGGTTTGGAACTGGCACCCCAATATGGGATATTGATGCCTCCATATGCCACTGCACCAGCTCCACAAAGTCTTTCAGTATTGAAGAGGCCACCCATTTTAGTTAGTTAAAGAGTATTTTTGATAAGTAATCCTGTCTTCAAAGAGGCTATAATAGGGGAGATATCATGTAATGATCAGAAATCTAACCTTATGTTATTGGGATAAACAAAAAAATTAGCTTTATTGAAGTGTAACTGGTATATAATAACTGCCCATTTTGATTGGTTATGACATAAGAATACATCTGTGAAAGCATCACCACATTTCTATCCCCTGCCCCCAAACTTCCTCAGGTTCCTTTGTAATACAATCCCTTTCCACCCCACCCCACCCCTTTTTTAAAAGATTTTATTTATTTATTTGAGAAGTAGAGTTACAGACAGAGAGAGGGAGAGACAGAGAGAAAGGTCTTCCATCTGCTGGTTCACTCCCCAAATGACCACAACAGCCTTAGCTGGACTGATCCAAAGTCAGGAGCCAGGAGCTTCATCTGAGTATTCCACATGGGTACAGGGGCCCAAGCGCTTGGGCCAACTTATGCTGCTTTCCCAGGCCATAGCAAAGAGCTGGATTGGACAGGGGCAGCTGGGACATGAACTGGTACCCATTTGGGTGCTGGCACCACAGACAGAGGCTTAGCCTACTGCACCTCAGTGCTGGCCCCCCTCCCTCCCTTTTGTCAAGCAACCACCCATCTGCCCTGTGCTGCTTTTTACCAAGAAGCCCAGACAGTTTTCTAGAACTTTTCATAAATAGAGTCATCCAAGTATAGCATGCAATGCTATGATAGTGTTGACACTTATCCACAATGCTTTGTGTATCGGTGTTTCATTTATGAACAGATTTAAATGTTCAAAATTTGTTTATCTGCCTGCCTGTTGATAGACATTGGAGTTGTTTCCTGTTTGGGGCTATTATATAGATTGTTAGTAAAATGGCGTAGTCTTATCTATGGCTCCATCTACACCCTGACACCATCCTAGGCTCTAGCCCCCGCCGCCATTGCTGGAAGCCAGGTGGCCACATGGCCCAACCACCGGTGTGAGCCCCACCCCCGTCCTAATGGGATTCGCTGCTCCTACTTCCCTGCCTGCCCTGGCAAATTTTAAAAGGACCTGTTACTGAACACGTGTTTCTCTCTCTCTCTCTCTTTCTCTCTGTCTCCTGACCTCTGTCTCTCTCTCTTATGTTCTCCTTCTCTCTCTTTTCCTTCTTTGCCTCTTTCCTCCAGTATGTCGGGTTCCCCCCAATAACCCCCCCTTTTTTTTGACAGGCAGAGTGGATAGTGAGAGAGAGACAGAGAGAAAGGTCTTCCTTTGCCGTTGGTTCACCCTCCAATGGCCGCCACGGCCGGCGCACCGTGCTGATCCGAAGGCAGGAGCCAGGTGCTTCTCCTGGTCTCCCATGGAGTGCAGGGCCCAAGCACTTGGGCCATCCTCCACTGCACTTCCAGGCCACAGCAGAGCTGGACTGCAAGAGGAACAACCAGGACAGAATCCGGCGCCCCAACCAGGACTAGAACCCAGTGTGCTGGTGCTGCAGGTGGAGGATTAGCCTAGTGAGCCGCGGCGCCGGCCCCCATTAACCCTTTGACGCCTCAGATTCCCCACAAAGAAGAATGGAACCCTAACTTCTGTTGGGGGGACTGGAAGATGACTGCTCTGGCTGCTTTATTCTGAAAAGGGGAGTCGCTGGGGAAACAGAAGCAGGGTGTTCTTCTAGAGGTCAATCTAAGGGTCCCGGTAGAATGTGGGTTTTTTCAGAGGTGTTCTCTGAAGTACTGCTTGGAGTTTGATGGCTTCTAATTGTTTAAGCCTGGGTAACACAAAATGTGCAAGACAGTTTAATATACAAGGTCCTAGCAAGAGTGCAAGAAACATGTTGCATATGGAAACCTTAGGGCAGGAGATGGAAGGCACGGGTGCAGCCAGGAGGTGATGTTGTGTCAGGTTATGTTTGTGTGATGTCTGTCAGACCCCATGCAGAGCTAGACAAGAGGCCATCTATGCTGATGCACCCAGATTCCCACTTTCCCATTATATCCAGGTCTTAGGCTCCAGTATTTAATAGTTATGAGAGGAGATGCCATTGTTTTGTTCCCCCAAGTCCAGTTAGTCACAGAATTTTCTCGAAAATGTGGTCAGCCCAAGTCTCTGAACAACTTCCTATAAGAGGGCTGACAACACATGTTCCTGACCCCACTGCTGCTGGTGTAAAAGCAGTGACTGACACACATTGTTTTCCCACTTTTCAACCTGTTCTTCATTCCCATCACTCTTGGTCAGTGGCTTGGTCTTGGTTGCTTCTTGGTCGGGCAAGCCACATCTTCTCCTCTTGGGAGTCAGTATTGCCTCGCCCACCTCAGGCTGTGATTCCTGCGTGCATGTTGCGTAGTCCCTGACATACCCAATTTGAATCTACTGTGCAGCAGTAATGTTAACTCTTCATTAGTCCTTTATCTTCCTGTTCATCTACTGGCATGAAGAACTCAAAGTGACTAGGTAACAGCTGTAGTTGTGTAGATTAAGTTTATTGGGAATCTTCCTGGGCTCCTGGTGGAAAAGAGTCCTGCTGGCTGACATTGGAGAACAAGTCATGCCTTGCACCTGCTTGTTATGAGCTTCCTCTCTGTGGGTACTTTTCTACTGCCCAGGAACCTAGGAAAGCTTAAGGTTTCATGGATGAGAAACACAAAATAAGCAACAGGATCAGTGGGCATGATGGTGAGATTAGTCAATCCTACTTTAATGCTTAGTTGCTGTAACTAGTCTAGTTGTTTATGAGAGTACAGTCCCGAATATGGTTTACTGATTTAATAAACCCGTAGAACATTGTCCTTGCATTGGTACTTGAACTGGGCCACTCATACGATATTCCACAATTCTTTAAGGCTAGCTTCTTCTGAGTGATGGGGTACATAAAAAAACCAGTAAATCCTGTGTCCACGATTACATTATCTGTTGTCACAGTGTCATGTGTCCATTTTGATGTTTCCTTCACCGTGCAGTGAGTCCACAGGTGTGTGTTAATGTGGTGTAGGATGTTATGTTGCTGAGGAAAGTGTTGTGTGACCCCTGAATGTTAAGTCATGACAGAGGAATGGAGGATGAGGAAGTCAAACGTCTGTCCAGCAAGGACAAATCTCTGGTCTTTCTAGAGTGAATGGATGTTAGTCTCTCATTTAGAGACTAGGTGATCTCCTTAAGGAATGGGGCCATAGCAAAAGGCTCAGACTTATCTTCATTGCTGGTATGTTCAGTATTCAGGAGTGGCAGTAATGGATTCTGCCTTTATGAATAGGTGACAAGGCTTTGTGGTTCATGCGTAGCCTCTGCCTTTGCTATAATGTCTTCTCTGTTCATGAGCCCATGGAATTAGCAGTGAGGTGACAGAGGGGAGAGGCTGGCTGACATTCAAGAACAAATCATACTACATACCTGCATGTTGTGAGCTTCCTCTCTGTAGGGACCTATTAGCGGATATTGCCATCAGAGGTTAGATGTTAACTGGAGCAGTGCTGATTCCATATTCAGTAAGGCAGCTGCAGTTGGGTCTACTGTCAAGTTAAGTTCATGGTAATCCCCCATCTTCTGTCACGATTGATCTTGTTTGTGTCAGGGGCAAACACGTTAATAAAATTAGTTTGGTGGTGGGGTTTTGAATCAGAAAGCTCCCAGTCTGATAGGGGCATTGATCTTTGCAATGTTTTAAGGCTCTGATGTTGACTCAGACTTACTATCTGGCTGAGGGTTAGGTTTTAAGGGATCTGACTTGATTTTTCTTAGGCAAGAGATCAGGGAACTTTATAAGGCTTCTCCTAGCTGCAAACCAAGGAGACACTGGTGGCTTTGTAGACACATTAAAGGCACTAGAAATAGGTGAACACACCATTTGTCACGTGTACTCCCACTCTACCCAGAGGACTGCGGTGGAGTTTTGAGCCCCTGTTAACTATGTCAACTCGGACCCTCTGTCTTATAGTATTTGAAAAATCTGAATGTTTTGTTTTCCTTATCCAGTGAACAATTCAATCAAAATGGCCCCCTTAATTAATGAGGTCTGCAGTGTGCACTGATTTAATTTTAGAGTGAGGGCTGGAATGTCCACTATGGCAATTGCCATGACTTTTCTCTTTGCAGCCTCTCCCTTTCAGTTGTACGGTTGAGCAGCAGTCTACTTATCTTGCTCATCTATCTCACTTGTAGAAATGCTGTGATTCCTGAGAGTTGAGGCTCTACCTGTTTGGCATTGCTACCCATTCTGGTAGTTAATTCCTCCTTGCCTTTAAGTGCTGATATCTGATCTTTACCCATTTTGTAGTTGCTGTTACTTTAGGGACCCTAGTTCTACAGGAGTACCTATAATCTGTGTTCCTCCTTCATTTGCCAGTGCTGTCTGTGTTGATACTGTAAAGGAAGTGTGCTCTTGGCCCTCTTGGAAACATTGCTGGGAAGGTGGTTCTAGATCTTTCATGGTAAATCCATGCCAGCTTCATCCCTGTTATATTTACAATGGACTATCACAATGTCCAAAACCATCTCACATGTTCATGGAGCCATTTGACAAATCATTAGGACCATTTTCAGGTACAATACCATAAGCAAGTCCCTCCAGGTCAATAAAATCTTCTGGTTTTAACCTCATGTTCCTCCTTGGTGACACACTCCTACACACGCTTCCCCTGGTCCTCCAGCACATCCCATCTGGGTCCTCCAGATGCATCTTTTGGTACATGAACTATTTCCTCTCAGGGCAGGGACTCTGCTTTCTCACTTACATGCTAAATGCTGGTGATAAACAGATGATTACCTTGCTCATTTTAAAGATGGGGACTTTATTGCCATCGTATGACTAATATTTTTAGGGTGACTCCTGATACCAATGATCTTAACCTAGGTCCCATAGAAAACAGAAATGGAAGCAGAGGCATATGTGCTATGATATTTTTAGGGAGAAGAATCTGAGGGGGAGGATAGAGGGACAGATAAATGAAACAATATAGAAAGGAAGGAAACCATGAGGATGTCATTGAGCTAAGTGCTTCTAAGTGGGACTCCTTAGGATGTTACCCCTGAGACACATACACATATCCCATTCTTTCAGGATAAGGAAAGGGAGAGAATTTATCCATTGGCTTTATTCTCTTTTTGGTCAAAAATTTGCCCCACTGGGTTAAAACAAACCCCACCCCCACCTCATTTTCTGCTTGTACATGTGTGATGTAGATCCTGAGAAGAGTTCCACAGTGACATCAACAGTTGAATTCTAGGGCAGGAAGAGAGAATCACATGGAAGGAGGTGAGATGTTTACTTGGCCACAGCCCTACATAGCTGGAATAAGACATAGGTGAGGTTGAGAGGCTTCTGTTAGGGTACATTACCTTTACCCTCCCCTATGCCTATGCTCTCTGAGTCTAAATACTGTTCAACAAACAATCCAATTAAGAAATGGGCAAAGGACTTGAACAGACATTTTTCAAGAGAAGAAATTCAGATGGCCAACAGACACTTGAAAAAATGCTTAGGATCACTAGCAATCAGGGAAATGCAAATCAAAACCACAATGAGTTTTCTCCTCACCCTAGTTAGAATGGCTCTCATACAGAAATCAACAAACAACAAATACTGGCAAGGATGTGGGCAAAAAGGTACCCTAATCCATGTTGGTGGGAATGTAAACTGGTACAGCCACTGTGGAAGACAGTATGGAGATACCTCAGAAATCTGAATATAGACCTACCATATGTTCCAGCTATCCCACTTCTGGGAATTTACCTAAGCCAAAAGAAATCAGCATATGAAAGAGTTCTCTGTACCCCCATCATCCCCCACCCCATTCACTGTAGCTCAACTCACAATAGCTAAGATATATGATCAACACAGATATCTATCAACTGACTGGATAAAGAAATTATGATATATATACACTGTGAAATATTACACAGTGGTAAAAAAAAAACAAAACAAAAACCCTGTCTTTTGCAACAAAATGGATGCAACTGGAAACTATTATACTTAGTGGAATAAGCCAGTCCCCAAAAGACAGATACCATATGATCTCCCTGATGTGTGGTAACTAATAAGAGTACCTAAAAGATACTCTATAGGAGTGAAATTGACACTTTGAGATGCAATGATTTTTTTTTTTTTTAGAAAAGTACAACTTTTGGATTATAGCAGTTTCTCCCCCATAACCACCCTCCCACCCTCAAACCATCCCATCTCCTACTCCCTCTCCCATCCCATTCTTCATTAAGTTTCATTTTTATTATCTTTAAATACAGAAGATCAACTTAGTATATACTAAGTAAAGATTTCAACAATTGAGATGCAATGATTTTTAACAGCCCTTATCTCAACTGTTGAGGAACATATTTTTTCTCTTTCATACTATTTGTTGAACTCTCTACTTAGTGTAGGATTATAAAGTTAACTGAAAATATATCTTTATAAAAAATAAGAATGGGAATTGTAGAGGGAAAAGGAAAAAGGTTGGGAGTGTGGGCAGGAGGGAGGGTAGGGTGAAAAGTATCACTATATTCCTGAATCGAAATTTGTATACCTTAAATAAAAATTTTTAACAAAAAGACCATTCAAGTTTCTTTTTTTTTTTTTTTTTTTTGGCAGGCAGAGTGGACAGTGAGAGAGAGACAGAGAGAGAAAGGTCTTCCTTTTGCCGCTGGTTCACCCTCCAATGGCCGCCGCTGCAGCCGGGCGCACCGCGCTGATCCGATGGCAGGAGCCAGGATCCAGGTGCTTTTCCTGGTCTCCCATGGGGTGCAGGGCCCAAGCACTTGGGCCATCCTCCACTGCACTCCCTGGCCATAGCAGAGAGCTGGCCTGGAAGAGGGGCAACCGGGACAGAATCCGGCGCCCCGACCGGGACTAGAACCCGGTGTGCCGGCGCCGCAAGGTGGAGGATTAGCCTATTGAGCCGCGGCGCCGGCCCTCAAGTTTCTTTAAAGGACACACCTTAATTTTTGCTGGGATGGGAGAGTATGTCTTCCATTTGTGCAGAATAGTTATCTGGGGTTTCAGCTGCTTCCTACTAAAATGAGAAGAAACTCTTGTTTTTAGCACCATCTTTATGCCTACTTCCACAGATTTTTTTTAAAGAATCATTTATTTATTTGAAAGACAGAATTACAGAGAGGCAGAGGAAGGGAGGGAGGGGGAGAGAGAGAGAGAGACAGAGGAAGAGACAGAGAGAGAGGGGGGAGAGTGAGAGACAGAGAGAGAGAGAGAGAGAGAGATTGATTGAATCTTCTATCTGCTGGTTCAATCTCCAATGGACTGCAATAGCCAGAACTGAGCTGATCTGAAGCCAAGAGCCAGGAGCTTCTTCTAGGTGTCCCAGGTCAGTTCAGGGGTCCAAGACCTTGGGCCATCTTCTACTGCTTTCCCAAGCCATAACAGAGAGCTTGATTGGAAATGGAGCAGCTGGGACTTGAACCAGCACCTATATGGGATGCTGGCACTGCAGGTGGCAGCTCTACCTGTGATGCCACAGCTCTGGTGCCCCCACAGATTTTTTTTTAATTTAAATTTTTTTTGACAGGCAGAGTGGACAGTGAGAGAGAGACAGAGAGAAAGGTCTTCCTTTTGCCGTTGGTTCACCCTCCAGTGGCCGCCGCGGCCGGTGTGCCGCGGCCAGCGCACCACGCTGATCCGAAGGCAGGAGCCAGGTGCTTCTCCTGGTCTCCCATGGGGTGCAGGGCCCCAGCACTTGGGCCATCCTCCACTGCACTCCCTGGCCACAGCAGAGAGCTGGCCTGGAAGAGGGGCAACCGGGACAGAATCCGGTGCCCCGACTGGGACTAGTACCCGGTGTGCCAGCGCCGCAGGCAGAGGATTAGCCTAGTGAGTCGTGGCACCGGCCTCACGGATTCTTTATGCCACCAGATGTCTGGATGTGTTGGGCACTCTACAGTGTACGTTGAGTTGCTTTTCTGCTTTGCCACCACTTCTTCAAACTCAGCTTTCTCAGGTCAACTAAGTCACTTGCCACCTGTCTCTTAACTTCTGCAACTCCCAAACTTTCATTGCTGTTTTATTGATTTTGGTTCCCTTGTGAATCTTTGTCTTAATAATGAAGTCACTTTGTGGAGTTCCAAGAGGGAATAAAATTTTCTTTCTAGTCAATAATTTTAATCTGGAAGTCTCCATTCATTTTATATATTGAACAAATTTATTGAAAATTTTTTAATACAGGGTGTACATTGTTTCTGATATGATTGAACCAGGCAGTGGTGAACAATGAGACATGGTCCTTTATCATAGAGCTTATGATTGAGATAGACAGTAATCAATAACCATAGATAGAAACACTGATGTGCACTGTGAAGGAAGGGTTCTCTAAAATTGGAGACCTGAATGTTTATAGTAAAAATTCTACGACAATCTTCCAAAGATTCCCAGTCATGGAGAGCCAGTTGTCAGTACTGCTGCAGAGTGTTGAGGGCTATGGCTGTTACAGTGGTTCCATAAGCTACCAAGTTATGACGGTGGTAACCAAGATGCTTATAAATGCTTTCTCATCTTAAAGTGTTCTGGCATAGTGTTCCCTTTGGTATTGAATTGCCACTGGGAAAGTCTTGAATCATCAAATGGAACATTGCCAGGAGAGAATGAATTGCTTTATATTTTCTTCCTTTGAACTTTTTTTTTAACCTGATAACTACTAAATGTAAGACTTTATGCTGTGTCACAGAAATCAGTTGTTAAAAGTTACCCAACATGGCCGGCGCCACGGCTCACTAGGCTAATCCTTCGCTGCGGCACTGGCACACCAGGTTCTAGTCCCGGTCGGGGCACTGGATACTGTCCCGGTTGCCCCTCTTCCAGTCCAGCTCTCTGCTTTGGCCCGGGAGTGCAGTGGAGGATGGCCCAAGTGCTTGTCCCCTGCACCTGCATGGGAGACAAGGAGGAAGCACCTGGCTCCTAGCTTCGGATCGGCACAGTTCCAGCTGTTGAGGCCATTTGGGGAGTGAACCAATGGAAGGAAGACCTTTCTTTCTGTCTCTTCCTCTCACTGTCTATAACTAACTCTCAAAATCTTAAAAAAAGATTAGAGATGATGTTGCAAATAGTTTGGATGAATTTTTGAGATTAGGATGATAAATAAGGTCTGAAAATGGGAAAGATTTCTTGGAAAAAAGGATTCAGTATGCCAAGACCCTAAAAAGATAAGGCAATTTAGAGATGTCTTATTTAAGTTTAAACTGAACAAAGCTGACAATCTGTTTTATGGTTAATAGAATTTATTTTCTTTTTTTTTCTTTATTTATTTTTGACAGGCAGAGTGGACAGTGAGAGAGACAGAGAGAAAGGTCTTCCTTTGCCGTTGGTTCACCCTCCAATGGCCGTTGTGACTGGCGCGCTGCGGCTGGCACACCGCGCTGATCCGAAGGCAGGAGCCAGGTGCTTCTCCTGGTCTCCCATGGGGTGCAGGGCCCAAGCACTTGGGCCATCCTCCACTGCACTCCCGGGCCATAGCAGAGAGCTGGCCTGGAAGAGGGGCAACCGGGACAGAATCCGGCGCCCCGACCGGGACTAGAACCCAGTGTGCCAGCGCCGCAAGGTGGAGGATTAGCCTAGTGAGCCGCGGCGCCGGCCCAGAATTTATTTTCTAAGCCAAGATGCCTGTGTTAATTTTTCCTTGCTTTTTCTGTTTTAAATGAAAAGTATGAGGGGATAATTCCAAGTGGGAGATAATTTGTTACCTTATGTTTCCTACATATAAGCCCTTCATGTCCTTATTTTGAGTTTTCTTCTCTTAGCTTCTTTATTTTTAACTTTTATTTAATAAATATAAATTTCTAAAGTACAACTTTTGGATTATTGCGGCTTTCCCCCCTAACCTCCCTCCCAACCGCAACCATCCCATCTCCCACTTCCTCTCCCATCCCTTTCACATCAAGATTCATTTTCAATTCTCTTCATATACAGAAGATCAATTTAGTATATACTAAGTAAAGATTTCAACAGTTTGCACCCACACAGAAACACAAAGTATAAAGTGCTGTTTGAGTACTAGTTATAATGTTAATTCACATAGTATAACACATTAAGGACAGAGATCCTACATGGGGGGTAAGTGCACAGTGACTCCTGTTGTTGATTTAACAAATTGACACTCTCATTTATGGCGTCAGTAATCACCCGAGGCTCTTGTCATGAATTGCCAAGACTATGGAAGCCTCTTGAGTTTGCCAACTCCGATCCTATTTAGACAAGGTCATAGTCAAAGTGGAAGTTCTCTCCTCCCTTCAGATAAAGGTACCTCCTTTGATGGCCTGTTCTTTCTGCTGGGATCTCACTCACAGAGATCTTTCATTTAGTTTTTTTTTTTTTTTTTTTTTTTTTTTTTGCAAGAGTGTTTTGGCTTTCCAAGCCTGAAATACTCTCATGGGCTTTTTAGCTGGATCCGAATGCCTTATTGGCTGATTCTGAGGCCAGAGTGCTGTTTAGGACATCTGCCATTCTATAAGTCTGCTGTGTATCTCGCTTCCCATGTTGGATCATTCTCTGCTTTTTAATTCTATCAGTTAGCTTCTTTCTCTTAGCTTCTTAAAGTGGTGGTATTAGAATCACAGAATATCAGAGTTGGAAGTGAATTTAGCACTCACCTAATTCAACATCTGCTAAGCTACTGAAGCCCAGCATTTCCATTTGACTCTTGTTTCATATTACAGCTTTCTGCTGAAACTTTCCTTATGATCATGCACATTGCCTAACTTTTCCACAGCATACTTTAACATGATAGTGGTAGTTGTTTTTAAAGTTCTCACCCGGTATTTCCATTATCTGAGTCATTTCTGAGTCTGATTCTGTTGATTTCTTTATCTCCTGACAGAATCCCTTCCCTGCTTTTTATGTGTCTTATGATTTTTGATGGATTGGTGGACATGCTGTGCAAAGCCACAGAGCCTGAGGTAAATAGCATTTACATGTGGAAATGGACATACCTCTTTTTCTGTCAGACTGCTAATCTGTGTGCATTGAGTCAGACTCATCAGAAGTTGAACTAGCTTTGGGTTTTGTGTGGCTGTTGCTATGTTCTGTGCTCCCTAGCCTTCAAGTTTTTCCATTAATAATAATTATTCAGTATATAAGCACTGTTATGCTTAGAGCAGTATGCTAAAGAGTTTTGCTTGGTATTTCTCCTGCATTATAATGCCACAGATATTGTGTCTTCTCCATGTCCTTGCTCCTCTTCCATCTGTAAACTTCTCTTGCTTGTTGCTTAGCAGTAGTCCCAAGTTGAGTGTAGGGTGGGTTCTTTGTTTTCTTGGCAGCCTCAGGCTTAGACAGGTTCTGAATTTCTGGATCTTGGGGGAGGCTTTTCCAGTGTTCTTGTGTTTCCTTCCCAGGGTAGCCAAACTCTGCCTTGTATTTGTGGTTGATTTGAATAGGAGAGAGTTTAGTGTCTCCCACCAGCGGTAGGTGAACTTTGGTTGTTGGATCCAAGACTCAAAATCCTTTCCAGGCTGCCCTCCATAATGAAAAAGATGAGTGTGCTGCTCCTTTTACTCCCAGAATTAATAGATTTTTTTTTCTTGGATTTGGGGGGAAGGGTTTGCAGTTGCCCCTATGGTGGTTTAAGGCTTCTGCTCTTTATAAGGTAAGGGTCTGTGGACGGTGGAGGGTCTTCATGAATGTCCCGCAGCAGAAGCTGATCACCAGCCCCACCTCCTTCACTCAGCACCAAGGCTGGGGACTCTTTCTCGTTCCCTGTGCTGCCCTCAGTCTTCTTTTTGGGCCTCCAGTGGTGGTACATGGTAGAGCTGTTGGGTGAATTTGAACTCCCCTTTCATACCTGACATTCCCAGCTGCTCCAAGCTGACATAGTAAGTCCATACTTCACCTTCAAGACTTTGTTAAGGTATTAACTGATTTCTTGTTATGTGTTTGTGTGGTGGCCACCTTTCTCCTGAGTTCTGCCAAGAGTAAAATAGATCAGGTGTCAACCTCTGCTTCAAAAGGCTTGTCACTCATTAGAATTCAGTTCCCTGTCAGACTCAAGAAAAGTTGTCAATGTAAAGATTACCTGTTTTTTCCTCATTGTTAAACTGGAGCCATGTTGTCTTTGGAAGCAAAATATTTTGAAACCATAGGTCAGAAATAGCTTGTTTTTTTTTTTTTCTTTTTTTTTCCGCCCAATACTTCAAATTAGAACGGGACGCTGAAACTTAGTTATTTCTAAAAAAGCCATAACTATTTCATCAGACACACTTTCCTCAGATTATACTCTGAAGTACTTCTGGTGGAACATTACAGTTAAAAGATTCTATTTTGCAAGGTTCTTTTCTCTGTGATGTCACTTTCAGACTGTTGAATGGACTCTACAGCTGGTAGGCAAGGAAATAGGCTTGATTACTGATTTTTCTCATATAAAACAGTCAGAGTTGGGCAGGTCATTGAAAGTTAAGGGATCAATATAGCTACCAGATGATTGGTAATTAAGTATCATGAAGAAGTTGTCCTTAATTTGTGCCAGGACATTTACAGTACTGGCAATTAAATTTTTTTAAAGCAAGATCCTTCATGTTAGCACATGACAGTGTATGGTATTATAAACAGGCATACCATCTCTTTTTTTTTAAAGATTTATTTATTTACTTGAAAGGCAGAGTTACAAGAGGCAGAGGTAGAGAGAGAGCAAAGTCTTCCATCAGCTGATTCATTCCCCAAATGGCCACAATGGCTGGAGCTGGGCTGATCTGAAGCCAGGAGCCAGGAGCTTCTTCTGGGTCTCCCACGCAGGTGCAGGGGCCCAAGGACTTGGGCCATCTTCTACTGCTTTCCCAGGCCATAGCTGAGTGCTAGATCGAAAGTGGAGCAGCTGGGACTCGAACTGACACCCATGTTGGATGCCAGCACTGCAGGTGGAGGCTTCTAAACCACAGTGCCAGCCTTAGTTACATAGTTCTTTATATTGATTCCAGACTTCCCTATCTATAGTCTGTAGCTATCTGCTTCTGATATTCTGTTCAGCAGGGTACAGTTTGGCATCTGTACCTAACAGCCAAGAAAAGTGAGCAGTTGACTCAAAAGTTTCAGTTTGGATTTGTATCCTGGTTTTCTGTGCTCAATGTTATCTTGAATTAAAAAAAAATCCCTGTACTTTTTCTAGACCTTTGGAAGCCAGACTTTATACATTAAAGAATCAAATAGTTCTTTTTTTTTTTTTTTTTGACAGGCAGAGTGGACAGTGATAGAGATAGACAGAAAGGTCTTCCAGGTGCTTCTCCTGGTCTCCCATGGGGTGCAGGGCCCAAGCACTGGGGCCATCCTCCACTGTACTCCCTGGCCACAGCAGAGAGCTGGCCTGGAAGAGGGGCAACCGGGACAGAATCCGGCGCCCCGACCGGGACTAGAACCCGGTGTGCCGGCGCCGCAAGGCGGAGGATTAGCCTAGTGAGCCACGGCGCCGGCCTCAAATAGTTCTACTCAGTTAATGAATCAGTCATCTTCTGCTTCCTTTCCCTCCTCCCCAGGTGCAACCACAGTGTGTAGCTAACTATTTAGTAATTTAGATGTTTATACATACTTGATATTTCTAAATAACATGTTCATACACTGTTTCTTAATGCTCAATGTTTATGTAGTTGTGGCTCTGTAACTTATTGAGCCTTGTAGTATACTGAGTTTTTCTTTTACCTATACAACCTTTTGTTCTCGCCTAGTTAATAACCATATTTGATTCTTTCCCTACATAATTCATTCAGTCTTTGTTGATGATTTATATCTCCTTTAAGGAGGATCCAAAATGCTAAATAGGGCATAGCCTCACCAACAAGCTGCTTTGGAATATGGAAAGAACAAAGAAAAGATTTCATCTCCAGGGGTCTGAATGACAGAAACCTTTGGTAAAGAAGTGAAAAAACAAAAACCAACTAGGACTCGAAGACTCTGTGAAACAAGAGGAGAGAATACAGAGACATTGCACAGCCAGCCATGTGACACAGCCAGCTGCTGGCTGTGAGCTACCATCTTACCACCCTAAGGTAGGAAGAAACTGCCATGTGCCCTGCCTCTTGCAGTTTTAACTGAGAGGGAATTCCACAGTCACACACTGACTTACTTTCAGCCTGGAGAGCTGACTGGGATCTGAGCAACTGCCCGGCTTAGAGCATGGAAGCCACTTTGCTTTCCTTCCCTCCCCCTCACCATCCAAACAGAATGCCATACTCAGCTGCAAAAAGCCAAGCAATATACCTCTATTCTACTTCTACCAGCATTGTAGTTATAGTCAGGGCAATGTGTGGGGCAAAGGACAGATCCCTACATCCTTTAACTGTGGCAGTTTTACGCATTAGCCTCAAGGCTATGCTCATGCACTCCATGGGAGCTGGGCCATTCACCTAAGCTTCTGGGGGTTAACACCAGAAGCAGCCCATAAAAAAAATCCACTCCCACCTGGAAGATCTGGGTAATGACTCCACTATACCCTGCAATACCAGGACTGTAGCAATTCATTCTAAATTTCTCATTGCCACTGGCATCTACCCAGTGGACATAGGGAAGAACTTACCCACATTCCCCCTCTCTGGACTCATATCCTCCACAGTAAAATTTCCTTGTATACCTTGTAGTCACCCTGTAGGATTGGAACAGGATTCTCTTCACATAGCCTAGTCTTAGGACTAAGGATCTTGGTATTATAAGCCACAGCATCAGCTGGACCTGAGGAAAGGTCCTTCTGTATCACATAGTCTTCTAGCAGGACCTAAGGAAGGGTTCATCCAAATCACACAGTCCTAGAGCCACAGCAGTTGGTGCCAGAACCCCAGCATCATTCAGGCTTGCCAATAGGACAAGGGGGCAGCTATGCTTGTCTCCCTCAGCACCAAGAACAAGGCCCTGGCTAACACAGTCACCAGGGAGACTGACAATGAACTCTCTGTGGGAAAAAGATACTCAACCCAAGGAAACACTTACTCATCTCAAAGCCACACTTCTATCCCTATAACCACTGTGTTACTTTTAGACACAGCTGACATTGACTAAGACAAAAGAAATCACTCAGAGGCTACACTCCTGGGCTCATCTAAAACTAAAGCCAAAGCAACAAGCCAAGTGATACCCTGCAGTCCAGCTCAACTATAAACTCTTTTACAATAAAACCCACTCCATACAAAAGTAGGGACAAATACACCAGATGGATAGACATCAATGTAGGGATGCAGGAGACATGAAGAAGCAAGGTAGCTTGATGCCTCCAAAATAATATAATACTCCTCCAGAATTCCCTGAATTGAAGGAAGTCTATGAAGTGACAGATATAGAATTCAAAATACTGAGTGTAAGGAAACTCAACAAGATGCAAGATTATATGGACAGATTTAAAGAAATGAGGAAGTCAATGAGTGACATGAATTAAATCATTACTAAGGAGCTAGAACTCATTAAGAAGAACTAAATAGAAATTTTGGAGATGAAATCCTCAATCAGTTAAATAAAAATGTAATTGAGAACTTTAACAACAGAAAAGACAAAGTGGAAGAAAGAATTTCTGACCTTGAGGGACAAGAATTTTGAAATAGCCCAGTCAGACAAAAATAAAGAGGAAAGAATTAAAAAAAAAAGAATGAAGAAGGTCTATGTGAAACATGGGGTACCATTAAATGACCAAATATTTATATTATAGGTATTCCTGAAGGAGAAGAAATGGAAAAAAGTGTTGAGAACCTGCTAAATGAAATTATAGTTGAAAACTTCCCAGGTCTTAGAAGAGACATCGACATCCAGATGCAAAAACTCATGGAACCCCAAGGAGATTCAACCCAAAAAGGTCTTCTCCAAGACATATGGCTGTCAAATTGTCAAAAGTTAAAAACAAAAAAATTAGCCTAAAGATAATAAAGAAAAACATCAAGTTACATATAAAGGAAAGCATCAGACTTCTCAGTGGACCCCTATAGGCCATAAGAGAGTGGTATGATATATTCAAGATCTTAAAAGAAAAATAAAAACTTCTAAGCAAGAATATTATTTCTGGCTGGTGCCACGGCTCACTTGGCTAATCCTCCACCTGCAGTGCCAGCACCCCAGGTTCTAGTCCCGGTTGGGGTGCCGGATTCTGTCCCGGTTGCTC